>NC_059156.1:6041632-6641632 GCF_020740605.2 Lemur catta | reverse complement strand
TTCGCCTACACCCTTTATGATGGGTCAGTAGATGCAGTAGAAAGGTGTACAGAATGACCTCCCTGTTAACAGGTGGTGCTTGGTGTGAGGAGCCAGATGCAATGTTGTTTTTGGGTCCTGTAACCATCTCTTGTTCCTTTGGAGAGGCACTTTAGTGCCTCATGTGATTTGTGGGGTCCTGGGACTTCCAGGTTTGCCCTTATTCTCCACTGCAGTAGGGGCAGGTGTGGAAGTGAGTCTGGGTAGAGCTGGGTTGGGTGAGCCTTTCCTCAAGTTCCCACAAATGCTGTTAGCAGGGGTCAAAGATCTGTTCTCGGCTTCTGGGCAAAGCTGCCAGGGTGGGGCTCCAATGGCCCCACTCAGCCTAAAAGTCTGGGTGTGATGGCGGCGCTGCCTGCACCTGCAGTTTTTAGCAGGCCTCTCTCCTTCCCACCCTCTCCTATTTGGCAGTTTCTCCGAGGCCTCTGTCAGCAGATCAGACCTTAATCCAGTGGATGTCCCCTGGTTGTGATGCTGGTTGAAAGATTTCCTGTCCAGTATCACAGCCTGAGGTGTAAGCACTGTTCTCCCATGGGAGGTTTGTGGCTGTTCAAGCTCTCTGATCTGTTCCTAAAGGCACACAACCCTCAGTAGGCACCTTTACAAACATCCCTTCTGTTCCCACTGGGCAGTGCAAATGAGACCTACATGTACAGGATCTGATCAGGCCCATCCACTGGAAGCCAGAGATCAATCTCTGACTCTGCCAGGAAGAAGAATTCTAGTCTCAAGTCACCCACTGGGTCCCAAGGTCGATCAATGTCTCCCCCCTCAGGATTTGCCCCACTCTGCTGGAGTCACCAGACAAGCAGTACCTGGGAGGATGCTAATTAGGAAGCTCACAGTATAAGTACTTCTCAGTCCACTATAGAGCCCCAAAAAGGGAAGTCCCATTCTCTGCAGATGCCTCCTGGTGGTGGCTAAATTGTCTCTCTTGACATTCACAGGTAGGGAAGGGGAAGGGGAGAAAAAAGTAAAATGGCACCTGCCGATCAGCTCAGGTCTGTGGACCAGGAGGTGCCCCGAGGGTGTTGGGAGCCTGGTGCCCTGTCACAAGAGACTCACCACTCACTGGCAGCAGCTGATTCTGGGCCAGTGTTAGCTTGTGTCTCCAACCACTCAGGAGCCCACCAGCAGTCTATGATGGAAGGGAGGAGAAATTTAAGTGCTCACCTACCCTTGTCACTGGTCTCCAAGCCTCTTGGGGGCCTTCTCTTTCCTAGTCTCCTCTGCAATTTCTTCCCATGGAGTCTCCTGCAGTTTCAGGTACCCTTCCTTCTAACCCTCATCCAATCTATGTTTATCTGCCTGTTTATTTTTTTTTCACTTTCTTCTAAAATCAACCTTTCTTTTTCCTTCTTTCTTTCTTCCTTCCTTCCTTCCTTTCTTTCTTTCTTTCTTTCTTTCTTTCTTTCTTTCTTTCTTTCTTTCTTTCTTTCTTTCTTTCTTCCTTTCTTTCTTTCTCTTTCTTTCTTCCTTTCCTCCTTTCTTTCTTTCTCTTTCTTTCTTCCTTCCTTCCTTCCTTCCTTCCTTCCTTCCTTCCTTCCTTTCTTTCTTTCTTTCTTTCTTTCTTTCTTTCTTTCTTTCTTCCTTTCTTTCTTTCTCTTTCTTTCTTCCTTTCCTCCTTTCTTTCTTTCTCTTTCTTTCTCTTTCTTTCTTTCTTCCTTCCTTCCTTCCTTCCTTCCTTCCTTCCTTCCTTCCTTCCTTTCTTTCTTTCTTTCTTTCTTTCCTTCCTTTCTTTCTTTCTTTTTTTCTTTCTTTCTACCTTCCTTTTTCTAAATCTATCTTTCTTGCAGAGACACTACGGCTGGTGGTTTTTCTCATCTGCCATCTTTCAGCTTTGTATATTAAAATTTCTTTATCAGTCATTTCAATATTTTGTTTTTGTTGGTATCCATTGAGAAGCCATTATTGTTTTCTTTTGTGGGTGTCCTTTCACTTTAATTTTTTTTATTTCTGGAGTTCTTTTTTCGATTTCTTCTCACCTTGCCTCTCAATTGAGACCTGGAGGTGCTAGGTATGACTTGTATGCATGTTTCTGTTTCTCTAAAAATCAATTCGTGACAATGCCAGGGAAAGGAGTGCTGAACCCATGTTCCCTATGCATTGTTCTAACAGGTTAATGAACCAACCTCCTAGGTTACCTGTGACCTGTGTTATTCACCTCTTCTCAGCAATATGAAATGAGTTTGGTAGCCCACCTTAATCTCCTAGATGGATGGTGGTATTCATGAGTCAAAATTAGCCACTGTCTGTTTGTTTGAATTGAAAGACACCATGATCAGCTATGAAGTTGTTTCCTCAGTCATTGGTTGATGTTTATGTAGAATACCACACTGGTGATATATTCTTTTGTGCCCATGGTGTGCTCTGGTCCCCCAGGTAGGGCACTCAAATGCCCCAAGTTTAAGAGGGACCCTGTAAATTTCAGGGGCTGTTGGATTTTTACTCCCACTGAGGTGAAGGGAGAACCAATACAGATCACGGCTGGATTGCAAATGCCTGAAAGACTGCAAAGCATCAGTGAGACTCAGATATTGCTTTTCCTGCTTCTAGGGAAGCCACTGGTATGATGTTCTTGGCAAGCTCTCTAAACCTACAAGGATCCTCCTGAGGGAGGGGAGAAAGTGCTTTTGTCCTAAGGCCCTGGGCTGGGCTTATTTTGCCATTTTCCATTTGGACAGTTTCTCTGCATGCAAGGGTGAACATCCTCTCAAATTATTGATCCCTTGAACCCCACAGCACACTCTCTTCTGATCAGTCCATGTGAGACCCTTCACCACCTGAGATGAGCTCTCAAACTTTCCTATCTGTGCATTCAATCTACTAAAATGTGTCCCTGTGAAATGCTGGCAGGTAGGGATTTCCCTAGTTATCTACTCTTGCTTCACCACTGGACCACTAAGGGAGAGTAATGGGCTTCTTTGCCTGTAGGGGCCTCAGCCAGAGGCATGCTCCCTCCAGAGAGAAGCAGTCACTCACAAATTTCTTGGCTTATGCAGCACTTCCTGTTGTAATGAGTGGAAGGGCCATTGTTGCTCCCATTCAGCTGGTGCACCTGAGGTAATTAGTTGCCAGGGGCTAGGCTATTTCTCTTTGAGTACCACAATGGTATCCAAGATGGAGGTTTTCCAGCCAGGGTGTGGCGTGGGCGTACTCACAGATTACCATTCCTCAGCACCTTATCACATGCTCCTGTCAGATATGTCTGTGGCCACCCAAGTCCAGGACCAAGACTTCTCTCCTGCATCTCCCAGCACCACTTTCATGTCTAGGTGATACTGGGGTTGGCCCGACTATCTAAGCTACCAGCACACAATCTCACAAGATGCTAGCAGTTAGAAAGCTCTCAAATTGTATCGGGCCTCTCTCCCCACAGTGAGCTTATCTGGAGTATACACCCACCCTAGAGAGGAAGCCATTCATGAGCATGTCAATTGAGACTACTCATGATGGTAATGATTGGAGGAGGGGCCATGGCTTCCAAGTGGCCTCAAGTTTAAAGTACTTTCTTAGATGCCATGAACAGGGGAGGTACAGAGAAAGAAGTGTTTAGGTGTAAGAAAGCTAACATTCCAGTATTGTGCCACTCTCCTGTAGAGTGTCTCTTGTGGACACCTAAACTCCTGGGACTCACTGGCTCACGCCACTATTCCTAGTTCTTCTGGGTAGATGCCCAATAATAGGATTGCTGGATCCAATGGTAGGTCTACTTGAATGTTTAAGGTATCTCCATATTGCTTTCCACAGAAGTTGCACTAGTTTGCAGTCCCACCAGCAGTGTATGAGTGTTCCTGTCTCTCCGCATCCACGTCAACATGTGTTGTTTTGGCACTTTTTGATAAAGGCCATTCTCACTGGAGTTAAGTGATATCTCATTGTGGTTTTGATTTGCATTTCCCTGATGATTAGAGATGTTGAGCATTTTTTCATATGTTTGTTAGCCATTCTTATATCTTCTTTTGAAAAATTTCTATTCATGTCATTTGCCGACTTTTTGATAGGGTTGTTTGATTTTTTTCTTGCTGATTTTCCTGAGTTCTAAATAGATTCTTGTTATCAGACCTTTATCTGATGTGTAGTATATGAAAATTTTTTCCCACAAGAACCCCACAATTCCTGGGTTCTTGGAGGGTGGAAACACTGCCAATATACTATGTGTCCTGCTGATTACCAAAGACACGTAGGCACGAGAGGGGAAATCACCCTTACCCTTTCTCTGGGCTCTTAGTTTTTCTGGATTTAATACATGACACCATCTTCTCCTCTCTATCTTCTTTCTTGGCTTTGCAGTCTTTTTTTTTTTTTTATTTCAGCTCAACATGGGGGTACATAAGTTCAGGTTATATACATTGACCATGTCCCACCCATGCCCCTGAGTCAGAGCCTCAAGTGTGTCCATTCTCCCGACAGTGTGCCTGGCACTCACCATGTAGTCGTACCTCCATCCCCTCCCTGCACCCCGCACCTCCTCGAGTCAGCACCTTCAAGCATGATCATTCCCCAGATTGTGCACAACTCAATCATCATGTCGGTATACACCCATCCCTTCCCCCCACCCCACCCGCCCGTCTCAGTCTGATATCCAGTTGGTATCCTTCCCCGATGTGCTTTTAGGTGATGAGCAGGGAACCCAATTATCCAGTGAGTACATGTGATGCTTGTTTTTCCATTCTTTGGATACTTCACTTAATATAATGGGTTCCAATTCTCTCCAGGAGAACCAAAGCGATGTCGTATCATCATTATTTCTTATAGCTGAGAAATACTCCATGGTACACGTATACCACAGTTTACTAATCCATTAGTGGATTGATGGGCATTTGGGTTGTTTCCACATCTTTGGAATTGTGAATTGTGCTGCTATAAACATTCAGTTACAGGTGTCTTTGTTATAGAATGACTTTTGTTCTTCTGGGTAGATGCCCAATAATAGGATTGCTGGATCCAATGGTAGGTCTACTTGAATGTTTAAGGTATCTCCATATTGCTTTCCACAGAAGTTGCACTAGTTTGCAGTCCCACCAGCAGTGTATGAGTGTTCCTGTCTCTCCGCATCCACGTCAACATGTGTTGTTTTGGCACTTTTTGATAAAGGCCATTCTCACTGGAGTTAAGTGATATCTCATTGTGGTTTTGATTTGCATTTCCCTGATGATTAGAGATGTTGAGCATTTTTTCATATGTTTGTTAGCCATTCTTATATCTTCTTTTGAAAAATTTCTATTCATGTCATTTGCCGACTTTTTGATAGGGTTGTTTGATTTTTTTCTTGCTGATTTTCCTGAGTTCTAAATAGATTCTTGTTATCAGACCTTTATCTGATGTGTAGTATATGAAAATTTTTTCCCATTCTGTAGGCTGTCTGTTTATTTCCATGACTGTTTCTTTGGCTGTGCAGAGCTTTTTGATTTAATCAGACCCCATTCATTTATTTTTGTTGTTGCTGTGATTGCCTTAGGGGTTTTCTTCATAAATTCTTTGCCTAGACCAACGTCTGTAAGAGTCTTTCCTACATTTTCTTCTGGAATTCTAATAGTTTCCTACCTAAGATTTAAGTCTGTTAGCCACCATGATTAGATTTTTGTGAGAGGTGAAAGCTGTGGGTCCTGTTTTAGTCTTCTACATGTGGCTATCCAGTTTTCCCAGCACCATTTATTAAATGAGGAGTCTTTTCCCCAGAGTATGTTTTTGTCTGCTTTGTCAAAGATTAGATGGCTCTTTGAGGATGGTTTTATATTTGAATTTTCTATTCTGTGCCATTGGTCTGTGTCCCTGCACTTGTGCCAATACCAAGCAGTTTTAATAATCACAGCTTTGTAGTATAGTTTGAAGTCTGGTAAATTAACACCTCCCATTTTGTTTTTGTTGCTTAAAATTGCTTTTGCTAAATGGGGCGCTCTCTGGCTCCACACAAAGCGCTTTGCAGTTTTTATTCGTGGGTTTGTCTTCATGTTCGTTTTCTCTCTGTGTGTGATCCACACTTGTACCACAACACCTCTCTGTTATCCGCAGTCGAATATTCCACCTTCCAGCTGGGCTGTTCTGACAAGTTATATCTCCACTCAGCCATCTTGCCAAATTATTTGCTCAGTGAACACTTTTGTCTGGATGATTTTATTATTTTTTAAAAATATTAATTAATTCAAAATACCTTTATTGAGGATGTATGGACGATTTTATATTTCCTAGTCCTTTTTCCCCTCTTCTCTCAACTCAATCTGCAAAGAGACCAGAAATACCTAGAAGGGAAAATAAAATAGTAACCTCTCCTTTTAGAACAAAAACCATGCAAAGAGAGAATCCTAGAATATAATATACATTATGGACAAAATCACAGTTAATGATTTGTCCTGGTATCTGGATTGTTTGACATGACTTAGAACCAGCTTTTTTGTCCTAAGGAATTCGACATAATGCTTAAGCTTCATCATCCAGTGCTTTCTGACCTACATAATCTAATCAAATTTTTGCTCCCCCCAAAATAAGCTGAAGAATGGCTAACCTTTATGGGTTGGAAAAGGCTTTACAAGATTTTGACAAAAAAATATACAAATGAGAGAGAGAAATGCAAGGAGTTATGTAACTGTGTCTGTGAGAATTTACTACATATATTTCCAAAGGTTATAGATTGGGAAAAGGTATAACAATGTAAAAAAACACCCCTATGGAATCATACCTGATTTTTATATCAGGTTTTAAAATACTATAATAACATTTGGGGATGCCTTCCTAAAACTTTCAACATGATAGAAGTGACACCTTGGTAAATTCTGGATTTGTACAAAGTTTAGATTATGAGTTAGTTACCTTGATAAAGAGAAATAATGTCATTTTGGCTATGTTGGGGAACCAGTCGTGTAGTTACTCTATCTGATTACTTGTTACAAATAATAACTAAAAAGGAAAAAACCTCTAAGATTATGAATTTATAACTTTGTCAAGTTAGTAACCAAGTTTTAAGGGCATAAATATTCTATCTCCACTCTGACAGCCCAAATAGCCAGAGAAAAAGTAATTTCCCTCTATTGGAAAAAAAGAACATTTTACTCTGATTGCAGCCAGCTTCAGTGGCTCACAACTAGAACCTTGGGAGACTCAGATGGGAGGATCACTTGAGGCCCCGGGGGTTGAGATCAGCCTGAGGAAAAGCAAGAGTCCACTCCTACAAAAAATGTAAAAATTAGCTGAGCATGGTTGTATGCAGTTATAGTCCCAGCTAGTTGGGAGGCTGAGGCAGGCAGTTGGCAGGCTGAGTCAGAAGTTTGAGGCTGCAGTGAGCTATGATAAAGCCATTGTACTCCAGACTGGTAGACAGAGTGAGACCCTGTGACAATAACTAACAAACTAAAACACAAAACAAACTCCCAAAACCAAAAACCAACCAATCAAACAAAAGGATTACAAAACACTTAAGTGGATCCTTGCACAAAGGAGGCAGAAGGTCCTAGAGGAAGGAACCAAAGGAATTCTGGTATCAGAATAGGGATATTTTAAGAGAATGGAGGAGGTTTTTCTCCACTTCTTTCTAACAATCATTTTAGGAAAAATAGAAATAACCATATGGGGAAGATGCAAGAGCACTTGTGGACACTGGTGGTATATTGTTGATCCTCAACCCTATGTTGATTAAAACATTCTCTCCCAATAGTTAATTACAAAGATGGCTCACTAGAGATATTGGTCATGAGATCATCCAAGAAAGAAAAAAAAAAAAATACGTGAAAAAACAAAAAATTCAGACGTAGTTCTGTGGTATGAGGGAAAGGAACCAGAATGCACTGGATATTTCATGTGAAGAAAGATAAGGTAAGAACAAGAAGAAAAAAAGCAAGAAATCAGCAGAGATTCATCCAAGAGAAATTTGGAGTCTGGTAGAAATGGTAGGTGGGGGTTTTGTTTCTCCCTCACATATCTGGTAATCAGCAGGCTCCTGAGCTGCTGGAACACTTTTCTATCCTCATGACCTCAACAGCCACTGCTACCTCTGAACCGGTATCTTCTTGAAAACAAATCACTGGGCTTCCAGCCACTTTGGGGTCACTTCCTGTCTCTGCAGATAGGATCCAAGACAACAGATAGCATACTGCTTCACCTATAGTGTGCATTTGTCCTCCCTAGGGATATCTAATGCTTCAATTTTCATGTCACCACACAAATAGTTTCCAACTTCTTCCCAGACTTCAATGGGTCCCAGGGTATCTGTGTGATCCCAGAATGTGGACATTCTGATCAAGTTGCCTTCTGGGGAGAGGGACTATAAGAGATAGAAAGCCAGCTCTCCTCCATTCAGAGTCATTTTCTCCCCTTCGTCTTCTCCATCTGCTACTGCCAAGTGATAGAGCTAGGCCTCTTTGATGTGACTACATCCCCTTTGTTGGCATGTTCATTGCATCGATGCTCCCACTGAGAGTGAGGCCCATAACTTTTCTCTTGAGAGCCTGCAGTGGATTTGCAGGGGTGTTTCCACTGTGAGCTCCATGCCTGCTGACACTCCATAGTGTTGCCTGCCTGGATGCTCCAGCAAAATAGGACATAACCCAAAGTGAAGAGCATAAGACCTGCTTGAGCACTCCATGGACAACTTGGAACCAGCATGATTCTCCCTGGTACAATCAGGGATTGGACTTGGTCGACCAGGGGACCAACTCACAGGCTGGATCCTGTACCTCTAGGACTTGAGTGTGTTAGTTGATGGCACAGAAGGGAGATCTGAACTAAGCTCAGGAGGTGAGGAAGCCCATATGGGCAAAACTGAAAGGAAGTGCAATGTAGGTCCCATTCCCCCATGAAAAATCCATCCTTTCACACCATGGTGGGGGCTCGTGCAATGAAGTTTCCGATTGTGGTGTCATTGATAATGAGGTTAGCTAGTTTGGGCTACCATTTGGAACCAGACACCAGAAAGGGACCTGTGGGCTAGGGGAGGAGAAAGAAGAGTGAAATCCACTTCTGATAGCCAGTCTGTGAATTACAGATGGCCCCTCATCCATGAACAGACTTCCTGGTTTGCAGGGACCTTTGATCCCTGCCAAGACAGTTCTTTTGCCTACCTTTGCAGAGCATGAAGTCAGGCTTGCTCACCCTAGCCCCACACAGCCTTACACTCATACCATCCTTTGCTATGAGAAAGAATAAGGAATCCTCTTGGAGTTCCAGAAATCCAGCCACTGTCTGGGGTGTTTGAATGCTCTGCTAAGTTCCTTGAGTCAGTCCCAGATTGCAAAGAACAACACTGCAGCTGGCTCTTCTCTGCAAGCATCACCTACTGATATGGCGAAAAATGAATACAGCCCATTACATCATTTAGTGACTAAATCAAACAGGGCATGACTGACTCTTACCCACAAGCACAGCCTACTATTTAAGAGATTTAACTGTGCATGCCAATATAATTTATATTGCTAGAGGGAGGGGAAGGGAGAAGACTAGAATCAGCCCATGAGTGTGCCCCTCTCAAGGACAGAATGGAAATTTGCAGGTGGTCTGAGCAATGAGGGAGTCTCCCACCATGACCACAGACCTCTGTAGTGATCAAGGAGCTGCTGAGAATCAGTTCAGAGACATAAAACTGGAGAGGTGGTGCAGCAGGGTTCTGGTGGCTGCCAATATCAGACTTCTACAGATGATACCATCCTGAACTCTGGGATCCATGGTGAAAGATCTCCTCAGGACTCAGCTTTGCAGAAGTAGCATTTGCTCACCCCCATTAGGCCAGGGAAAGAGTAGAGAGAATGGATGATCCCCTGTGCCATTCTCTGTGACTGGGAGCCAACTACAGCTGCCCTCCAGTGTGGGATCTGAGAAGAGGCGGAGACTCAGGCACCATAGATACTATGTAGGAAGACTTGGGTGACTGCCTCAGTGGGAACTAGGTGAAGAGAATAATTAACTCCAGCTGGCCTGGAGACTCACTGCACAACTGTAGTCCCTGGGCTGCTGGAACAAGCCCCACACATTCAACTGGACATTAGTAGTCCCTGAATTGTTGGAATCCTTCTCATGTGAGCCCCTGTCCTCCCATGTGCCAGATCCAGCTCTGAGCCTTTGAAAAGCCTGGGCCCATGGCTCTCTCTATGTGGTTCCAGGTCTCTCAATGGGCCTGTGACACCACCAAGATGTCAGAATTGTTCCTGGACCCCAAGACCCCAGTTCTGTGTCTTCATCACTGCTGCTGGACTAGCAGAACCACCCTGAAGTCCAGTGCTCAAATAGAGTAACCCAGCCTCAAGCTGCCCTTACACTAGGAAAACAAATGAGCATACACTCACAACTGCTGCCTATTGAAAGACTCAAATAGCTGCCCTGTCACCTCCATGGGGATATTCTGAGAAGAGAAATCTACAATGCCAGCCTTTGTGGAGAGATTCTCACTCAGGCCCCCACCTGAACTTCCAGCAGTAAACTTTGGAATGACCTATATATGTAGTTGGGTCATTCATCCCACCATCCAGCACTGGATTGAACTAAGGCAATCACAACAGGACAGGACAAAACAGAACAGCTGCAGAACAGGCTCTCCGTGCACCTGCCTCTCCCCTGAAGGATTAACACTCCAAAGAGGGACACAAAAGCATAATCTGTTGACCTCCTTTTCTTCTAACAAAGCATAGCACTTCCCATGAGAGAACAGGCGCCTTGCATACCTAGTAGCCTAGAACTAAGAGAGGAGGAGTCACATCAGGAGAAACCAGCAAAGGAACCCTTGCAGCAAAGAAAAACAAAACAGTTTGGCACAATTAAGGGATAACAATGGAGCTACATCTGTGGATGCCAACCGAAAGGAAATTGCCAGAATGACAGGAATAAAAATCAAAATGTCGATGGCAAATAAGATGAATGGAATTGTAGGGAAAATTAAAAGCCAACAAAAAGGAGCCAAAAATATTTCAAGACATGAATGAAAAAGTGACTGAAGAGCTAGAACATAGAAAAGACTATAATACAACTTAAATAAATGGAAGAGTCATTAAGTAAATTTCAAAACACAGCAGAAAACTTTAAAAACACACTAAACCAAAAAGAAGGAAGAGTCTCAAAGATTGAAGACAGAGCTCTTGAGTTAACCCAGTCAGAATAGGGAACTTAAGAAGACTGAACAATCACTTAAATGAATATGGGATTATGCAAAGCAAACAACATATGAATTATACATATCCCTGAGCGATAAGAAGAAAGAGCTAAAAGCACACAAAGTCTATTTTAGGGATTTATTGAGAAAAACTTTCCTAGTATTGTCAGTGATCCAGACACCCAGATACAAGATGCTCATCAAACTCCAATAAGATTTATAACAAATAGGAAATCACCAAGACAGTAATAAACTTGACCAAAGTCAAAATGAAGGAGAAAATTCTATAAGCATCAAGACAAAAGCAACAACTGAACTACAAAAGAAAACCCAACAGGCTAACAACAGCTTTCACAGTGGAAACCTTATACGCCAGAAGAGAGAGGGTCCCAATCCTCAACCTAATTAAACAGAAAAACTGCCTGCCTAGAGTTTGTATTCTCGAAAGTGACAGAAAAAAATAAGACATTTTTCAGACTAACACTGAGAAAATGTTTCATCACCACACCTTCCCTGCAGGAAATACAGCTGGGTTATGCACAAATTATCACAATAGATGCCCACCAGTGTAAAATCTCCCACAAGCCAAAGCTCACAACTAATATGAAAATAATAGTATAAGAGGGAAAACAAAGCAATCAGATATTACCAATCATGATGAACAGAACAGCACCTCACATATCAATTATATCACACAACATTAATGATATGAATGCTCCACTTGAAAGAAATAGCTTGAATGAATGGATGAATAAACAAAACCTAGATGCTGTCTCCAGGAAACACATCTATCCCACAAGGATATACACAATGCGGGTGAAAGAATAGAAAAAAAATATTCCACACAAATGGAAAACAAAAGAGACCCAATATAGTCATTCTATTCTCCAACAAACTTGACTTTAAATAACAGTGGTAAAGAAAAACAAAAATCAGAGGAAGACAAAAAATGGCAGAGTGTAGGTAACCACCTGGATTCCTACTCCTACAGAGGGAGGTGTAGACCTCAGTCTGCTACACATGAGTAGATCACACCCCCACAAGAACAACATTGTGAATTGGTGGAGAACTAGCATGGGACACAAAAAGCAGAAAAAAAGAAAAGGCGAACAGGAGATAAGATCGCGAAATTTGGGCAGTGTGAGACAAACAACAGAGAGTAGAGCATGGGATGGCTGCACCTGCCTTGCCAGCAAGCAAGGCAGGATCAGACCCACAGGAGAACGTCATGCTTCCCCATTGACCTCCACATCCACTCAGTAAGGGATCTTCTTGGAGACAGTGCAAACTCACCATGGGAGACGTGGGGCTCTGTGGAGAGGAAACAATAGTGGGAAGCATCTTGAATTCCCCGAGCTCTGTTCCAGGACTGCGCTGGGTGGGGAAAGGACTGGTCTGGGCTACCACCAGAGGTAGCTAGGAGATAGGTAACTTGCCCTGGCACTCAGAGGGTCCAGATCGACAGAAGTGAACACTAAATATGGAACTCTAACTTGGAAACTGCCGCTGGCTAATAGGCCTGCTCAGGGTGGATCAGAAACAGTGAGAGCTCCTGCTAGACAGGTGTGAGATTAGGGGAGGGTGACATAAAGAAGACAATGGGGCATCCTGACGACTCAGCCCCCCAACCCACACCTGCCAACTCCTGAATAGCTGCCACCAGTTCTAGCACTCTGAGGATGGGCAGTCACCATTTTGGGGGCCCACAACCCAGCTACTGCAATGTGATACAGTGTAGAGCAGCCCCCTTCCCCCAGCCTTGGGACTGTTGTGAGAAGCTCGGCCCTTACCATGATCTATGGTCAACTAGCCAGACCCATTTTGATGTGTGAACCAGGAGGGCTTCCCTAGACATGGGAGGCTAATGCCTATGGGACCTACAGGTGCTGGAGCATGGGAGGTCAATGCCTGTGGGACTTACAGGTGATGAGGCACTGAGTGGATTGTGGCACCACCCGTTTCCTCTAGTCAGCAACTTTCATGCCAACAGTGGTAGGCACCACCTCTGGAGGTAGGGAGAGATAAGAAAAGCCACTCTCCCTCTGCAACTAGCATGAATCTGCTGGGCCTTGATGCAGATCAAAAGTTGGCAGCCCAGTGACTTTGCTCATCAGACTTGTTTAGGTAATCCAGCAGGATCAAAACTCTGGGGCTGCCAACAGAGGATTCTGTGGTCAGGGAGCAAAAACCCTGGCAAGAGGCGAAAAGGGGCTCCCCCCGTGAACCCTCCCACAAGGAGCAGCCTGCCAACTGTGGTAAAAGGACTTTGAACAACATATTAGTAGCTCCCCCTAGCAAGAGATCAAGCAAACATAGAAACGCACACATCCAGGCTGGTAGGCAACAACTGTAATCTGCCTGCTCCTATAGCATCTACTGGAACAGAGCCTGCACAGGGCATGTTACTTTCCAATCACAAACTGAAAGGTGGGAAGCAATTGCTCAACGAGATAGGAAGAAGTCAGCAGAAAAACTCAGAAAGTATGAAGAAACAAATGCAAAGAACAGCCCCCAAAAGGAACACCAGCTCTCTAGAAATAGATATTAACCAAATTCAGAACACCAAAATGACAGAGGAATTTCAACCATGGAATGTAAGAAAACTCAATGATATGCAAGAAAACATGGATAACCAACACAAAGAAACCACAAATATAATCCAGAACTTGGCAGAAGAATTCATTAAAGAAATGGAAGTATTAAAGAAAAGTCAAACCAAACTCCTGGAAGTGAAGAATTTATTCAGGGAACTACAAAACAGTGGAAAGCCTCAAGAAAGGGTAGATAAAACAGAAAAAAATATCTCAGAGATTGAAGATAACACCTTCCAATTAAATAAGTCAGTCACAGAGATAGAGCAGAGAATATAAGACAAAAGACCAGAGTCTGCAAGAAATGTGGGATTATGTGTAGAAGCCTAATGTGAGACCTATGGGCATTCATGAGGGTGAAGAAGATAATATGCAAGGGTTGGATAAGCTATTTAAAGATATAATAGAGGAAAATTATCCAGGCCTTACTAAAAATCTAGATATAGAGGTACAAGAAGCTCAGAGGACCCCTGGGACATTCATTGCAAATAGGAAGACACCGCATCATGCAGTTATCAGACTAACCAAAATATCCAACAAACAGGCCTTCTATGAGTTGTCAGATGAAAGAAACAAGCAACATACAAAGGAAAGCCCATACAAATAACTCCAGATTTCTCAACTGAAACCTTACAAGCAAGAGAGAGTGAGGCCCCATTCTCATTCTTCTGAGACAGAATAATGCCCAGTCTACAATCTCGTACCCAACAAAGCTAAGTTTTGTATATGAAGGAAAAATTAAGACATTCTGAGAAAAGCAAAGACTGAGGGAATTCACCAAGACAACACCAGCCCTCCAAGAAGTACTCAAAACAGAGTTTCACACGGATCAGCACAATAAACATTCACAAATGTAAAACCATTCAAAAGTTAAACATCAAAGTCCAGCTACCACAACGGCTCAAGAGAGAAAACAAAGCAATGAAGTTCTACCCAACAGGATGAGTAGACATTTGCCCAACAATCAGTTCTCTCAATAAATGTGAATGGCTTGAACTTACCACCCAAAAAACATAGGCTGGCCCAATGGATAAAAACATACAAGCCAAGTATCTGCTGTCTCCAGAAAACATATCTAATCTGGAAAGATACATTCAGACTGAAAGTAAAGTGGTGGAAATCGATATTTCAAGCAAACGGAAGCCAAAAGAAGGCTGGCATGGGGGTTTTGATTTCAGATAACTTAGTTTTGAAATAAACAAAAGCAATGAGAGACAAAGATGGTCACTATATAATGGTGAAGGGTATAGTTCCACAAGAAGACATAACAATACTAAATATATATGCGCCCAACTTAGGTGCACCCAGATTCATAAAGCAAACCCTACTTGATCTAAACAAAATGATAAACAACAACACCATACTAGCGGGAGACTTTAAAACCCCACTGACACCACAGGACAGATCCTCCAAACAGAAAATAAACAAAGAAATAATGGATTTTTAATAGAACTCTAGAAAAAAATGGGCCTGACTGACATTTACAGGACATTCTATCCAAAATCGACTGAATATATGTTCTTCTCATCAGCTCATGGGACATTCTCTAAGACTGACCATATCCTAGGACACAAAGGATGTTTTAAAAAATTTTAAAAAATAGAAATTATACCATGCATCTTCTCATATCACAGTGTAATAAAGGTAGCAATCAATCCTAACAGAGAATCTCATTCTACTCAAAATCATGGAAGCTAAACAACCTTCTTCTGAATGATTGTTTCCTAAATGAGAAAATCAAGATGGAAATGAAAAGATTCTTTGAACTAAATGACAAAGGAGACACAAGTTATCAAAATCTGTGGGACACAGCTAAAGCCAGTCCTGAGAGGAAAATTTATTTCCATAAATGCCTATTTCCAAAAGACAGAAAATTTGCAAATAGACCACCTAACGAATAGATTCAAAGGTCTGGAGAAAGAAAAACAGCCTGACTGCAAACCCAGCAGAGGGAGAGAAATCAATAAGATCAAATCAGGACTAAATGAAATGGACAACAGAAAAGTCATATGGGAGATTAATAAAACAAAAAGTTAGTTCTTTGAATAGATAAATAAAGTTGACACACCTTTGGCTAGACTAACCAAGAGCAGAAAAGGAAAATCTCTAATAACCTCCATGAGGAACATGAAAGGAGAAATTACAACTGATGCCACAGAGATACAAGATATCATCTAAATTCTACAAAAAGCTTTATGCACACAAACTGGAAAATGTGGAGGAAATGGACAATTTTTAGAAACATACAGCCTCCCTAAGCTCAATCAGGAAGAAACAGAATTCTTGAACAGACCTATATCAAGAACTGAAATTGAAACAGCAATAAAAAACCTTCCCAAAAAGAAAAGCCCAGGACCAGGCGGTTTCAAAACCAAATTTTACCACACCTACAAAGAAGAACCAGAGCCTATCCTACAACAGTTTTCCACAACATTCAAAAGGATGGAATCCTCCCCAACACATTTTATGAAGCCAACATCACCCTGATGCCAAAAGCAGGAAAGGAAGCAACACAAACAGAAAACTACAGACCAATATCCCTTATGAATATAGATGCAAAAATTTTCAATAAAATCCTAGCAAATCGAATCCAGGTGCTAATCAAGAAAATAATCCATCACAACCAAGTGGGCTTCATCCCAGAGATGCAGGGATGGTTCAACATACACAAGTCTATAAATGTAATTCACCACATAAATAGAAGCAGAAACAAAGACCATATGATTCTCCCAATAGATGCAGAAAAAGCTTTTGACAAAATTCAACAATCTTTTAATGTAAGAACACTTAACAAAATACGCATAGATGGGAGCCTATCTAAAAATGATACAAGCCATTTATGACAAACCCATGGCCAACATCATACTGAATGGGGAAAAATTGAAAACATTCCCACTTAGAACAGGAAGTGCTAATAGATCTAAACATACTTACTTGAAAAAATATAGTTTATTTTAGGTTTTCGCTATACAAACTGCAAGGGAATATTGACATTAGTTATAGTAACTGAAGAAGGGATATAAAACAAAATGAAAAGGGAGGAAAATGAAAAAGGCAACCGATAGCAAGTAAAAAATTTTGAATTTTTTTCTAATTAAAAATTCTGATTAATAAAATTAAAACCCATAAAATGAGTTAAGAACCTAAAGCAAGTTTCTAGAAAGAAAAGATAAATTTTCCCCAGATGATGTTGGTTATTTGTTAAAATAGACCAACTAGAAAAGTGACAGTATTGATAAAAATTAAAGCATTTATGTATTTTAGTCTTACTGGATGAGATTTCTAGCTCTATTCTTTAGAAAGAATTTAATGCTGTCTTGTAATAGATGAATACTGGAATGTTTCCATTTATTTAGGTTTTAAATTTCTTTTGGCAATATCTTATAGTTCTTAAAGTATAATTTTCATAAACTTGTTAAATTTATTGCTGAATATTTTATTCTTTTGATGATGCCTTTGTAAACTATTTCCCTTAACTTAATTTTTTGGATTATTCTTTATTATAGAAATATAACTGATTTTGTACACTGATATTGTTACCTGCAAATTTTCTGGACTTATGTACTATTTCTAGTAATTTTTTAGTGGATATCTCAGTGTTTTATGCATATATATATAAGATCATGTCATCTGCAAGTAGAAGCAGTTTTACTTTTATCTTTCCAGTATGGATGCCTTTTGTTTCATTTTCTTACCTAATTGCCCTGGGGCAAACTCCCCGTAAAATGCCACAAGAAGTGGCAATGGTGGACATTCTAGTTTTATTCTTGCTCTTGGGGAAAGCATTCAGAATTTTAGCATTAAGTGTGATGTTATGTGGGTTTTTTGTGTATGCCCTTTATCAGGTTGAGATATTTTCCTTGTATTCTTAGTTTGTTGAGTAGTTTTGCCTTTTCTACATCTATTGAAATTATTACGTGGTTTTTAATCCTTAATTCTATTCTTGTGGTGCATTGCACAGTTGGTTCTTGAATGTTAAATTAACTTTGCATTCCTAGAATAAATCCTACTGGGTCATAGCATGTAAGCCATATTTACAGGTTTGATTTATTAGTATTTTCTTGAGGATTTTGTCTGTATTCATTAGGGATATTGGGCATTAATAATCTTTTCTTCTGATGTCTTTGTCTTGTTTCATTATCAGGGTAATGCTGGCCTGACAAAATGAGTTGGGGAGAGTGTCATTGAATTTTAAGTTGATTGCATGTGGCCATAAAATTAGGTCATATGGAATTATTTGATGATATCCGTTGAGATATTATTTTGGGGCTAGGTAATTTTTTTATTTTTAATGTTCCCTGTGTGAACAGGATGTAAACAGTAAATAAGTTACTACTTAGGAGTGAGTGTAGCCAAGTTCCTATATATATGTAAAAGTTAGGTTTATTAATTAATGGTGAAGTATTTGTATTTACTACTATTTTTGCATATACATCAGTCTAAATGAGTGATATGTTAAAAACATCTCTCACTACAATTGCACATTTGCCAACATCACTTTATTATCAGTTTTGCTCTGTATATACAATTGGCACAATGTTATTGGGGCATGCAACTTTGTGATTTTTATATTCTCTTCGAGTAATTCTTTATTGTTGCCCATCTTTATTCCTTGCATTTTCCTTTAAATTCTCTTTTATCTAATAACCACATTTGCACCCTCCTCTTTTGATTAATATTTGCAGGAAATTTTCTCTAAACCTTTATTTTCACCATTTCAATGTGATTATTCCCACATGTACAAATTCTTAATCTAGAGTATTTTATATTTTAATACATGAGCTTAAACAATTTGCATTTAATGTGAGTACTCGTTATGTTTATTTGTTTCTAACATCTTATTAGAAAGTTTTATTTGCTCTGTTTTTGTTTGCTTTCTTTCACTCCTATCCTTTCTTTTCTATTGTAATGGTTGTTTTCTAAGTAATATTAATTTTTCTGCTTTTTAGATTAATCATTGTATTTCTACACTTTTGTTGGTTACTCGAAAGTACTCAGCTGACATTTGTCCAACAAAGTGAAATCTATTTCTAGCCTCCTTCAAAAAAGACATAACTTTTCTGAAACATACTTTTCTCATTTTGAGATTTATTTATTTTTTTCCAAAAAAATGGCTTTTGTGCTATTTTCCTTGGGATTTTTATAAGTCATTAGTGTTTGCTTCATCTGAGTTGGAAAATGTTCTTTATTAAATGATAATCTATCTGGAATAAAATTCTGTGTAGAAATTATGTTCTGCCCATCACCCTTTCTATATATTTTCTCTTCTGGTGTTCCTTTCAGATGTATAGTAAATCTGATGTTTTATTAGCTTCTCTTTCATGTGTGATTGCCAGATAAAATATAAAACTCGCTGTTAAATTTTCACTTTGGATCTTTGCACATCAGCCATTCTTCCTATAATTGTGCTGAATCCATTGTATAAGAAACATAAAGTGGAATTTTCTTTGATTTCCTTTAGCATATACTTCATTTTTCAATGATCTGTCTTGTCCTTTTCAAAAATCTATTTTATTCTTCCTATTCACCTGTTACTGCTTTTCAGATTCCATCCCTTCATCTCAGAGAACATCTAAACTTACTTATTATAAAAACCCTTTGATTCATCTTATTTATCCTTTTGTGCGTCTTCTTGGTTATCTCTTAGGCATGGAATTTCCATCAGTGAATAGCAGTGTTTTCTGTGAGGTGGTAAAACACTCTTAAGTCAGTTTTTGAATATAAAGTTTTCTCATGGGACAGTTCCACATTGATTTTTTTCAGGTTTTTAAAAACTTAGTTGTTCAAGCTGCTATTTTATATTAGTTTGTGCTTTTGAGATATTTGTACCTTGTATATAACACCAAAAAACCTGACCTTAGTCCTGAATATCATACAGAGCATAGGTTACAAGATGAATCTTTTGCCTCATAGCTTTGAATAAAAACTTCATTTTCTGTTGCATTTTGGTATTCATGGGCAATGGTTTTTCACATAGATTCAAATATTCCAGCTGAATATTTGAACAGCACTTTCTTTGGTCAATTATAATGTTAAGCAGGGAGCCCAACCAAGTGGACACAGAAATGATCACTTTCCTAGGGATGCATCCAACTTAATTCCCCGGTTGCTTATTCCAATGAACCACGAAGTTTAATCTCAAATCACTATTGGAGTCTGAACATTACAGATTTTGCCACTCTTGATAGCTAGTTTGATTTTTAAGAACAATTTTATGTTACACTTGTAACACTTCACTTTTAAAGACATGCTTAGGTAACTATTCACTTTGCTCAAGATGATTAAAAATAAGTCCTTAATTTCTATTAAATTGTTTATTGCTTAACAAATTAAACCTATAAGAAGGTATTACTAATAGGAGAATTGTATCCATTCTGGAGATGAGGAAAATGGTAAGAAAAATATTTTTGCTTTAGAATTTTTTATTTTATAAAATAATTTTATCATATATAAATCATATGATTCTATTTTATGTAATCATATCTTTCCCTGTTCTGTACGAGATTTAGCTTTTTTAGCATTTTAAAATACTTCTTTAAATTTTGACTTCCTAGAACTTCCAATCACAATGTAATACTCCATTTTTTGGCTTACAACTAAAAACCCATGGATAATATCAAAAAGCAACAGAATGTGGAAAGGCAGGAAGCAAGAGACAGGTTTTCTGGGGACCTAGGGACTTGAACAGCAATATTGTAATAAATTCCCCAGGTTTCCTTATTGCATCTCTTACATCTCAGACAATAGACTGCAGAAGCTTCCAATCCAGAACCACCAATAGATACAAACAAAAACAGCTAAAAGGAAATACTGTTCGCTTCTAGCCAAAGGACCATGAAAGGATGGCCTAACCACACACAAATAATACACAACCACACAAAACTTTTTGAGGAATAACTATGAACTCCATCCAAACAGAAAAACCACTGCTGAAATTTGTGGGGCTACTTACAATCTTCTCCCAGATCAGTGATGCTGTGATTCCCTGCACTGGCAGAATGGGCAGCCAGTCTATCTCCTACCCAGAGGAAACAGGACGGTGCATCAGTAGCCTAGCTGATACGGTCCGCAGCGTCCAGTAGCAAGTTGAGCTTCCATTTTGACTCAAACTTAATTCTTAAAAGAGGTAAAACTAAGGAGGGCTAATTGCATTCTACTTCTTGCTTGCCCTCTCTCACATCCTATTCTATCCTTTCAGCAGGCTTCAGTAGGATGCTAAGGCAGGTGCAACACTACCTAGCCTTCCAGAGATTGAACTGATAAAGTTTATCTAAACTAGACAACACTCTATTATTTCCCCTCCCTTGGGGCCAGGAGGACTCCACATTTAAAAGTAATACCATCTACACTGCTCCAGAAGAAATGAGATGCTTTGATTTACATTAACAAAACATTACAGGATCTGTGAAAACTATATGCTGAAAACTACAAAACACTGGTGAAAGAAATTGAAGTAGAAATAAAGGGGGATATACTATGTTTAAACATGAGAAGATTCAATATATTAAGGTATTAATTCTCTCCAACTTGGTCTATATATTTTTTGCAATTTCTCCTGAAATCTCAGCAAGAATTTTTTATACAGACAAATTTATTGTAAAATTTATGTGCAAAGGCATAGGCCTTAGAATAGCTAAAACAATTTTGAAAAAGAAGTAGATAGACGATTCAGCCCATCAGTTTCAAGACTTTTTGTATAGGTAAAGTAAACAAGACAGTAAGTACTGACAGAGGGATAGATTCATAGATTTTTGGAATACACGAGAAAACCCAGAAAAAAGATTCATACAAACATGCCCTACTGACATTTCACAAACATGCAGAAACAATTCAGTGGATGAAAAATAGCCTTTCAACAAACTGAGCTAGAGCAAGTGGCAACACATAGGCTAAGAAAAAAAGTCTTAACCTAAACTTCACTGTACAAAAATTAACTCAAAATTGGCCATGGACTTGAATGTAATGTAAAATTATGACACCTTAATATAATATTTTTTGACAGAAAAAATCACAGAAGAAAACCTGAGCCTCTTATAGGTTGTAAAGACTAATATTACTACGACATTTGAAACCAAAAACATAAACCATAAAAAGTAAACTGATAAATTGTATTTAATTAAACTTAAGAACTTTTTGCTTTGCGAAAGATCCTGTGAGGGGAATGAAAAGACACTCTAGATACTGTGAGGAGGCGCACACAACATTTGCAAACCTGTAGCTAGTAAATTAATTCTACCTAGAAAAAGAAAGAACTCTAAAAACTCAACAATAAAAAAAGACAAATTAGTGAATGAAGAAAGGGCACAAAGACACGTTTTTACCAAAGAGGATATAAGCATAAGAAATAAACACATAAAAAAGTTAAATAGTATTAGCAATATCACTGCACATCTATTTAGACATCTAAAACCAAAAGTAGTAACATTATCAAATGCTGCTGTTGATGCAGAAATAATGGGCCACTGTACACTACTGGGCGGCATTATATGATAGGGTCACTACAAAAAACCATTCAGCAGTTTCTTATATACCTAGAAATGCAATTATCACACAACCCTACAAATACACTCTTGGGCATTTATTCTAGAGAAATGAAAACTTATGTTTACACACAAATCTGTATATGAAGGTATAGAGCAACTATATTTCTAACAGCTAAAACCCAGATCATTCCACATGTTCTTCAGTTGTGTATGTAATAAAAAGGAAAGTAGTAATAAAAAGGAAAGAAACCACTAATACATACTATAATTGGATGAATCTCAGGGAATTAAACTGCACCAGGACTCTTAGTATGGAAAGCTTTTGCCTGTTCTTGCCATATTAGGCAATAGAAGGAGGTACAAAAAGACTGACATGCAAAATGACATGAATTTTCCTACCCCCTTTCCAGCATTCCTTCTTATTTTATGTTAGTCTGGGTAGTCTCTCGAGTGCACACAAACATATTCTGGTCCATATATTGTTATTAACTCATTGTCTCTGTGAGGAACAAAGGCCTGTAGCTTCCTAGTCCACCATCTTGTTGACATTTCTCTCCAATACATAATACTGAGAAACTTCTGTCATTCAGTCATTTACTGTGCTTATTTTAGAAGAAATTAGTTAGATAATATGTAAGAACTAACTGAGTAACCAGGACATGATAAATTGTGGTGATAGGTAAACAGTACATCCATTTTTTGAATTAAATTTAATGTTATCACTAAAATGTCATTCTGTTATGGATTAGAAAATAGCCTGAACAAAGACTACAAATAGGGTGGCTGCTAAATAATCTAAATTTTAGCACCTCCATGAATATCCCTATCTTGTGATAAAATAGTTTTCTTGTGTTTTAAAAATATAAGCTGTTTATATATATAAAATAATTACAATTAGATGAATGAAATATATGACAGTACACTTGAAAAAACTTAAATATTATATAAAGTTTTTGAGTTCAAGACTAATATCTAAGTACCAATGAGGCAAGGAACTGGCAGCTGCTGCTTTAGGTACTGCTTTGGACATTGCTGCAGCATTACCTAAGTCAGGAAGTCTCAAATTGCCTGGATCAAAACAGGATGGAGGCAGGGCAAGTTCCAGTCAGTTAGAACTAAGATGGTGGAGGAACACTGCCATGATTCTTCCTCCCCTTGGTTATCACATTGTTTAACAGAAAGGCAATGGGAGCCAGGGATGATGATTGTATAACCCTTTAAATATCTTAAATGCCACTGAATTATATACACTTCAAAACAGTTAATTTCATACTATGTGACATTTACCTTAAAATATTAAGGTATCACTTATGATTACAATGACCATAATTAGAATTATGAGTAACTTTTTATAAATAATATATTTACAGAGTTGTACAATCATCAACTGTCTTCAGTTTCTAAAC
This sequence comes from Lemur catta, assembly GCF_020740605.2. Taxonomy (NCBI): domain Eukaryota; kingdom Metazoa; phylum Chordata; class Mammalia; order Primates; family Lemuridae; genus Lemur; species Lemur catta. The sequence continues at coordinate 6,618,042 of NC_059156.1, read as the reverse complement.
ATTTCCATCACCCAGCAGAAAATCCTGTACCCATAAAGTAGTTCTCCTTAATCCCTAGACTCAGGCAACCAGTAACCTGCTTTCTATGTCTATGGCCATGTCTCTCTTATAACAGGTTCTACAGTCCACTGATTTTGGTTCCAAATTGAGAAAACTTTTAAAATTATTTGTTCTGTTTTACTCATTTTTTGCATTTTCCAATTATCAGGCCCTATCCTTCTGGCACCAGTCTAGGAAGAGTGTATATAAGAGGAAATCCCTTTTATTACAAGGATTGAAGAGATTTATTTATTTATTTATTTAAAAGATTTTGCAGGAATGAGGTTTTTCAGATCACATTATGTAAGTAATCATTCTACATTTTATTTTAATGTGATTAATTTCACAGAGTAAGGAGGAAACACTCTTGGCTGAATGTTACACACTTATTGCTAGGAGACGAAAGTCATCTTGTGATGTCACGGCTAGTGAGGTTGAGAGCCATTGTGATGGTCTAGATTAGTTTACCTGTGTAGGCCAGATGAAGCAGCATTTGAAGCTGCAGTGTTGAAAACCATGTAGATAAAAAAGAGTAGCTAAAGGAAAATTTATTTGAGATGGAACACGTTTCTTCAGAAATTCAAGATGTTTCTCCTAAAGATGAATCAACAGGTTCAGAAGCCTCCATAAGATCTCCATTTCGTGAGCACACATTCCCTGGGGACTTAGATCTAAGGTCAATGATTGAAGAAAATGCTTTTCAGGTTTTGTCTGAAGGATCTTTGGTAAAAAGACCACGTTATACATTTTCCGCCTCTAAACCAGATAAAGATAATGATTTTCTTTCTCTGACCTTTCCAAGAAAACTTTGGAAAATAGTTGAAAGTGACCAATTTAAGTCTATTTGGTGGGATGACAATGGAACTTCTATAGTGATTAATGAAGAACTCTTTAAGAAAGAAGTCTTGGAAAGAAAGGCCCCTTTCAGAATATTTGAAACGGACAGTATGAAGAGTTTAATTCGACAGCTTAACCTTTATGGATTTAGTAAAATGAGACAGAATTTTCAAAGATCTGCTTCTCTAGCTGACTTTCTGGCAGAAGAAAAAGAAGGCTCTATTTTAAACAAGGTATTAAAAATCTTTCAATTACCACTTATGTAGGAACTATATACGATCTTATTTTGTACAATATTAACTATGTTAGTATATTGAATGAAATCAGATTTTGAAAATAACATGAAATATTAAGATTAAAACTACATATTTTTCCAAATCATTGAGGACAGCCTAAGTGCTAAGTATTTAGGATTTTATGAAATTTTAGTAGCAACTTTGAATCTTAGTGAACTCCAAGGTACTACAGCCACTTAATGAAGTGGAATTCACTGTTATGTATCAATGTATAACATGTTTTCACTTGAAAACTATACTATTTAAATGTTTGTTTCCCAGTAAGTACATTCTTTAAAAAAGTCAGCAATGTACCTGCATTATGTGAAGATGTTAAGTTCGTGTGATAGAGCTGAAATTTCAGATTTTATAGGTTAGGTTTGATACTCTCTTTTGTTTCTTGGTTAAAAATGTCTCTAAATAATCTTCTCCTTTGGTTTTAGTTACAGTTCTATCATAATCCAAATTTTAAACGTGGCTGTCCCCAACTTCTATTAAGAATGAAAAGAAGAGTCAGGATTAAAAATTCTTCTCCATTATCTGCTTCATTAGTTCAAGATTTCAACAAGAAGCACTTTACAGCAGGTAGTAACATAAATTATAATTCTGGTTTAGTTGCTGAAACTAGTGGAGAAAGTTTACTTTCTGCCTCTACAAATTTAAATGTGCCTCTAATAAGGAAGCCTTCTACCAGCCAGAGAATCGATAATGCAACTGAACCAGTCAAAAGTGATTTTTCTCCTCCATCATCAACTCCAGCTAGACCATCAGAACAAATTGCAACAGTTCAACATACTATTTTAAATCAGTTGACCACTTTCCACATGCATTCACATAGCAGCTACACTCAAGCAAACGGCCACGTTGTGAATTTTGTCACAACTACAACTTCTCAATACCACGTCATATCTCCCTTACAGAACAATTATTTTGGACTGATGATGGAGCCTCCTACTTTCCCAACCAGATATTCTGGGTTATCAGTCAATGAGGCTCCTTTCTCTAACCTACCAGCAGGAAACCCATGGTTTCCAATGCCTGTGATAGCTGATAGATCTGCTGCCTCTCTTTCAAGGCCAACTTACCAATCGTCTTCCTTATACAAACATCATCCTAATTACAACTGATCTTCTACCAAAGAAGTACCAGGTTATGCACCATAACAAAGAATAAAATTTATATTGACAAATACTGAAAAAAATACCTGCAATTCTGTTATTTGAACAATAAAATTACATGTTCATCTTTATGGTTTCTTTCTCCTTATTTTTTAAGATATGGTTGTCAGTAAAAGGATGTTGTATTTCAACAGCAGGCTAATCTTATTGTCTTAATATATGAACCTTTTGCTCATTTGACAGGAAATCTGACATGCCCTCTTATAAGTAAATTACATTTAACTATTTTAAAGAAAAGAAATAACACAGTGTCCTAGTCTGCTTTCTGCTGCTAATAACAGAATACCACAGACTGAGTAATTCAAAGAGACTTATTTGGCTTACAGTTCTGGAGGCTGGAAAGTCCAAGATCCAGTGTCTGCATCTAGTGAGGGCCTTCTTTTTGTGTACCAGGGATGGTGGCGTTCTCTAATCCCAGCAATGCTGGAAGCCATGGTGGGAAAAAAGCTTGAGAATAGGAGCTCAATAAGCTGGATAACACAGTAACACTCCGTCTCTAAAAAAAAAAATGTTTCAAAATTAGCAGGGTACGGTGGTGAACACCTGTAGTTCCAGCTGAAGTGAGAGGAGCTCCTGCCCAGGAATTCGAAGTTGTGGTGTACTATGATTGTACCTGTGAAGGGCCTTTGCCCTCCAGCATGGGCAACATAGCAAAATCCCATTTCTTAAAAAAAATAATGGTGCAAGGGCAGCACATAGTGAAGCCTCTATGCAAGATAGAGAAAGGAAAACTGCTGAACTCATCCTTTGATCAAAAGCCCACTCCCCTGACAACTAACCCTTTCTCCAGAACACAGCATTAATCCATTAATTAGGGTGAGCCCTCATGGACTAAACACTCTTAAAGGTCTCACCTCTCAACACTAATAAGGGCAATTGAATTTCATTATGAATTCTGAAAAGAGCACTCATACTAGGGCAGCAAGCAAAAAAAAAAAAAAAAAAAAAAACTCAGAAAAAGAAAAAACTATTAAGTGACTTCTGAAATAATCTACGATAAACAAAATGAGGGCCTAAATCAGAGTGGCATGAAGGGGAGAACAAATGCAAATAAAATCTAGAGAAAGCAAATACACACTAATTCCATATTTTCTCAATTACATTTTGCAGTTATTTTAAAGTTAGAATAGTTGGATTTTAGTTGGCAAAGAACATTGTCTTCATTAAATACCTTTCAAACCAGCCAATCCAGTACCCAGAGCACCATTATTTATATCATCACTTGAGCAATAAAGATCACATAACATAGGCATGAACTGTATGACTGTCAGCAGCACATACTGTAATTTTACAACTGGTGTTAGTAAGAGTCCTTTTTGCTCTGTTATCAAAGCATTCCAACTGGTTTGTACCTTTAATTACCTTCTTTAGGAAGGTCTACTTTTCATATTTTCCAATGCACACTTTATTTTTTTTTATTTATTTTTTTTTTTGAGACAGAGTGTTGCTTTGTTGCCCTGGCTAGAGTGAGTGCCGTGGCATCAGCCTAGCTCACAGCAACCTCAAACTCCTGGGCTTAAGCGATCCTACTGCCTCAGCCTCCCGAGTAGCTGGGACTACAGGCATGCGCCACCACGCCCGGCTAATTTTTTCTATATATATTTTTAGCTGTCCAGATAATTTATTTCTATTTTTAGTAGAGACGGGGTCTCACTCTTGCTCAGGCTGGTCTCGAACTCCTGACCTTGAGCGATCCACCCGCCTCGGCCTCCCAGAGTGCTAGGATTACAGGCGTGAGCCACGACGCCCGGCCTACCAATGCACACTTTAAACATATTGGTTTCTTGTCCCATCCAAAGACTTAATTCCTTATGTTGACATTTAATACCTTCTAGATTCTGACCTCATATTTTCAGCACAGCTGAACGAGTCTCTTCACTATCCAGAATCTGTTTACCTTTGGAACTTCCTGTCTTTCTCTCCACCAGTCATTTGGAACTTACTTCATACGAACTCCTTTCAACCGTGGCCATTTCCATTTTGCAACTTTTACCCCATTTCTTTTTCTTTTTTTTTTTTATTTCAGCTCATCATGGGGATACATAAGTTCAGGTCATATACATTGTCCATGTCCTGCCCATTCCCCCGTGTCAGAGTCCCTAGCACGTCCATTCTCATTCTCCAGACAGTGCGCCTGGCACTCATCATGTAGTCATACCTCCATCCCCTCCCCCCCGCACCTCCCCGGGTCTGCACCTTCAAGCATGACCATTCCCCAGAGGGTGTGCAACGCACTCATCATGTAGGCATACACCCATCCCCTCCCCCCACCCCCCATCCCAGTCTGATATCCAATTGGTGTCCTTCCCCGATGTACATTTAGGTGATGATCAGGGAAACCAGTTTTCTGGTGAGTACAAAAGGCCCTCTCCCTCTTTGCCTACTTTACCTGTCTCAAAACAGATATAACCCCTTCCAGAAGATGTTTCTTACCTTATCCCATTAGTCTCATATATCTTAGACACTCAGCACTGATCTAGCAGTGCCTGCCACACATATATATTTTTTCATTATTTAGTGAATATTGACTTAAATCTACCAAAATCTACTTTCATTTCCAAAAGCAAATATCCCATGGTATTCAAGCTATTACTTTGGATCTTCACTCTTCTTGCCATTTTCTTTGAAGAGCATGACACACTGGTGTTCACTAGAGATGCAATGGTTTTGCTTTACTAAACTACTGTCAATGACTATCAATTCAATTACATGGTCTGTTTTTAGTTTATAATTATCTGAACATTATGCAAATTTGGTTACTTTTGGTAATGCCATAAAGGCTTCTTTTTCCTTTGTTCTCATTGAAATGTACTGATTTTTCCCCTGGATCTTCTAAAATTTATTTTCCGTCTTCTGCTTTGATTGGCAGTTCCTTTCCTGAGACAACTTGCTGTGTATTTATTTACCCTTTCTTCCTTTACCTGAAGCAGAGATTTCAAGCTGTTGGGCTGAAATGTATTACAATTGGAATTCCAGCTGCATAACTTTTAAGCAGCAACATTCACAGTGGATCTTGTATATTACACAACTTCTGGCATTACAAGCTAAGGGCTTGATGAAATTCACCTATTCAGTCTTCTGAGACAGCTGGGGTTATGATGGAGTATAGATTTAGACAGACAGATATCTCAGGCTGGAAACCTACTGCTGCCATCTCACCCTATCTTTTTTTTTTTTTTTTTTTTTTTTGCTTTTTATCATTGATTTGATAAAACAATAGGTTTTCCTTGAGTTGTACAGAATCTAATTATTGAGCTTAGGCCTGTGAATCTTGAAGATCTCACCCTATCTTATATTTCCAAATTTTTTCTACATTGAAAACGTTTGGAATCATTGAACTATACACAGAATTCTAATTCCTTGTCCTGGCTTAACATGACCTAAGAAGGTGTTCATTTTATTTATGTCCACATGGCATTAATATACCACTTTTTGGTTTTCAGAACTGAATTTATAGAGTGTAGTATAATTAACATGACTAAATTTTGTACATAAACAAATGAATGTTTCAAAGAATAGTCTGAAGGCCCAAAATAATGACAAGTCAAAAGATTAAGTTGTCTAATTGTGCACACCAGGGCAACAAATCAAAAAACGATGAAGAAAATAATTGGAGGATAGAATGAGACAAGCTAAAATGAAAAATGATATGATAAGGTAGACGCCAGAATAAGGAAGTGTCATAAAAAAGAAAGAAAAAGGAAGGAAAGAGAAGTAACTAAATAAATGCCAAAAACAAAAAGGGCAGCATGACTTGAATATCTATTCCCTGCCGCCACAGCTTCTTTGTACATATAACGTGGCAAGATTTTAATATAACAAGTTATAGGGGACTCTAATCTAGAAAATATCCTATCATCCCCCAAGATTCAGAGCAAAGACATTGTACTTTAAGTATTCTTTCTCCTATTTAGGGTTGGACTGATTTAAAGTGATTGAACAGAAAAAATTACTTCCAATTTTCTGCCCTAAAAGAATACTACAGATATTCTGGAGAGTAGATGAAGTAGATATAGTTTTCCCTATTCATGCCATAAATACAACTAATAACCCTGGGCATTATGTATAAAACAAATATAAGACTTTGAAAAGTGAAACAAAGAGTTTCACTGGCACCTGTAATCAAGTTTCAAATAAAAATCACTCATTGTAACAAGAAAGAGAAAGACTTCAATCTGCGCGAAAAAAGATGATAAATGCCATAACACAGAAATGTCAGAGATATACAGATTATCTACCAAATATTTTAAACTGCCATCATAAATATGATTAAAAAAGCAATTGTAAACACACTTGATATTAATAAAAATGTATAAAGCAAAAATTAAAAGTTTCAGCTACAAATGAGAATATCTAAGAACAACTGGAAATTTTAGAACTAAAAAATACAATAAAAATCATGTTACACTGTGTAAGGCAGTCCTAAGTGAATGTAGAGAAAATATTTAAGACAATTATAAACAGAGGAATGATAAGGATAGTATACCAAGGTTTCTATACTTCACTTAAGCTGATAAAATGATGATGTTAGTGGACTGTGATAGATTATGTACATACAACCACCACCACCAAAAACTACATACAAACAGATAGGCCTTTTTAAATATATCAGAAAGAATGTCTCAAATCTCTTCAAATAATTCTCATGAAGGGAGAAAAAGAAAACCAAGGCAAAAAATAGACAAAATAAAAAGCTATTAGCATATTAATAATAAACAACACTACCTGTAAAGAGTTTCATTACAACAACTACACCAACTACATACAGAGATTAGCACTGTGGATTAAAAAACATGACTAAAATATATGCCATCTATAAGAAACTCACTTTGGTATAAAAGTACAGACAGGCTGAATATAAAAGAATGAAAAAAAATCATACATATATTAATCAAAGGAAAGCAAGAGTGAACACACTATTACATAAAGTAGAAGAGAAAAAAGAAAATTATCAGAGATGTAAAGAATATTATATAATGAAAAATAGAACAACTAACCTAGAAGAAATGGCAATCTGAAATGTCTATGCACCAAGAAACAGAACTGAAAGTATGTACAGTAAAACCTGGATACTTTTATTCAGTTCAATGTATTATATATTTTATTTCTCTTGGCACTTTCTCTTTGATCCTTGGATTATTGAAAAATGTTTGCTTGATCCACAGATTAGCTTCCAAGTACATGGAGATTCTGCTGTTATCTTTCTTACTGATTTCTACTTTAATTCCATTATGTATTAAAATCTGCATGATTTTAACCTCTTGCCATTTGTTGAAGTTCATCATATGGCACAAGCATACTCCTCATTTAACCTAGAAAATAATGTGTATATTGCACTGAGTGAAGTGTTATTTATATTTTTTCACTGATGGTGTTGTTGAGTTGTGTTATTTTTGCTGTTTTTTTTTTTCTGTCTAGTTCTGCAAATTGCAAAGAAATGTTGGTCTTTCCAACTATTATATAATGGCAGATTTGTCGTTTTCTTTCATATCTTTTAAGCTTTACTTTATCTGATAAAAGATGTCAGATCAGAGGAAGGTAAAGCAATGTTGAGAGGTAAATTCATGACATTAGAACATTAGAAAAGAGAACATATTTCAATAATCCACACGCCCACTTTTGGAAACCACATAAAGAACAAAATAAACCAAAGCAATCATAAAGAAAGAATAACAAATATAAAAATCAATAAAATAGAAAAGAAAAAACAATAGACAAAAATCAATGAAACAAAGAATGGCTCTTTGGAAATAAAACTGACAAACCTCTAGCAAAACTGACAAAGAGAAAAAAGGGCTAAATTACCACTAGCAGAATGAAATAGGGTATCACATTGAACAATAGTACATACATAATTTGACAATGTAGGCAAAATAGACAAATGCCTTAAAAAACACAGAACACTTCAACTCTTCCAATATGAAATACTGTCAATTGCTCTGTAACTATTAACAAAATTAAATTCATAATTTTAAGACTCAAAAAAAAATCTCCATATAGGTAAACTAGAGAATTCTACCAACCATTTAAAGAAGAATTAACATCAATTTTACTTAATCCTACAAAAAATAAGAATAAGCCATATGTATTAAGAAGAATTAACATAATCAATTCCATATAACCTCTTTGAGAAACTAAGAATTTCCCATTTCATGCAGTCAGTATTGTCCTCATACCAAAACTAGATAAAGAGTACAAAAATAATTATTGTCCAGCTTCCATCATGACTGAAGATGCACAAACTCTAAACAAAATATTAATAAATCAAATTCAACAATATATACAAATGTATACATAATCAATATGATTAATTTCAGTCATATAAAGCTGGCTTATTATTTAAAAAGTACAGTATAATATTTAATATGTTATGTAACAGGTTAAAGAAGAAAAATGAGCCAATTGAGGAAAAGTATGACAAAATTGAACACTCATACATGATATAAATACTTTAAAAAACATGACTATAAATGAACTTCCTAAACTAAGAACACATACAAACGAAAAGACCTTAAACTATCATACTTGATGGTGAAGACTGAATACTTTACACTTAAGAATAAACACAAAGCAAGGATTTTGGCCTTACTACTCTTAATCAACAATGTACTAGAAGTTCTAGTCATTTCACTATGGTAAGAACTAGACAAAAAAGGTATATAGATCAGAAAGAAATGACAGTCTCCACACAAGACTTGACAGCCTACATTCAAAATGCCAAAGAATTTCAAGACACTACTAGAACTAACTGAGTTCAACAAGGTCACAGGACACAATACCAACGTACACAAATCAGTTTTATTTTTACTATTAGCAATACGCATGCAAATGCTAAAATTAAAAATATAGTATCATTTACAATCACTTAAAAAAAAAACAGATGTAAATCTACCAAAACATGTATAGGACATGTAAATTGCAAACTACAAAACAAAGACAAAGGACGTAGAGATATACTGTGCTTACTGACGGAAAGATTTAACATGAGATATGCCAAAAGCAGAGAGGAGCAAATACTTTTCCACACTAGGGCACATTCTGACTCCTGGATTCCATTACGGAAGAGTAAGTGCTAGTTCTCTGTCAACCCAGGATTAGGCTATATAGCTGCAGTGAGAAGAATCCCAGTAGAAAACTCATGAGTGAAAATGGAGAAAGGGAGACATCAGAGTAAAATTACTATTAAGAGAAACACTCAGGAAGAAAAGAAGGTAAAAGAAACCAGAAAAACTATCAGACCAGTTAATTAAACCATGGACTGCCCAGGAAATCCACAGTTTCCTATAAGAAGGGACATCTATTGAATTTGAAGTATTGAGTGAGATAAATCATGAATGGTCTAAAGCCATTCCCTAGCATTTCAAATAGTGGGACATAAAAAGGAGCTGGCAGGAATGTCTGGTGACAATTGTGCAGAATTTTGACTACACTACACATGAGGCCAAAAAGCCAACACCAGCCTTGTCCTCATGAAGAAGCTCTAGACAGGGTTCTGGGATACAGATGGAAGGCCAGAGTCTTTTCAGGTTGCAGATGTGGCTGACCTCCTGCTTCCCAAGTACCAGCCCCAAGCCTGTCCCATCCCCTCTCACTTCGAGTGGCCGCTGTGGGCTTCTCTACCCATGAGCTACATGTAGGATCCTCGGGCACCTAGATGGCAGCCCTGGAACATGAACCTTCCAGTGGTCAGCTCCATGCCTGTCCCTCTCTTTTTCCTGTCAGCCCATATACCCCACACATCAGTCTATCCTCTTCTGATTCTGACCCAGATCCTGAATTTAGAGACAATTAGAACCTGGATCCCAATCTCTCTGAAAGACAACAAAGTAGCACAATCTATACGCTGGTGCAGGGTTCCTTTCTTTCCCAGCCCAATGTAATGAGCATGAAATGTGAAATAAATGAATGACTGTGTCCTCAATAGGAAAAAGAAAAACAAAAGAGATTCAACATATTAAGAAGAAAATTAACTCAAATCAGCCTCAATATATATGTTCAATGAAATTTCTAACAAAATTTCTGCAAGATTTTTTGCAGATACAGACAACAGTAGCTATTGCAATATAAGACTACATTTGACTGGTACAGAGACACACATATATATCAATGGAATAGAATAGAGAACCCAGAAACAAATCCACATAAATATGTCTATGTGACTTTTGAGCAAAGCACAAAAGCTATGTAAGGGAGAATTGGTAGGCTTTTGAACAATGGAAGAAAATGAACATCCACAGGCCCAAAAACTGAATCTCAAGCTAGGTCTTAAACCTTACACAAAAATTAAGTCAAAATGGAGCATTTCAACATAAAATGCACAGATAATGATGTAAAAATGTGATTTCCTTATATTTGCCTTAAAACAATCATCTGTTAGTATTTCATAGCTTTTGTATAAAACAATAAACATTTATTTCTACCTTACATTTTTCTTCATGTAGTGAACAAAAGGAGTAAGCATTAAAAACATCCATTATTTAAATGAAAGCCTTTGGCATATACGGATATAAAAGTAAGCTTCAGGAGTAGATCAATTAAGGCTGGAGTCCCCCAACCCCCAGGCCACGGATACCAGTTCCATGGCCTGTTGGAAACCAGGCTGCAGAGCAGGAGATGAGCTGCAGCCAGCAAGAGAAGCTTCATTTGTATTTACAGCCTCTGCGGATCCCTTGCATCACCAGCTGGGCTCTGCCTTCTGTCACATCAGCAGCAGCATTAGATTCTCACAGGAGCACCAGCCCTATTGTACACTGAGCATGCAAGGGATCTAGGTCACGACTCCTTATGAGAGTCTAATACCTGATGATCTGAGGTGGAGCTGAGGTGATGATGCTAGAGCTGGAGAACAGCTGCAAATGCAGATTATCATCAGCAGAGAGGTTTTCACAATTAATGTAATGAGTTTGAGTCATCTCGGAACCATCATACAACCACAGCTGCCCACTTCACGCCTGTGGAAAAATTTTCTTCCATGAAACCAATCCCTGGTGCTAAAAAGGTTGGGAACTGCTAACTTAAGGGATATATGTATTAACATGTAATTTCTATATGTCTAAAAATATGTAAACACTTTTTGCTTTGTGGCCATTCTCAATTAATTTCATAAATGCTACTTTCTCTTTTCACCATGCTGATGTTTGCACCAAATGTATAAAGAACTGGTGATTGTGACTTGGATTCCTAACAAGAATGGATCAAGACAGCAGCACCAAACTATACTTGCTGTTGTTTATAATTTTCACCATCATACATGCTCAGTTAAAAATAAGAAAATAGATAAAAACAAGTTTCACTTTTAAGAATATCCCCACCACACAGGAGAATATTCTTGTAACACAAGGAACCACCAGAGTTAGGATGCCTACCTATGCTTTGAAGGAGCACGGCCCTGTCAACACCTTGATTTTAGACTTCTAGCCTCCAGAATTGTGAAACAACTAATCCCTGACTTTTAAACCAACCATTTTGTCCTCCAGCAAGGTAACACATAAAACTTCATAAAAGCTTCATAAAAAGCCCATCTACTAAATAAACATGATTTGAGTGTGGAGCAAATTTAAAAGCATTTCCACAGAATGTAAAATGAAAAACGTGAGAGGAGATCCATTCCTACTTCTCCGGTTGCTTTTATTAATAGAATGGTAGCAGTTATTTATGTAAGGTGGTAATTCTTTAGCTATAGTATCCAGCTGTTGACCATAGTATTCAACAGGTCTACCTTTATGTCCATGTTTTTGAGTCAAAGTGTCTAAGGTGCTTCCTTGAATTTTTACGAAAATATAAAAAAACAAAATACTATAATTTGAGTGCTGAGTTATCTATAAGAGTCCTTTTAATATTTCTCAATGTCAACTGATTTTTATATGCCTATTTCAAGGGGTCCAGCTTTACCCAAGTAAAGGTGAAAATAAATATATTTAATCTTAGGAATTCTAAAGAATGCACTACACAGATCTATTATAGTGAAGTACTCACCTTCATCTGGGATACCAGTAAACAATACATGAGGATTTGGTGGTTTTGGTTATTGAGGAATAACTATGTTATTAATTGCTATTAGATCTTGTACAATCTCCACCCAACACCATTTGGTTTTCTTTCAGGAAGAATTGGAGTATTACATGGACTTATATAAGAAATAATACAACTTTTAAAAATGTAATACAAACTATAGGTCTTATTTCTCCCCAAGTCTTTGCTTTTAAAAGGCATTATTTACAATTTGGAAGAAGTTCTAGTAGATCTATATGGATTTTGATCGTGGCAGCAAAGACTTTTTTTCCCCCAATAGCAGTGCAAGATTTGAACCATGATTTATTAGACAATATTTTTAACATTTTTTACAGTTTTTCATTATTTAATAATTCAGTTTCCTCCACGATAATATAGTTTGTAATTTGTGAATTAAAAGATCAGATATTAAAAAAATTGAGCCCATTAATTGTACATTATCTTTTAATTCTAAAAAGATTTCTGCTCTGAAAGAGATATGGGTAATGTATAACTATAAAAGGTCTCTCCCTATACATGTATAAGGGCTAAAGAAACCAAACCAAAAACATGTGTCCCCTGTAGGAGATTTAACTGAAAAACTATAGGATGAGATTTATGTAGTAATATAGAAATATTTGTTATGCCCACTGTTTGTATTTTTTTTAAACTCCAGGAATGAGACCTTCTAAGAAAGTGGAATTTGTCACTGCTAATTTGGTTCCAGTGTCAAAAGTTTTTGTTGTTGTTTTTGTCCATTTAAATTAATTTTAATTTTTCCTAAAGGTATTAGTGAGGAAAAATAAGTTCTATTTGATTTCAGAACCCTCATTTTTATTTTTCTTTGTCTTTTACTCTTCTTTCCATTTTAATTCTCTACAGTTAATTTTGAAGTGTTCAAGTTTTTTTTGCGATAATTGCAAAGTGGAGGATTGGATCAATTTTTGGAACTTATTAGCATTTTAAGATGTTACAAATTGGCTCAACAATTTTTTTAGTTTTAACCTCATAATCTTATTTGCTTTCCTTCTTTAATTTCTCGTTCTTTTTGTTCCTTTTTTTTGTGTGGGAAATCTGATCAGCAAAGTCAACTAGATTATGAGTTTCAGAGGTAGCTCAACAGGGAGATTGTTTATTATAATTCACAATTATTCATCTGATATGTTTATAAAGGTTAAATTAAGAAGAGTATCATTTTGGTATTAGCATAATGTCTCCTGATGGGCCTGAATGATTTTTAAACTGTTTTTTAATCTTTCATAATGTAACTTTACAAGATGATCAAGATTATGTATACATTGTTGTATTTTACTCTAACTATTCTTTGGAAAACTAAAAGTTTTCTGACAGAAGGAGAAATGGACATTAAATAATGTACAATCTTTTTCTTATGTCAAGGCTATTTGTGGTAAAGAAAAAGTAGGAAATTAGGTCAGTTTGTAACTTATTAGGTTATTTAAGGATTATGAATTGGTTAGACAACTGTTTTAGTTGTAAACTCATCACCCTATTTGCTTTTTGTCTTTGTTTAATTTCTTTTTCTTTTCCCTTTTGTTTAGGGTATGAGAGGGACATTTGATTGGAAAACTTAACTATGTTATAAGTTTGAGAGAAAGCCCAACTCCAGCATTGGGCATTGTCTTTTTATTATAATTGCTAATTCATCCTCTAATCTATTCTTGAAGTTTGAATTAATGGACTTTTACTTTGTTGGTTAACATAGTGTTTTTTCTAATAGGCCTGGATATTTTTTATATGTTTGTTTCAAAACTCTCATAGTCTGACATTGCAGGTAAAGGTACTCAGAAAATTTTACCCCATGATATAACTTCTTGTTTTAAAGACTATTTTGAATTAAAGGCCCTTACATATCAGCAGACCCTTGGAGAGGGCTTTTCTTCTTTTTGCATAGCAAGATGAACCCATAAAAATAACAATTGACTTCCCTTTTTCTTTGTGTTGTTTCACTACATTTCAGGGAAAAAAAAAATCAAGAATGCAAACAGAACTGGTCTAAATCATTTTAAACGTAATATGTGTTTCCCAGGTTAATTTACACGTCAATCTCCATCCATCCATTCATTCCCCCAAGTATCTATTCATCCTCCCTATACATGTATAGGGGCTAAGGGAACCATTCATTGCAGATAGGTACGCAGAATTACCTATATTTCTCATCTATCCCTCTCCTTTAAAAGGAGGGTATAAAAAATTTCTTGATCTCCTTGGGATATTGGGTAATAACTGTGATACTTGTCATGTGCATGGTAAGTAAAAGTAATAGGAACTTGTTAATCTCTTATTAATCTATCTTAATTGTGAGTTGATCTTTCACTGAACTTTCAGAGGAAATGGGAAGTTTTCCCTCACACCCACACAGGCTCATCAATATTTTGTATGCATTACTGTATTTTCATCAACTACGCTTTGGAAAACTAAGGGGACAGTGTCTCAGAAAGCTTTGGCAGCGTTACGGACCTATTTGTGAGCTACTTAAAAAAAATATGAAAGTTCTATAATGGATGTCTCCAGGTTGCATTTGCTATCCAAACATTGGCTTTATTGTTTCACAGTAACTTGTGAACAAATTGACATAAAGACATAAACTGTAGTATTTAGGGTCATAAGTTTAAATGTTTACTTTAAATTCCCTAGCAAATCTAACTTGTTCTCAAAGAGGATCTTGGAACTTTTAATTAGGTCTTTAAGTCCCACTTTTGACTATGGGTGATAAACAAAGGAAGGTTCTCCTTTATCAGATATAAAATGTTCTCAAAATTGAGCCAGGGTAGTAGAAGAGAAGGAGAAGGAAGGAGAGGTACAACCAGATGGAAAACTTTTGACAAAGGACAAGGAGAAACTGAAGGAAGGGGAAGAATTTGGCAGTCTTTTTAATTCGGAAATTGAATAATAAAGATTGTTTTGTGCAATTTTTTTTGTCTTTTGCAAAGAAAATACTTGATGAGGATTTCTTAGAAATTTTTAAATACATTAAATATAACCATTGCAGTTATTTTGTTTTACTCTAGAGCCATATTTTTTTTAACTGAGGTGCAGATAAACTCTATTTTTTTCCTGCCTACTCTGAATCTGTTAACTTTTTCTACTTATGTTGAGATAAACTCAATTAAAACATGTTTTGCATATGTCCAAGTATTATATGTTTGTGCCTACATGGTTCCATACTGGCTTATAAATAAGGGAACACTCACAGATTAATTAAACAAACCCAAATGCCTTTCTAGTTTATGATAATTTGTTAATCTTTGGTAAATGTTCTGGGTTATTAAAAAAGGCAGAAATATTGGTAAAGTAAGAATAAAAATGTTTTCAACTTGTCAGCATAAATATTTTTCCTGGGTTTTAGTTGACGTGTTTCTCCTCTTAAGATGTCAGGGTTTGGTTGTCCTGTGCTACTTCTCTGCAAATTCATGATGCTGTTCTGGGGGGAAAGCGATCCAATCATGTGTCGCTGTCTGTGCTCTTCACCTCCTACTCTAGGAGCAGAAATCCACAAGATCACCACTGATTCAACATTTTTTTCAGTCAACCTTGATAAAATGTGCATACTACCCAACGTGATCTACAGAATTAATGCTATCCCTACCAAAGTACCATCCTCATTCTTTACAGATCTAGAAAGAATAATTACGTGCTTTGCATGGAACCAGAGAAGACCTCATATAGCCAAAGCAATCTTAAGCAAAAAGAACAAACTGGGAAGTATCAGTCTACCAGATTCTAGCTTTAGTGCAAGGCTATAGTAATCAAAACAGCATGATAGTGGCACAAGAAGAGAGATATAGAACTTTGCAACAGAACTGAGAACCCAAAAATGAAACGATTCACATATTATCATCTAATCTTTGACAAAGCAGATAAAAATATACACTGGGAAAAGGAATTTCTTTTCAATAAGTGGTGCTGGAAAAACTGGATAACAACATGCAGATGATTGAAACTGGATCTGCACTTCTAACCTCTTACAAAAATTAATTCACAATGGACAACAGACTGAAACATAAAGTATGACATCTTAAGAATAGTAGAAGAAAATGTAGGAAAGACTCTTTCAGACATCACCCTCAGCAAAGAATTTATGAAGAAGACCCCCAAAGCAATCACAGCAGCAACAAAAATAAATGGGACCTGATCAAATTAAAAAGCTTCTGTCTAGACAAGGAAACTATCATTACAGTAAATAGTATATAGAATGGAAGAAAATATTTGCATGCTATACATTTGATAAATGACTGATAAGAATCTATATAGAACTTAACATAACAAACAAGAAAAAAATCAAACAACCCCATCAATAAATGGGCAAAGGATATGAATAGAAACTTTTCAAAAGAAGACAGAATAGCGGTCAGCAATCAATAAAAAAATGATCAACATCTCTAAGCATTAGGGATTTTCAAATCAAAACCGTAATGAGATATCACCTAACTCAGTGAAAATGGCCGTTATTAAAAAGTCCCGCAACAACAAATGCTGGTGAGGATGTGGAGAGATAGGAACATTCTTACACTGCTGGTGGGACTGCAAACTAGTGTAACCTCTGTGGAAAATAATTTGGAGATACCTCAAAAAGCTAAACATAGAAATACCATTTGATTCACCAATAACACTACTAGGCATCTATCCAAAGCAACAAAAGACATTCTATAACAAAGACAACTGCACTCAAATGTTTATAGCAGCACAATTTACTATTGCAATGATGTGAAAACAACCCAAGGGCCCGTCAATCTATGAGTGGATTAATATATACACAATGGAATACTCAATTACAAAAACAATGGTGATCTATACCTCTTATATTATCCTGGATAGAGCTTGAGCCCATCCTCTGAAGTGAGGTATCACAAGAATGGAAGAATAAGCATTGCATGTACTTGCCAAATTGGCACTAACTGATCAACACTGAGGTGCTCATATGGTAGCAAAATTCCTTGGGGATTAGAGGGTGGGGATGAGTAAATTCACAACTAATGCATACCAAGAGCATTGTATGGGGGAAGGGCATCCCTTTAATCCTGGCTTGAGTGAGGCAAAGTCATAACATGTAACCAAAATGTTTATACCCAAATATATGCTGAAAAAAAAAAAGGATGCTAGGATTTGACAGAAAAGTTATAAAACTTTAAACCCAGCCAAAAACAAAATAACATATGTTTGTATGATTTTTGATAAGTAAGGCTAATTTAATATTGTTGGTTTTAGGTTAATACCTAAATCATCTGAGTTGTCAACAAAACACTAGTGTTTAACATGAAGGTTCTTAATTAGGTAAAAATATAGACATGCCTAAACAAAATTGTCAGTTTCTCTATTTTTTTTTTTTTTTTTTTTTTACAAATACCATGGTGTTTTGGTTACCATACCCTTATAGAATAGTTTGAAGTCTGGTAATGTGATGCCTCTAGATTTTTTCTTTTTGCCTAAGATTGCCTTGGTGATTTCTGGTTCCAAATGAAGCATAGAATTATTTTTTGTAGATCTGCAAAATATGCCATTGATATTTTGATGAGAATTGCTGATGGAACAAAACAGAGAACCCAGATATGAAATCTTCTGCCTGCAGTCAACTGATCCTTGACAAAGCAGACAGCACTGAACACTGCAGAAATGATGCCCTATTCAATAATGGTGCCAGGAAACTTAAATAACCACATGTAGAGGAATGAAATAGGATGCATATTGTCACCAGTCACAAAAATTAATTGAAGATGGCTAAAAGACTTAAGTGTTATAAAGACATCTGCACCTGAGTGTATATTGCAGTACAATTCACAATTGCAAAGATGTGGAAACAACCCAAGTTCTCATCAATACGTGAGTGGATTAATAAAATGTGATATATGTATGCCATGGAGTATTAGCCTCAGAAAACAATGGTGAACTAACACGTTTTGTATTATCCTGGAGGAAGCTGGAGCTCATTCCCCTAAGTGAAATATCACAAGAGTGGAAAAACAAACAGAACATGTACTCACTATCAAATTGGTATTAATTGATCAACACTTATGTGCACATATACTAGTAACATTCATCGGGTGTTGGACATGTGGGAGTGGGGAGGAGGGAGGATATTTCAAACCCAATGGGTAGAGTTAACAATGTCTAGGGGATGGTGCACTTGCAATTGTGACTCAGGTGATTGAAAGGCAATATATGACACCTCAATGTTTTTACCTCCATAATATCCTGAAATGAAAAAAAAAATAATTTCAACTGCTATGAATCAAAGCATATGTTCAGGAAAACTTGAATCTATTCTTCCAGGTTGCAATGTTTGTCACAAATAAACTCTCTACTTGTATATATATTTTATGAAAGACTTAAATGTTAAGACATTAAACCATAAGAATTCTAGAAGAAAATATAGGAAAAACTCTTCCAGACATTAGTCTATACAAAGATTTTATGACTTACACCCTAATGGAAATTAGAACAACAGCAAATATGAAAAAAATGGAATTAATTACATTAAAAAAAAAAAACCCTTCTGCAGAGCCAAGTAAACAATCAACAATCTACAGATTGAGGGAAAATATTCACAATCTGTACATCAAATAAAGGAATAGAATCGACAAAGAACTAAAACAGTCAGCAAGAAAAACTGAAACAACCCCATTAAAAAGTGTGCAAAAGGCATAAACAGAAGATAGACTAATGGCCAAAAAACATTTGAAAAAATGATCAATATCACTAATCATCAGTGAAATGCAATTCCAAACCACAATGATGCATCACCTTACTTTTTTAGGAATGATTTTATTAAAAAGTCCAAAAAAAAAAAAAAAAATAGATGCTGGCATAGATGCAGAGAGAAAGGAATGCTTCTACACTGTTAGTGGGACTGCAAATTAGTATAACCTCTATGGAAAACAGTATGGAGACTTCTTAAAGAGCTAAAAGTAGACCTGCCATTCAAACCAGCAATCTTACTACTGGGTCCCTACTCAAAGGAAAAGAAGTTATTTTATAAAAAGATAGTTGCACTAAAATGTTTATTGCAGCATAATTCACACTTGCAAAGATGCTGAATCAACACAAGGGCCCATAAATGCATTAGGAGATTAACCAAATGTGGTATCTGTATACCATGGAGTTTTATTCATCCATGAAAATGATAAATTAATGCCCTTTGCAGCAATTTTCAAGGATTGAGAGACCACTTTTCTAACTGAAGTATCCCAAGAATGAAAATACAAACACTGTATGTACTCTATAATACATTAGAAGTGACCAATTTTACACAAGTACACAGAGCATGGTAAAAGTTATTGGAAATCAAGCCAGTGGGAGAGGAAGGGAAAGGCAAAAACCATCTTATGGCTACAATAAACACTATTTGGCTCATGGGCATATTTATAGCCCAAGCCATGTATCAAAAACATTTATACCACCTGAATATTTTGAAATAAAAAATAAATAAAATAAATGTGTCAGTAAAGTAGAATAAAACATCAACTAAATGGGAGCAGAAGAATAGAAACTTATTGTCAAATGTTTGTAAGATATTTTGGTTTTGGTCTTTTAATCCTAGTCGTAGATGCATTTTCTTCCACCCATGTTAATGTCTGTGGAAAGGTACACATAAAATGTGTTTCTAATACACTTTTTTGATCATCTGATATTTACAGTACTGTTATGGATTCAAAGCTGTCATACAAATTATAGTTATAAGAACTTAAATTGGAAACTTTAGTTTTTCCTCGGTCTTGTTCACTCTTGATTTGTGTTACTTTTTACAAGCTAGCCATTTATGTGTACATTGTATTGCCAAGGCAAATCTTTTGCCTAAGGAAAGAATCTGTAAGTGGTTATTTTGGTATAGTAATTCATTTTAAGATAAACAAAATAATTATTAAAATTCAAAGAGAATCTCAAAACAGTCTTACTCTTTAGAATTATTACAGATCCTCAAGTTTTCACCCAAGTTAGAAAATACTTTAAGACCATTTAGATTATTTTAAAAGTAGCTTAATCTTGACTCTCATGTGAGAAGAAAGACACGTTACAATTTTGTGTCATTGTTTGAGGTGCTAAGAATTGGTGCTAAAGATATTTTTTTTCAATCTACAGTCAAATAACATCATGTTGATTGGGTAAATTAAGTAAATACAAATAGAAGAAATACAAGTAAAATATTTATATAATTTAGAATCTTAAAATTTTATTATGTTAAATAAAACACAATTATTAAATATTTGGACCACTTCCAATTAGCAGAAAAATTATAACAAAACAGATTTTGGTTCTCATCTATAAAATACTGACATAAGATGGACAATTAATGATTTTCTGTTTCTTAGATTTTCACTACAATTTGAAGGTTCTGAAAATAAGAACTCTGGTCAATACATGTGATTTTGTATATAAGGTATACCGAACGACAACATATGTTCTAAATGAGGTATAAAATGTGTTTCATTAAAATTATATGATATTGTCTAATTCAGAGGTTATTTAAAGTTGTTTCAACATATAGATTTAATAAAAATTAAATAAGATAGAATATAACCAGTTAAGGAAAAAAAAGAGATGTAAAAAGACTGTGAATATAGAAATATAGGTTTGGTAGGAAAGGTCAAAAAGAAGGAAGAATAATTTATAGTAAAGGATCTCATATGGCAAACTTTTGTTGTAAAATAAAATAACTGGTTATTTAAGAAAAGGAAAATTTAGGACAAAATACAAAGCTTAAGAATGTTACAGATGGTCTGTGCAAGTTTACATAAGGTTCTCAGAAGGAAATTTATAAAGGAATTTTCTATGTGATCAAGTTGGCTATAGTTTTAAAAAATTGGTTAACACAACATAGTTTTTTAAAAATATTAATTTACTCTTGGGGGGAAAAATTAGCAGACTAGAGGCAGACTGCCAGTTCACTCCTCCCTGGGAAAGAAGTGAAAGGTGCAGGCTACTGCATATATGTGGGTCTTTCATCCT
Source organism: Lemur catta (assembly GCF_020740605.2). Classification (NCBI taxonomy): domain Eukaryota; kingdom Metazoa; phylum Chordata; class Mammalia; order Primates; family Lemuridae; genus Lemur; species Lemur catta. The sequence continues at coordinate 6,596,762 of NC_059156.1, read as the reverse complement.
GGAAGCAGCATTGTGAATTCACAGAGAAGCAATGTGGGAAGGACAGTGTGAAAAAAAAGATGATGCGGTAATACATATAAAAAGATTAGCAAACACAAGGAGAACAATAAGAGAATAATAGAGTACGGGAATGCCATGTTCTCCCTGCCAGTGAAGTGCAGACTGAACTGCAAGATGGAACCCACTACCCCCAGACTTTTACGTACTCAGAGAGGGACATGCCTGGAGTCTGTGCAGAGATGTTGCACTAGACAAAGGTGTTGTGGCGATCAGGCAAGAGATAAAGCCATTCTGAACTCTTGAGTGCACCACACTGTGTCTACCCTAGACTGGAGAGGGACTGGACTGACTTGTGGCTTCTATTGCTATACCCTGGAACTTAAAGTCACGAACTTCACCACTAGAGCACAGTGAGACCTGGGCACAGGAATTGAACAGACAGGAACACACCCTAACCTGGAAGGCTCTGAGCAACTGTTTTGTTGGTTTCTAGGTGGGCTGTAGAGAGCTAGAACATCTGCACTTCTTATGTGGCATGCATAGGACCTTTGTGCCTGAAAAGCATCCTCCAACTCACTCAGCCTCTCCAGGCCCCAGCCACCTCCTTCCTGACTGGCCCTGATCACACCCTCCAGGTCAGGTTGGCCTGCCATCTACATGGCCCCTGTTTCTGGCTCAGAACTCCTGCTCAGAGGCTTTGCTTCTGGTTCCATGCAAGTCCTGCCTCAGAGGCTCTCACAAGGGAGTGCAGCAGGTTATGAACTGAGAGGCTTGAGGTGGGCATTTCAGCAGACTCTGAGAAGAGCATGGAGAGTCCCTAGTCCCTGGGGAGCAGATAAAACAACAACTTGCCTGACCTGGCATTAATAAGGCACCAGCCCCTACAGAGCCGCCAACTGCTTGCTCACCTTGACTCCACACTCTGAGTCCCAGTTGCATACTGCCTACTTGGCCTTGCCCCTGCCCTCCAGATCAGATTGGCTTGTCATTTGCATGCCTTGCTTTTAACTCAGAGGCCTTAATCAGAGGTTCTTCTCACAGCTCCTTCCTAGTTGTAGCCCTGAGGCACACATGCCAAAGGCTAAGCTTCTGTCCCTGTGCCTAGAGAAATCCCAATAATACTGAGACACCATCCCCAAATATCCAGGGCTGCACTTGGACCCCAAGATCCCACCTCAGAGCCTCCACCACCAAACCAGAGCTGAAAGAGCTGCTCCAATATTAATTCCCTGTCAGAGACTACCCAGCCTAAAGCCATCAACACATGACAACCTCCTTTGGCCAATCACCCACGACCTGGAAACCCATGACAAACTTATACAGCTGTTATGGTTTCCTCTGTAGGAAGACCTAAGGAAAAGCAATGCCCATAATAGCAGCCTAAGTGAAGAGAGTCTTATCAATCTCCTGATCTGAGCATCCTATAACCATCTGGAGGGTTCCAAGGAAGGAAAAGAAATCCTGCAAACCTATTAGCACAGAATTCATAAAAGAGGGTGCAGATGAGAAGAAACCTGCCAGCGAAAGAATGCTGGCAACATAAAAAATCAAAACAGATCAACACCCCTTGGTGATCACAACAGAGCTACAGCAGTGAACTCCAACTGCAAGGAGATTGTAGATGTGACAGAAATAGAATGGAGAATATGAATGGTAGATAAGATGAATGAAATTGAGGAGAAAGTTGAGATCCAAGAAAAAAGCCTAAAAAACATTTCAGGTAATTAATAAAAAGTCACTAAAAAGCTTAATGAAATTAGGAAGGACATAATAGAACTTAACAAAATAAAAGAGTCTTTCAAAGATTTTCAAAATGAAATAGAAAGTTTCAGCAACAGATTAAACCAAGGAGATTAAATAATCTCAGAGCATGAAGACAGGGCTCTTGAGCTATCCTAGTTATTTAAAGAGGCAGAGATAAGAACAACAAGGGCAGAGCAATCACTTAGAGAGATATGGGACTAAACAAAGTGAACAAGCAAACAAATTATAGGTATCCCCAAGAGAGAGGAAGAAACTGTTAAAGTATGGAAAATATATTTGAAGAAATTATTGCAGAAAACTTCCCCAGTATTTCCAGAGACATACACATACAGATAAAAGATGGAACTCAAGGAATATTCATAGCAAAAAGAAGATCTCCAAGACACATAGTATTACATGAGGTCAAAGTCAAAGTGAAAGAGAAAATTCAACAAAGAGCTATATGTAAGCAACAACTGGCCTACAAGGGAAAACCCTCAAGGATAACAGCAGACTTCTCAGCAGAAACCTTACCAGCCAGAAGGGAGTGGCCCCCATCTTCAATCTTCTTAAATGAAAACACTGTCAACCTAGAATTTCGTATCCTACAAAACTAAGTTTCACATTTGATGGAGAAATTAAGTCATTTTCAGACAAGCAAACATGGAGGGAATTCATGAAATCCAGACCTTCACTGTAGGAAGGACTCAGAACTCCACTATGTATGGATCAGCATGATAGATACCCACCAGTATAAAAACTCCCAAACGTTAAGTTCAGAGCCTAGCCATGCCATGGCTCAAGACTTAAAATAGAGCAGTTACAGTTTGCTTGACAAGAAGAACAGATAACCGCCCTACTTACTAATTCCTTCAGTAAATGTGAATGGCTTGAACTCCCCACTGAAGAGATATAGGTTGCCTGAATGGAAAAGTGAAGGAAGGAACAAAGAAATACAGGAAGGAATGAAGGAAGGAAAAAGGAAAGAAAGAAAGAGAAAAGAAAGAAAGAGAGAAAGAGAAAGAAGAAAGGAAGGAAAGAAAGACAGAGAAAAAGAAAGAAAGAAAGAAAGAGAGAGAGAAAGAAAGAAGAAAGAGAGAAAGAAAAGAAAAAGAAAGAGAGAGAGAAAGAAAGAAAGAAAAAGAAAGAAAGGAAAAGAAAGAAAAGAAAGAAAGAAAAAAGGAAAGAAAAAAAGAAAGAGACAACTATCTTCTGAAAACACTTCTAACTCACAAGGTCTCATTCATACTCAAAGTGAAGGGTTGGAAAACTATATTCCATGCAAATGGAAACCAAAAGAAAGCTGGTGTAACAGTTCTCATATCAGATAACATAGACTTAAAATACACAAAAGTAATGAAAGAAAAAGATTGTCATTATTGTATGGTAAAGGAAACAATTCAGGGGGCTGAAAGATGGTGGACTGGTGGTGACCTCCTGGATTTGTGCTCCCGGAGAGGAAGGCATGGATCTCAGTCTGCCACAATGCTAGAGGATCGTTCCCCCACCAGAACAGCAGTGTGAATCCACGGAGAATCAGCCTGGGACACAGAGAGCAAGAAAAGACTGAGGTGAACGGAAAATCTGATTGGGAAAATCTGGAGAGTGCGGGACAGACAATAGAGAGGGGAACGTGGGTCGGCTGTACCCGCCTCACCAGCGAGTGAGGGGGATTCAGCCCCACAGGAAAGCGGCCTGTTCCCCCACTGACCCCCACACCCACTCAATTAGGGATCTGCCTGAAGCCGGTGCAGAATCACCCTGGGAATCGTGGGGCTCTGTGGACAGGAGACAATAGTGGGAGGCATTACGGGACCCCAGAGCTCTGTGGGTGGACTGCAACCCCTGGGAGCGGGTTCGCACTGGGCTGCAGCAAAAGACACCTGGGGGATGCCGAACTTTCTTCTTTACGTGGGTGGCTGGGCTGCCTTAATCCCAGCTCCCCTGGTCCCTGCCGGACCCTGAACATTCGCCCCCAGCGCCAGCGACCGGTGGACAGGCAGCCACCATTGTTGGGGTCACAGTCTAGCTGTTGTGGAGCGATTGGGAATTGGGCAGCTCCATCCCCTAGCCCGTGGCCCCCACTAGGAGTTCTGCCTTTGCGTGAACACTGAGTGCTTCCCCAGTCAGGAGGAAGCGGAGCGTGGACCTTGCAGACATTGGGGCGGGGCGGAACATCGCCCCTGGGAGCTGCAGCAGCTGGGGCGCTGGGTGAACATGGGCACCCCTCTCCCCCTAGCCACTGTCCTTGATGCAGAGAGAGGCAGAAACCACCTTGGGAGAGGAAGAGGCAAGGAAAAAGTCACTTTCTGTCTGCAATTAAATCAGCCCAGTGACCGGACTCTCACACCAGTTTCGGGCCAAATTAATTCTCTGCGGCTGGACCCAACAGGAGCAGCCCTCCAGCTGAGGCAGCAAAATCCTGAACAACACGTGAAGGGCTCCCCTTAGTGACGGAGGAGGCAGCTTACCTGCATTGCTGCACAGCCCAAGATCTGCGTGCACGGAGTGCCTCTGTCCAGCCTAAAGGTAGCTGAAAGAAGGTATCCAAGGATTGATCCAGATGGGAAGCCCTCAGCAAAAGAACTCTGGGAGTATAAAGAATCAAGCTGAAGCCTCACCTTCGAAGAAGATTACTAATTCTCCACCAATTGTCACAAATCAAACGTGAAATAGCAATATGTCACAGGACGAATTTAATCATGGATCATAAAGAAGCTGAATTTTATGCAAGAAAAAATGGATAACCAACACAAAGATACCACAAAAAAGATCCAGGATTTGGAAGAAAAATTCACTAAAGAAATCAAAATATTGAAGAAAAATTAAACTGAACTCCTGGAAATGAAGAATTTATTCAGGGAACTACAAAACACAGTGGAAAGTCTCAAGAGCAGGGTAGATCAAACAGAAGAAAGGATCTCAGAGATCGAAGATTACACTTTCCAATTAAATAAGTGAGTCACAGAGATGGAGCAAAGAAATAAGAAAAATGACCAGAGCCTACAAGAAATGTGGGATTATATGAAGAAGGCGAATGTGAGAGTTATCGGCATTCCTGAGGGTGAAGAAGACAATAAGCAAGGGCTAGATAAGCTATTTGAAGACATAATTGAGGAAAATTTCCCAGGCCTTGCCAAAACTCTAGATATACATGTGCAAGAAGGTCAAAGAACCCCTGGAAGATTCATATCAAATAGGAAGACACCATATCATGCAGTTATTAGATTGACAAAAATTTCCACTACAGAGGCCATTCTACAAGCTGTAAGGAAGAGGAAACAAGTTACATACAAAGGAAAATCCATCTGAATTACACCAGATTTCTCAGCTGAAACCTTACACGCAAGAAGAGACTGGGGCCCCATTCTCACTCTTCTGAAACAAAATAATGCCCAGCCTAGGCTCCTGTACCCAGCTAAGCTCAGCTTTATATATGAAGATGAAATTAAGACATTCTCAGATAAACAAAAACTCAGAGAATTCACCAAGACAAGACCAGCTCTCCAAGAAGTACTCAAAACAGGGCTACACACGGACCCGCACAAGAAAGACCCATGAATATAAAACTACTCAAGAGAAGAGAAAAACCCAGCTATCACAATGCCTCAAGTGAGAAAACAGAATAATTTAATTAAAGCCAACATGAGGAACAGAAATAAGTCTCACTTATCAATTCTCTCAATAAATGCGAATGAATTGAATTCCCCACTCAAGAGACATAGGCTGGCCCAATGGTTAAAAAAATACAAGCCAAGTAACTGTTGTCTTCAGGAAACACATCTAACCTGTAAAGATACATTTAGACTGAGAATAAAAGGGTGGAAATCGATATTTCAAGCAAATGGAAGCCAAAATAAAGCTGGTGTGGCAGTTTTAATCTCCAATAACTTAATTTTTAAATCAATAAAAGTAATGAAAGACAAAGATGGTTACTATATACTGGTGAGGGGTACAAGTCAACAAGAAGACATAACTATACTTAATATATATGCACCCAACTTAGCTGCACCCAGATTCATAAAGCAAACCATACTTGATTTGCACAAAATGATAGATAAGAGCACTTTGATAGTTGGAGACTTTAACACACCGCTGACAGTACAGGACAGATCCTCCAAACAAAAAATAAACAAAGAAACAAAGGATTTAACTAGAATGCTAGAACAAAGGGGCCTGACCAACATCTACAGGACATTCTACCCAAATCCACTGAATATACTTTCTTGTCATCAGCCCATGGGACATTCTCCAAGATTGACCATATCCTAGGACAGAAAGCATGTCTTAAAATATTTAAAAAAATGGAAATCATGCCATGCATCTTCTCAGATCACAGTGGAATAAAAGTAATAATGAACCCTAACAGAAACTCATTCATACTCAACGTCATGGAAGCTAAACAACCTTCTCCTGAATGATTATTTTATAAATGAAAAAATCAAGACAGAAATCAAAAGATTCTTTGAATTAAATGACAACGGAGACACAACTTATCAGAATCTGTGGGACATAGCTAAAGCAGTCCTGAGAGGAAAATTTCTTTCCATAAATGCCTATATCAAAAAGACAGAAAACTTACAAATAGACAATCTAATGAAAAGACTCAAAGAGCTGGAGAAGAAAGAACAGACCGATCCCAAGCCCAGCAAAAAGAGAGAAACTATTAAGATCAAATCAGAACTGAATGAAAAGGACAACAAACAAACCATAAGGGAGATTAATAAATCAAAAAGTTGGTTCTTTGAAAACATAAACAAGATTCACACACCTCTGGCTAGGCTAACCAAGAGCAGAAAAGAAAAAAACTCTAATTACCTCCATCAGGAACATGAAAGGAGAAATCACGACCGATGTCACAGAGATACATAACATCATCTATGAATTCTACAAAAGTCTTTATGCACACAAATTGGAAAATGAGGAGGAAATGGATGAATTTTCAGAAACACACAGCCTTCCCAGGCTCAACCAGGAAGAAATAGAATTCCTGAATAGACCAATATCTAGATCTGAAATCGAAACAGCAATAAAAAATCTTCCCAAAAAGAAAAGCCCTGGACCAGATGGGTTCACATCTGAATTTTATCATACCTACAAAGAAGAACTGGTACCCATCCTACGTAAACTATTCTCCAATATTGAGAAGGATGGATCTCTCCCCAACACATTTTACCAAGCCAACATAATTTTAATACCAAAACCAGGAAAGGATGCAACAAAAAAAGAAAACTACAGACCAATATCCTTTATGAATACAGATGCAAAAATTCTCAGTAAAATCCTAGCAAATAGAATCCAAGTGCTTATCAAAAAAATAATCCATCATGACCAAGTGGGCTTCATCCCAGAGATGCAGGGATGGCTTAACATACGCAAATCTATAAACGTAATTCACCACATAAATAGAAGCAAAAATAAAGATAATATGGTCCTCTCAGTAGACGCAGAAAAAGCATTTGACAAAATTCAACACCCTTTTATGATAAGAATGCTTAACAAAATAGGCATAGACGGGGCCTATCTAAAAATGATACAACCCATATATGACAAACCCACAGTGACCATCATACTGAATGGGGAAAAATTGATAGCATTCCCACTTCGAACTGGAACCAGACAACGCTGCCCACTGTCCCTCTTTCTCTTCAACATAGTATTGGAAGTCCTTGTGAGAGCCATCACGCAAGAGAGTAGAATCAAGGGAGTCTAAATAGGAAAAGAAGAGATCAAACTCTCACTTTTTGCTGATGATATGATGTTATATCTAGAAAACCCCAAGGATTCAACCAAGAGACTCCTGGAATAGATCAATGAATTCAGTAAAGTCTCAGGATACAAAATCAATACACACAATTCAGAGGCATTCATATATGCCAATAACAGTCAAATGGAGAACCAAATTAAGGACTCAATACCCTTCAAAATCGCAACAAAGAAAATAAAATACCTAGGAACACATTTACCTAAGGAGATAAAGGACCTCTACAGGGAGAACTACAAAACACTGAGGAAGGAAATCACAGAACATGTAAATAGGTGGAAAACCATACCATGCTCGTCAATTGGAAGAATCAACATTATTAAAATGACTATTCTGCCCAAAGCCATCTACAGATTCAATGCAATCCCTATTCAATAACCAACATCATTTTTCACAGATATAGAAAGAATAATTCTATGCTTTGTGTGGAACCAGAGAAGACCCTGTTTAGCAAAAGCAATTTTAAGCAACAAAAACAAAATGGGGGGTATTAATTTACCAGACTTCAAACTATACTACAAAGCTATGATTATTAAAACTGCTTGGTATTGGCACAAGTGTGGCGACACAGACTAGTGGAAGAGAACAGAAAATCCAAATATAAAACCATGCTCATATAGCCATCTAATCTTTGACAAAAGAGACAAAAACATACTCTGGGGAAAATATTCCGTATTCAATAAATGGTGCTGGGAAAACTGGATAGCCACATGTAGAAGGCTAAACAGGACGCACAGCTTTCACCTCTCACAAAAATCAAATGACAGGGGCTAACAGACTTAAATCTTAGGTGGGAAACTGTTAGAATTCTAGAAGAAAATGTAGGAAAGACTCTTACAGACATTGGCCTAGGCAAAGAATTTATGACGAAAACCCCTAAGGGAATCACAGCAACAACAAAAATAAATGAATGGGATCTGATTAAATTAAAAAGCTTCTCCACCGCCAAAGAAACAGTCATGAAAATAGACAGCCTACAGAATGGGAAAAAATTTTCATATACTACACATCAGATAAAGGTCTGGTAACAAGAATCTGTTTAGAACTCAGGAAAATCAGCAAGAAAAAATCAAAAAACCCTATCAAAAAGTGGGCAAAGGACATGAAGAGAAATTTTTCAAAAGAAGATATAAGAATGGCTAGCAAACATATGAAAAAGTGCTCAATGTCCCCAATCATCAGGGAAATGCAAATCAAAACCACAATGAGATATAACTTAACTCCAGTGAGAATGGATTTTATCAAAAAGTCCCAAAACAACACATATTGACATGGATACAGAGGGACAGGAACACTCATACACTGCTGGTGGGACTGCAAACTAGTGCAACCCCTGTGGAAAGCATTATGGAGATACCTTAAAGAGATTCATGTAGACCTACCATTTGATCCAGCAATCCCATTATTGGGCACATACCCAGAAGACAAAAGTCATTCTATAACAAAGAGACTTGTACCCAGATGTTTATAGCAGCACAATTCACAATGGCAAAGATGTAGAAACAACCCAAATGCCCGTCAATCGACGAATGGATTAGTAAACTGTGGTATATGTATACCATGGAGTATTACTTAGCTATAAGAAATAACAGTGATATGACATCTCTTTGGTTCTCCTGGAGAGAGTTGGAACCCATTATATTAAGTGATGTATCCAAAGAATGGAAAACCAAGCATCACATGTGCTCACCAGAAAATTGGTTTCCCTGATCATCAGCTAAATGCACTTCGGGGAAGGGTACCAATTAGATATCAGACTGAGATGGAGGGTGGGGGGGACGGGATGGGTGTATGGCTACATGATGAGTGCGTTTTGCACCGTCTGGGGAATGGTCATGCTTGAGGGTGTTGATTCGGGGAGGTGGGGGGTGGGGCGAGGTGATAGAGGTATGACTACATGGTGAGTTCCAGGTACACTGTCTGGGGAATGGACACAATTGAGGGTCTGACTCGAGGGGATGGGCGGGACATGGACAATGTATATAACCTGAACTTATGTACCCCCATGATGAGCTGAAATAAAAAAAAAAAAAGAAAAAGGGAAAAAAAAAGGAAACAATTCAACAAGAAGACATAAAAATTCTAAATAATTATGCTCCTAACACAGGTGCACTCAGATTCATAAAGCAAATTTTGCTTGATATAAACAAAATGAGGAAAAGCAGCCCAGTAATAGCTGGGGACTTCAACACCCTGCTGAAAAGGCAGGAAAAATCCTCCAAACTGAAATTAACAAAGAAAAAATGGACTTAAACAGAACTCTAGAAAAAAATGGGACTAACAGATATTTACAGAACGTTCTATGCAAAATACAATAAAGATACAGTCTTCTCAGTTCTTGGAGCATTCTCTAACATTTGTCAGATGCTGGGCCACAAAACATGCCTCAACAATTTTTAAAAAATATTGAAATTGTACCATACATCATCTCAGACCAGAACAGAATAAAATTAGAAACCAACTCCAACAGAAACAGTTATCTCTACACAAACTCATGGAAAATAAACATCCAACTGTTCAACAATTGTTAAGTCAAGGAGTAAATTAAAATGGAAATCAAAACATTGTTTCAAGTAACTAATAAAAGAGATGAGAGTTATCAATATCTGTGGGATACAACTAAAGTACTCCTGAAGAAAGATTCATAGCCATAAATGCTGACATCCAAAAGACAGAAAGATCACAAGTCAACAATCTGATGAATCAAATCAAAAAACTGAAACAAGATGAGCAAGCCAATCCCAAACTCAGCAGAAGAAAATAACCAAGATCACATCAGAACTAAATAAAATTAATAAAAAATAACTATACAAAATAGTAATACAATAAAAAGTTGATTCTTTGAAAAGATAAACAAAATTGACAGACTGCTTGCTAGGTTAACCTAGAGCAGAAAATAAAGGACGCTAATAAGCTTATTCAGACATAAAAGATCTGAAATTGAAACTGATACCATCAAAATACAAAATATTATTTCTGAATACTGTGGAAATCTCTATGCAAATAAACTTAAAAATATGGAAGAAACAGACTTGTTTGTTTTTCAAAATCTTTTTGTATGGAGACTTTGTAGTGCCTTTTAGCTAGAAAGTTTAGAAGTGTATGAATATTTTTTATTAGACTCCTCCTTAGAGGGGCTAGCAATCAAGATGTCACCTACACATTGTAAGAAGGCTTTGAATTTATTCCTTTTTCAACTATTTGAATGAAACTGGAGACCATTCTCCTAAGCGAAGTACCTTAAAAAGTGAAAAATAAATATCACATATACTCTCTAATCAACTGGAACATATGTGCACAGAGGAAAATAAAAGTCACTGGAAGTCAAACAAAGGATAAGGTTGGAGAGAAGGGGCAAAAATCTACCTAATCGTGCAATGGACCCTATTTGGCTGAAGGGCAAACTTATAGCTCTGACTCAAGCATGAAAAAATCTAGCAAATCTTGGTAGGACATTCCTTAATTCTAACTACTCAGGAGGCAGAGGTGGAAGGATCACTTGATCTCAGGAGTGTAAAGTTTCAGTGATCATGCCATGAGACTTCAGCCTCCATGACTGAGACATTGATTCTATAAATAAATAAATAAATAAAATAAGAAAATAAGAATGGAAAATAAATCCTACAAAAGTGAAGGGAAAAAAGGAAATGGCCCCCCTTGGGCATCCAATCTGGCTATATTTTTTATGTTAATACTTATTTCACCTTTACTTTAAAGTATATTCTTGAGCCTAAGAATACTGAGTCATAGAAATGCCCTATGTATTTCTGGAGACAAGATTTGATTTCAGAAGTCACATAGGGCTTTGCCTTACAGAAAAAAGAAATGTGTTAGTTGAAAAGCTGCCTCATCTCAGGAGGGCGTCTCCTTGGTCAGTAATAGCTGCACTTCAAAGAGACAGCTGTAAACTGGGCCTACGTTTCTCACCTGTTTTGAAAGACAAGACAGGCCTCCTCCTAGAGCCATGGGTTGCTGGAGCTGGCAAGGACCCCCGGAGATGAGAGCTGATCAGAGACATGGACAATGTATATAACCTAAAATTATGTACCCCCATGATGAGCTGAAATAAAAAAAAAAAGAAGAGAGAGAAATGCTAATGCCCAAGCGGGGCCCAGAAGGAGCCATGCGGTTAAAGTAATTAACGCAAACCACAGCTGATGTTAACTTCTGAAATCATCTCTGTCTCCAAGAACACAATCACTGGAGCCAAGATGTCTTTGTTTTTTGCTAAAGTAATAGCCCTATCAGAAAACATAGAAGTTTGCCCCAAGAAAATTTTACAACTCATTGTTCCCCTAGTTAGAGTTAGTTAAAAGATCTGTAGTAGCCTTTTAGAAGATTTTGACCCTAAAGCAAACTGCCTGTTAGTATGTAAGTCCTGTTGCCCTTGGCAATGGGAGCTTGTGTCTACCCTATATAATACCTGTGTGGATTTTCAGTTTTGGGAGACATTTCTGGCGGGAGGAAATATCCCCATCTGGATATCCTCCTTTTATCTATTTTCATAAACCTTTACTTTATAAATTATGTCTTTGGCTCTCCGTATTATTATTATTTCTGTTTCCTACTATTTTTTCATCCTTTGCAATGACCCCTGCCTGAGAGACCTGATCGGAAGAAAAAACCTCTTTATGGGGAGCATAGCTAACTCCCCACAGTATATTTGTATAAATGGGAAGATCTTACTAATTACTACCTGTAAGGTTGTTGGATGGTCAGTGCCAGAGTAAGAAAGATGAGCAGAGTTGAAAGGGTTAAGCAAAGAGGCTTTACTGGAGTGTTCCAGGGTGATAGTAAAGGATCCCAAGGGAGGGACTGTGTCCTGGGAGAAACCAGGGGCTCGAGAAGTCACAGTCTCCTGGGACTGAGGCAAGGGTATGTGTGGTAAGGGGCATAAGTGGAGGGGGGCTTGCTTTTTAGGTGCTTGTTCAAGTGGATTATCAAGTTCTTGGTAAGCAGGATGTCTCTAGGGCTGTAACAGGATGTCTCCAGGGTTGATAGAATAGACAGAGTGGGGGCTGGGTGTGCTGCCAGTCACAGGATGTGGCTGAGGCTTGGTGAGGTCAGGTGCTTGTTCAAACAGAAAAGTGGAGCTGACTCACTGTTTAGGGCAGAGGGGTTTGTGGCAGGGGAGGGGGCTAAATGGTCCCCCACCAACCTTACTCTACTTACGTGCAACATTTCCAAAATGGGAAACTTGTGACATTCACAAATTTCCTTGCATGCTAAATTAGATCAATAGGGCTCCTGAATCAAGGAAAATGAATGAGACTCAAACTTCAGCTGGCACCTAGACTCATCAAAAAGAGTGAATGACAAATTTGCCATTCTTCAGAAAATTAATAAGAGAATAGTTGAGACTGTCTCAGAATTAAAGAAACTAGCGAAAGTCACTTCTGAAATCAAGAAGGGAGAGGAAACAACCTCTTCTCTTCCTTCTAACCATCTGCTCTCTGAACTTTCTTTCTTTCTTTTCTTTTTTTCTTCATCAATAGTAAAGACAAAATCTTTTTAGTCATAGTCTGAGACAAAGATGCTAGTCAACCAAAAGAAAGGTTAGAGTGGAGACAAATGTGAAAGTGTTAAATCTCATGAAGTCAGACTCCTACAGCTGGATAGACATTCCAACATGGGAATTGGACAGGGGATAGAGATAACAGGAATTCTAGATCCCTATGATCAGTTATGAATTACATGTTAGCTTTATACAAAGATAGGAAGAGAGCTGACATTTATTAAATACTTCCTACATTATGCGATTCATTGTGCTGTGTACTTTGTATATGCTATTCCATTTCTTACTCACAGTAAACTCAAGCAGGTATTACTTTTCAAGTTAATTTACAAAGAAAAAAATGGATATTCATGGATATTAAAAACGCTTCTATTTTCACAAACTTATTAAAGTCCTTTAATTAATTTTGGGGCTGTCTTAAACAAAGATCTATTACCTTGTTCAGCAAATCAATATTTTAAAAACAATTGCCAGACTTAATGAAAGAGAAAGTACATTTTTTAAAAAAAATGATAAACTCAAATAGAAATTTTGAATAAAATTGATCATAAAAACAGAAAAAGAACTCAAAGGCATGCAGAGTTTTGTTAAAATGGAAACAATGCATTTTCTAATACAAATAGATTTTCCATAATCTTTCTTAATGGTTTTTATAAATCTTTTTTAATGTGACTCAAATGTCAAATATCAATAGGAAAAAATAGCAAAGCAGAGTGTTCTTAAGCCATGTTAGCTCAATGGATCTGATTGTTCATTAAACTAGTATACAATCAATCTCTCACTTATAATAGTTCAGCTTATGATTTTCTGACTTTACAGTTGTGCAAAAGCAATACGCATTCAGTAGAAATTATACTTCAAATTTTGACTTTTGATTTTTTCTGGAGTAGATATATGCATTATGATACTCACTGGCATGCTGGCTGGTAACACTGGAACAAAGCTCCTGGTCAGCCATGCACTCACTATGGTCTACAACCAATACACGCTTCAGCAAACCATCCAGATGATTTTGCCAAATTGTAGGCAAGTGTTAAGTGTTCAGAGCACATTAAGGTAGGCTAGGCTAAGGTCTGATGTTCAGCAAGTTAGGTATAGTCAATGCATTTTCAATTTAAGACATTTTTCAATTTACAATCTGTTTATTTGGATGTAACCCCATTACAAATCAAAGGGCAACTGTATTTGATAAATGTTTATAGTAAAATTCCCATCTACTTAGGATTATTGCACATTGTGTTCTGGTCAAGAAGGTATAGAATATGTAAAACATTTATAAAAGTATTCTTTAAAATATTTTATTGTGTCCTTTTGATGAGACTAGTTTTACTTATGAAGATATTTCAACTATGTAAGCAATAAATTTTTACTGTTATAGACTAAATAAAATGTGACAACATATACATTTTTAGAAGAGATATTGAGGATTAAACATGTTATAAAGCACATTGTTTATTAGCCAAACTGAATATGGACCCCAAGATCTGTGTGTTCAAAGGTTATATTTCTTATTCATATACTAAAATATTACTAAACATGTGAACAATATTGCCTGCATTGTTCAATATGTAAGCTCATTTCATGATAGTTCATCACTTACAAATTTAATAGTAGCATAAAAAGGTAGTTTATATAAAAGCTACATAGTAACACATGATTAAAAGTAATGACAACAACAGAATTGTCAATACCAGAAGTCCAGGGATTGAAAAATACAGGATAAAATCTTGCATGGATGGATTAATGAATCTGTGGTGGGCTAACAAGATATCTATATTCTTCAGACCTTCCATACAATTTTAAGATACAATGCATACAGTACATTACATGTTTCAGAGTAAAATTTTTTAAAAGTCACTTTGCAGTTATTTCCTTACAGAATTCTCAGAAGTGAAATTCTAAAATGACAATGTGACATTTGTTATCAATTTATAGCTAAAGTTTTACAGTTTTAGAGATTAAGAAAATTTTCCCTGTTTGAATATTTTCCTTACATTATGCCATATATCTGAAATTAGCTTCATTTGCAAAAACAGTATTAAACTGAAACAAATATGAGTATACTTTGAAAAAACTAAAAATTAAAAATTAAGAAAACCAAACACCATTATAAGCATTGCTTAACGTTGTGCTCATTAAGAAATAACTAGATAATTTTTCAGCAAACTTTTGACTAATTCTATGTTAAGTATAATTTGGTCTTTTTTCACTTAAATTTTATTTTTAAAATAAAAATGTTTCTGTTGAAAGGCTATATTTAAATGGCAATGTTTTAAGGTTATTTAATTTACATTATAATTAAATGTTACCTTTTGAAAAATTAAACCTTGTCCCATCTTTTAGCAAATGATCAAGGTTATGGAACACAAAACTATCATTTTTTTTTTTTTTTAGTCAAAAAGCCTCTCCCATGTGTATTTCTATGAAAGTAGAGGCTTTGCATTAAAAAAATAACGTGTATTTTCTTATCTCTTAGGCTTTTAATGATAATTTTAAATGACCTTAATTCACATTTTAATAGTACGGCGTAATAAGAGACTTACATTCTTCTTTGAAATCCCAAGTATTTCTTTTTATTTTTATTGTTTATTTCAGAGTATTACAGGAGTACATTGTTTGGATCCAGGAATTGCTTTTGTACAGTTTAAGTCAAATTTATAAGTGTGCCTATTACCAGATAGTGTGCATTATACTCGTAAGGTGAGATTTATTCATCCCTTCTTTCCATCTCCCATCTATCTGCTTGATTTTCATTGAATTTTATTTCTATACATACACATGTGTGCTGATATGTTATTTGAAATTTGATAATAGGTACATATGGTGTTTGTTTTTCCATTCTTGCAATCCTAGCTTACTACAGAAGGTGTAATTCACTTTTTATGTCTGAGTAGTACTCCATGGTAAACATATACAACATTTTATTAATCCACTTATAAAGTGATGGGCACTTGGGCTGATTCCACATCTTTGTGATTATAAATTGTGCTGTGATAAGCAGGAGAGTGCAAGTGTCTTCATTGTAAATAGCTTTTGTCCCCTCTTTAGGCAAATCCCTAGTAATAGAATAGCTAGATCAAACGACAGGGCTACTTGTATTTCTTTTAAGGATCTCCATACTGTTTCCATAGAGGTAGTACTAACTTGAAGTCTCACCAAAAGTGTGTAAGTGTTCCTTTCTCTCTGCATCCACACCACCATCCATCATTTTGGGACTATTTGATAAAAGTTATTCTCACTGGAGTTAGGCGATATCTCATTCCAGTTTTGATTTGCATTAGATCATGATTAGAAACTTTGAATATTTTCTCATATAATTGTAAGCCATTAGTGTCTCCACTTTTGAAAAACTTCTGTTCAAGTCTCTTGTCAACTTTTTAATGGATTTATTCGGTTATTGTTATTATTATTATTATTTTGCTTATTTGCCTGAATTCTTGTAGACTCTTGTTATTAGTCCTTAATCAGATACAAATATTTTCTTTTTAAAATTGTTTTTATTCCACTTTTTACAAGGATAAAAATGTTTGGGTTATGTAGATTGCCTTTGCCCAACCCAACACAGAGCTTCAAGTATGTCCATGTCACAAATGGTGTGCACTGCACCCATTAGGTGTTTATAAACCCTTTGCCTCTTCCCCTCTCCCATCTGCCGGACATCTGATAAATGTTATTACTATATGTGCACTTAAGTGTTGATCAGTTAATACCAATTTGATGATGAGTACTTGTGGTGGTTGTTTTCCCGTTCTTGTGGTACTTCACTGGTAGAATACGCTTCAGCTCTATCCAGGATAATACAAGAGGTGCTAGATCACCATTGTATTTTGTAGCTGAGTAGAACTCCATAGGATACACATACCACATTTTATAAATCCACTTTTGTATTCAAGGGAAGTTGTACTAGTTTGCAGTCCCACCAGCAGTTTTATGAGTGTTCCTATCTCTCTGCATCTATGATAATATTTGTTGCTTGGGGACTTTCTGATAAACGCCATTCTCACTGGAGACAAGCGATATCTCACTGTGCTTTTGATTTGCATTTCCCTAATCATTAGAGATTTGAGGATTTTGTTATATGTTAGTTTCCCATTAGTTTATCTTCTTTTGAAAAGTTTGTAAACTATCCAAAGAGACCTACAGATTCAGGGAAATCCCTACTAAGTTACCAACGTCATTTTTCACAGATATAGAAAAAATAATTTTACACTTTGGGTGGAACCGGAGAAGACCCTGTTTAGAAAAAGCAATCTTAGGCAATAAGAACAAAATGGGAGGTATCAATTTACCAGACTTCAGACTATACTACAAGGCTGTGGTTACTAAATCAGCTTGGTATTGACAAAAGAACAGGGATGCAGGCCAGCAGAACAGAGTTGAGAATCCAGATGTAAAATCATCCTCACATAGCCACCTAATCTTTGACAAAGCAGACAAAAACATACACTGGAGAAAAGAATCCTTATTCAATAAATGGTGTTGGGAAAACTGAATAGCCACATGTAGAAGACTGAAACAGGACCCACACCTTTCACCTCTCACAAAAATCAAATCACGGTGAATAACAGACTTATCCTTAGGTGTGAAACTATTAGAATTCTGGAAGTAAATGTGGGAAAAATTCTTATAGTGATTGGCCTAGGCAAAGAACTTATGAAGAAGACCCCAAAGGCAATCACAGCAACAACAAAAATAAATAAATGGGACCTGATTAAATTCAAAAGCTTCTACACAGCCAAAGATGCTGTCATGAGAGCAAACAGAAAACCTACAGAATGGGAAAACATTTTCACATGCTACACATGCAGTAAAGGGCTGATAACTAGAATCTATTTAGAACTCAGGAAAATCAGCAAGAAAGAATCAAACAACCCTATCAAAAAGTGGGCAAAGGACATGAAGAGAAATTTTTCAAAAGAAGATAGGAGAATGGCTTACAAACATATGAAAAAATGCTCAGCATCCGTAATCATCAGGGAAATGCAAATCAAAACCACAATGAGATATCCCTTAACTCCAGTAAGAATGGCCTCTATCAATAAGACCCATAAATAAATGTTGGCATGGTTGAAGAGAGACAGGAACATTCATACAGTGCTGGTGGGACTTCAAACTAGTGCAACCTCTGTGGAAAGCAATATGGAGATACCTTAAACAGATTCAAGTAGACCTACCATTCGATTCAGCAATCCCATTATTGGGCATCTACCCAAAAGAACGAAAGTCATTATACAAAAAATACATTTGCACCTGAATGTTTATAGCAGCACAATTCACAATTGCAAAGATGTAGAAACAACCCAAGTGCCCATGAATCCATGAATGGATTAATAAAATGCAGTATATGTATACCATGGGATATTACTCAGCTATAAGAAATAATGAGGACATAGAATCTCTTATGTTCTCCTGGATAGAGTTGGAACCCATTCTACTAAGTAAAGTATCCCAAGAACAGAAGAATAAGCACCAGATGTACTCACCATCAAACTGGTTTCACTGATCATCACCTAAGAGCACATTTGGAATAACACAAATGGTGTGTCGGGCAGATGGAGGGGAGAGGATGGGTGTATACTACATAATGAGTGTGATGCTCACTGTCTGGGGAATGGACACGCTTGGAGCTCTGACTCAGGGCGGGGTGGAGTGGGGGCGCAAGGGGAATATAGATAACCTAAACTTTTCTATCCCCATTATATGCTGAAATTTAAAAAAAAAAAATAAAAGAAAAATACTCAACATCTCTAATCATCAGGGAAATGCAAATCAAAACCACAATGAGATATCACTTAACTCCAGTGGGAATGGCCTTTATCAAAAAGCCCCCAAACAATAAATGTTGGGGTGGATACAGAGAGATAGGAACACTCATATACTGCTTATGAGACTGCAAACTAGTGCAACCTCCATAGAAAGCAATATGGAGAGCCTTAAACAGATATAAGTAGACATACCATTTAATCCAGCAATCCTATTTTTGGGCATCTACCCAAAAGAACAAAAGACATTCTTTAAAAAAGACATCTGCACTCAAATGTTTATAGCAGTACAATTCACAATTGCAAAGATGTGGAAACAACCCAAGTGCCCATCAATACATGAGTGGATTAATAAAATGTGGCATATGTACACTGTGGAGTTCTACTCAGCTGTAGCAAATAATGGCTATATAGCACATCTTGTATTTTTCTGGATAGAGCTGGAACCCATTCTACTAGGTGAGGTATCCCAAGAATGGAAAAATAAGCACCACATGTACTCACCATCAAATTGCTTTCACTGATCATCACCTAAAAGCACATTTAGGAATAACATTAATCGGGTGTCAGGCAGATGTGTATGGGGGAGGGGATGGGCATATACATACATAATGACTATGATGCGCACCATCTAGGAGATGGACATGCTTGAAGCTCTGATTCAGGGGGGAAAGAGGGGCTAGGGCAATATACATAACCTAAACTTTTGTACCCCCATAATATGCTGAAATAAAAAGAGAGGACTGTTTCTTTAGTAATTTGCAATACACAATTATCAAGGAAGAGAGGAAAATAATTTTTAGGCATGAAAATATTAATAACATAAAATATTAAAAGAAAGAAAAGTTTCTATTCACGTCCTTTACACATCATTTGATAGGGTTGTTTGATTTTTTTCTTGCTGATTTTCTTGAGTTCTATATCAATGTTAGGTACCATCCCTTTATCAGATGTCTTACATGCAAACATTTCCTCCCATTCTGTAGGTTGTCTGTTTGCTTTCATGATAGTTTTCTTGGCTGTGCAGAAGATTTTTAATATGATCGGGTTCCATTTATTTATTTCTGTTGTTGCTGGGATTGCCTTTGGGGTCTTATTCAAAAACTCTTTCCCTAGGCCAATGTCTATAAGACTTTCTCCAATACTCTCTTCTAGAATTCTTATAGTTTCATGTGTTTGCTTTAAGTGTGTTATACACTGTGATTTGATTTTTGTGAGATGTGAAAGGTGTGGATCCCGCTTCAGTCTTCTACATGTGGCAACCCAATTTTCCTAGCACCATTTATTGAATAAGGATTGTTTTCCCGAGTGTATGTTTTTGTCAGCTTTGTCGAAGATTAGATAGCTCTCTGAGGATGGTGTTATATCTGTGTTCTCAGGTCTGTTCCATTGATCTATGTCTCTGTTCTTATGCCCATACCATGCTGTTTTAGTTACCATAGCCTTGTAACACAGCTTGAGGTCTGGTAAATTTGATGCCTCCCCATTTATTCTTTTTGCTTAAGATTGATTTGGCTATATGGGGTCTTCTCTGTTTCCATATGGGGCATAGAATTATTTTTTCTATATCTGTGAAAAATGATGTTGGTGTTTTATATAGGGATTGCATTCAATCTGTAGATGAGTTTCAGTAGTATAGACATTTTGGCCCAACCCATGAGCATGGTATGGTTTTCCACCTATTTATGTCTTCTGCTGTTTCCTTGCTCGTTGTTCCATAGTTCTCCCTACAGAAGTCTTTTACCTCCTTAGTTATGTACATTTATAGGTATTTTAATCTCTTTGTTACTATTTTGAAGGGTATCGAGGCTTTGAGTTTGTCCTCAGTTTTACTGTTATTGCTTATATGAATGCTATGGATTTTTGTACATTGATTTCATAACCTGAGACTTTACTATATTTGATTATCAATTCCAATAGTCTCAGGGGAGAATCTTTGGGGTTATTCAGATATAAGTTCATATGTCAGCAAAGGGCAATGGTTTTACCTTTACTGCTCCCCTTTGGCTGCCCTTGATTTCCTTCTCTTGTCTGATTGCTGTGGCTAGAACTTCCAGCACTAGGTTGAAAAGAAGTGGTGATAAAGAGCCACCTTGTCTGCTTCCAGTTCTCAGTGGCAATGGTTTCAATTTTTCCCCATTCAGTATGGTGGTGGCTGTAGGTTTGTCATATATGGCTTGTTTCATTTTTAACTAAGTCCCATGTATGTCTATTACCATAAAAGGGTATAGAATTTTGTCAAATGCTATTCTGGGCCTATTGAGAGGATCATATGGTCTTTGATATCCTTGTATTTATGTGGTGCATTACAGTTACAGATTTGCATATGTTGAACCATCCCAGCATCTCTGAGGTAAAGTTCACTTTGTCATGATAGATTATTTTTTTGATAAGCACCTGAATGTGGTTTCCTGGATTTTGTTCAGAAATTTTGTATCTATATTCAGAAGGAATATTGGTCTGTAGTTTTCTTTTTTTGTTGTGTGCTTTCTTGGTTTTGGTATCAGGGTGAATTGGCTTCATAAAACATGTTGGGGAGGATTTCTTCCTTCTCAATGTTGTGGAATAATTTCCTCAGGATAGGCAGCAGTTCTTCTTTTAGGTCTAGTAAAATACAGGTGTGAAACCATCTGGTCAGGGACTTTCCTCTTTGGAAAGATTTTTTATTGCTACTTCAATTTTGGTATTTTATATTTGTTCAGGATTTCTATTTCTTCGTGATTCAGCCTAAAAAGACTGTGAGCTTCTAAGAATTTGTCCATTTTCTCCACATTTTCAAGTTTAGGAGCATAGGGATTTTATAGTATTCATAGATGATATTTTGTGTTTCTGTGGCATCACTTGTAACTGCTCCTTTTTCATTCCTGATGGAGCTTATTAGAGTCCTTCTTTTCTGGTCTCGTTAATCTAGCAAGAGATGTGTCAATTTTGTTTATTTTTTCAAAGATTTGTTTAATTAGTCTTCTGTGTAATTTTTTTGGTTATAATTTTCATTTAGTTCTGCACTGATGTTTGTCATTTCTTTTCTTCTGCTGGATTTGGGGTTGGTTTGTTCATACTTTTCCAGTTCTTTGAGACAGTTCATTAGATGTTTTATTTGAGATCTTTCTGTCTTTTTGATGTAGGCATTTATGAATGTAAATTTTCCTCTCAGGACTGCTTTAGCAGTGTCCCACAGATGTTGATAACTTGTGTCTCCTTTATCATTTAATTCAAATAATCTTTTGATTTACATCTTGATTGGATCCTTAACACGATAATCATTCAACAGAAGATTGTTTAATTTCCATGACTTTGTGCAGAGATGAGAGGTTCTATTGGAGTAGATTTCTAATTTTATTTCACTGTGTTCTGAGAAGATGCATTATATAATTTCTATATTTTGAGATATGTTTTGTGGCCTAGGATATGATCAGTCTCACTGAATGTCCCATGTGCTGTTGAGAAAAACATATATTCACTGGTGTTTGGGTAAAATGATCTGTAAGTATCAGTCAATCCTGTTTGTTACAGAGTTCTGTTTGAGTCCATTGTTTCTTTGTTTATTTTATGTTTGGAAGAGCTGCCCTGTTCTGTCAGAGGGGTGTTGAAGTCTCTGGTTATTATGGTGTTGCTGTTTATAATTTTGTTCAGATCATGTAGGATCTGCTTTATGAATCTGGAAGCACCTTAGTTAGCTGCATAAATATTTAGCATTGTTATGTCTCTTGTTGAATTGTACCCTTCACCATTATATAGTGACCATCTTTGTCTTTCATTACTTTTGTTGAATTGAAGACAAAGTTATCTGATTTCAGACTTGCTGTGCCAGCTTTCTTTTGGCTTCTATTTGCTTGAATTATTGTTTTCCATCCCTTCACCTTGAGTTTGAATGCACCCTCTGGGTTAGATTTGTTTCCTGAAGACAGCAGATAATTGGCTTGTGTATATTTATCCATTTGGCTTGCCTCTGTCTTTTTAGTGGGCAGTTTAAGCCATTCACATTTACTGAGAGAACTGATAAGTGGGGCATATCTCTGTTCATCCTTTTCATTTTCCTTCTTTCTTTCTTTCTTTCTTTCTTTCTTTCTTTCTTTCTTTCTTTCTTTCTTTCTTTCTTTCTTTTTTTTTTTTGACAGAGTCTTGCTCTGTTGCCTGGGCTAGAGTGAGTGCCGTGGCATCAGCCTAGCACACAGCAACCTCAAACTCCTGGGCTTAAGCAATCCTACTGCCTCAGATTCCCAAGTAGCTGGGACTACAGGCATGAGCCACCATGCCCGGTCGATTTTTTCTATATATATTTTAGTTGGCCAGATAATTACTTTCTGTTTTTTTTTTTCAGTAGAGATGGGGTCTCACTCTTGCTCAGTCTGGTCTCAAACTCCTGATCTTGAGGGATCCACCAGCGTTGGCCTCCCAGAGTGCTAGGATTACAGCCGTGAGCCACTGCGCCCAACCTCTGCTCATCCTTTTCTTGAACTTTCTTGCTGTGTTTTATCTCTTCAGCCATTGTGGTATCTGGCCTTTGACTTTTAGGTTTTAGATGGTTTTACATCATTGAATGTTTTTCATGATGATACATGTATAACACTTTTTTCAGTAGTTCCTGGAGGGCAGGTCTTGTCTTGAATGAATTCCCTCAGTCTTTGCTTGTTTGAGATGGTCTTTATTTCTCCTTTGTATAAGAAAGTTAGTTTTATGGGGTACAAGATTCTAGGCTGGGCATTATTCTTTTTTGTTTTTTTCTAAATAAAACTGTATGAATCCTTAGTTTTTCATATAATATGGTTTTTTCCTTCTTTTTTTTTTCTTTTATTTTCTTCTATTTATTTTCTTTTATTTATTTTATTTCAGCTCTTCATGGGGGTACAAAAGCTCAGGTTATATATATTGTCCATTTCCCACCCATCCCTCTGAGTCAGAGCCTCAAACGTGTCTATTCTCCAGAGAGTGCACCTGACACTCACCATGTAGTCATACCTCCATCCCCTCCCTGCACCCCTCACTTCCCCGAGTCAGCACCTTCAAGCATGACAATTACCCAGACGGTGCACAACGCACACATCATGTAGGCATATATCCATCCCCTTCCCTCACCCCCCATCTCAGTCTGATATCCAATTGGTATCCTTCCCCGATGTGCATTTAGGTGATGATCAGGGAAACCAGTTTTCTGGTGAGTACATGCGATGCTTGTTTTTCCATTCTTTGGATACTTCACTTAATATAATGGGTTCCAACTCTTTCCAGGAGAACCAGAGAGATGTCGTATCACCGTGATTTCTTAGAGCTGAGTAATATCCCATGGTATACATATACCACAGTTTACTAATCCATTCGTGGATTGAAGGGCATTTGGGTTGTTTCCACATCTTTGCAATTGTGAATTGTGCTGCTATAAACATTTGGGTACAGGTGTCTTTGTTATAGAATGATTTTTGTTCTTTTGGGTATATGCCCAATAATGGGATTGCTGGATCGAATGGTAGGTCTACTTGAATCTGTTTAAGGTACCTCCATAAGGCTTTCCACAGGGGTTGCACTAGTTTGCAGTCCCACTAGCAGTGTATTGGTGTTCCTGTCTCTTCGCATCCATGCCAACATGTATTGTTTGGGGACTTTTTGATAAAGGCCATTCTCACCAGAGTGAAGAGTAAGAATCAGGCCCCAAGAAATTGCTGTAATTTTGATGGTTTTTCCTTTGGTCAGTCTGATGACTGCATTTCATGGTATCTTCCTATTTGCAATGAATCTCCCAGGAGTCCTTTGAGCATCTTGCACCTGCATATCTAGATTTTTAGCAAGGCCTGGGAAATTGTCCTCTATTATATCCTCAAGTGGGTTATCCAACCTTTGTGTATTTTCTTCTTCACTCTCAGGTTTGCCCATGATGCTCACTTTAGGTCTCTTTACATAATTCCACATTTCTTATAGGCTTTGCTCTTTTCTCTTACTTCTCTGCTCTACCTCTGTAACTGACTTATTTGATGGAAATGTGTTATCTTCAGTCTCTGAGATTCTTTCTCCTGTTTGATCTGTCCTGTTCTTGAGGCTTTCCACTCTGTTTTGTAATTCCTTAAATAAATTCTTCATTTTCAGAAGTTCTTTCTGTTTTCTCTACAGTATTTTAATTTCTTTAGTGAATTTTTCTTCCAAGCACTGGGTTTTTTGTTTGTGTTGGTTTGTTTATTTGTGTTGGTTTTATCTTTTCTCTTACATATCATTGAGTTTTTTTACAATCCGTGTTCAAAATTTTTCTGTCATTTTACTGTTCTGAATTTGGTTGATGTCCATCATTAGAGGGCTGGTGTTCCCCTTTGAGAGTATGATTTCTGTTTGATTCTTCATATCTCCAAAGTTTTTTTTTTTCCTGATTCCTTTCCATCAACTCCTTCTTAGCTTTAGACTTTTGTTTGAGTAATGAAACATCTTGTTTGGTCTCTGAGTCTGTAGTTGACTTTTGTGGGTGAGATTCGCCTACACCCTTTATGATGGGTCAGTAGATGCAGTAGAAAGGTGTACAGAATGACCTCCCTGTTAACAGGTGGTGCTTGGTGTGAGGAGCCAGATTCAATGTTGTTTTTGGGTCCTGTAACCATCTCTTGTTCCTTTGGAGAGGCACTTTAGTGCCTCATGTGATTTGTGGGGTCCTGGGACTTCCAGGTTTGCCCTTATTCTCCACTGCAGTAGGGGCAGGTGTGGAAGTGAGTCTGGGTAGAGCTGGGTTGGGTGAGCCTTTCCTCAAGTTCCCACAAATGCTGTTAGCAGGGGTCAAAGATCTGTTTTCGGCTTCTGGGCAAAGCTGCCAGGGTGGGGCTCCAATGGCCCCACTCAGCCTAAAAGTCTGGGTGTGATGGCGGCGCTGCCTGCACCTGCAGTTTTTAGCAGGCCTCTCTCCTTCCCACCCTCTCCTATTTGGCAGTTTCTCCGAGGCCTCTGTCAGCAGATCAGACCTTAATCCAGTGGATGTCCCCTGGTTGTGATGCTGGTTGAAAGATTTCCTGTCCAGTATCACAGCCTGAGGTGTAAGCACTGTTCTCCCATGGGAGGTTTGTGGCTGTTCAAGCTCTCTGATCTGTTCCTAAAGGCACACAACCCTCAGTAGGCACCTTTACAAACATCCCTTCTGTTCCCACTGGGCAGTGCAAATGAGACCTACATGTACAGGATCTGATCAGGCCCATCCACTGGAAGCCAGAGATCAATCTCTGACTCTTCCAGGAAGAAGAATTCTAGTCTCAAGTCACCCACTGGGTCCCAAGGTCGATCAATGTCTCCCCCCTCAGGATTTGCCCCACTCTGCTGGAGTCACCAGACAAGCAGTACCTGGGAGGATGCTAATTAGGAAGCTCACAGTATAAGTACTTCTCAGTCCACTATAGAGCCCCAAAAAGGGAAGTCCCATTCTCTGCAGATGCCTCCTGGTGGTGGCTAAATTGTCTCTCTTGACATTCACAGGTAGGGAAGGGGAAGGGGAGAAAAAAGTAAAATGGCACCTGCCGATCAGCTCAGGTCTGTGGACCAGGAGGTGCCCCGAGGGTGTTGGGAGCCTGGTGCCCTGTCACAAGAGACTCACCACTCACTGGCAGCAGCTGATTCTGGGCCAGTGTTAGCTTGTGTCTCCAACCACTCAGGAGCCCACCAGCAGTCTATGATGGAAGGGAGGAGAAATTTAAGTGCTCACCTACCCTTGTCACTGGTCTCCAAGCCTCTTGGGGGCCTTCTCTTTCCTAGTCTCCTCTGCAATTTCTTCCCATGGAGTCTCCTGCAGTTTCAGGTACCCTTCCTTCTAACCCTCATCCAATCTATGTTTATCTGCCTGTTTATTTTTTTTTCACTTTCTTCTAAAATCAACCTTTCTTTTTCCTTCTTTCTTTCTTCCTTCCTTCCTTCCTTTCTTTCTTTCTTTCTTTCTTTCTTTCTTTCTTTCTTTCTTTCTTTCTTTCTTTCTTTCTTTCTTTCTTTCTTTCTTTCTTTCTTTCTTCCTTTCTTTCTTTCTCTTTCTTTCTTCCTTTCCTCCTTTCTTTCTTTCTCTTTCTTTCTTCCTTCCTTCCTTCCTTCCTTCCTTCCTTCCTTCCTTCCTTCCTTCCTTCCTTCCTTTCTTTCTTTCTTTCTTTCTTTCTTTCTTCCTTTCTTTCTTTCTTTCTTTCTTCCTTTCTTTCTTTCTCTTTCTTTCTTCCTTTCCTCCTTTCTTTCTTTCTCTTTCTTTCTCTTTCTTTCTTCCTTCCTTCCTTCCTTCCTTCCTTCCTTCCTTCCTTCCTTCCTTCCTTCCTTCCTTTCTTTCTTTCTTTCTTTCTTTCTTTCCTTCCTTTCTTTCTTTCTTTTTTTCTTTCTTTCTACCTTCCTTTTTCTAAATCTATCTTTCTTGCAGAGACACTACGGCTGGTGGTTTTTCTCATCTGCCATCTTTCAGCTTTGTATATTAAAATTTCTTTATCAGTCATTTCAATATTTTGTTTTTGTTGGTATCCATTGAGAAGCCATTATTGTTTTCTTTTGTGGGTGTCCTTTCACTTTAATTTTTTTTATTTCTGGAGTTCTTTTTTCGATTTCTTCTCACCTTGCCTCTCAATTGAGACCTGGAGGTGCTAGGTATGACTTGTATGCATGTTTCTGTTTCTCTAAAAATCAATTCGTGACAATGCCAGGGAAAGGAGTGCTGAACCCATGTTCCCTATGCATTGTTCTAACAGGTTAATGAACCAACCTCCTAGGTTACCTGTGACCTGTGTTATTCACCTCTTCTCAGCAATATGAAATGAGTTTGGTAGCCCACCTTAATCTCCTAGATGGATGGTGGTATTCATGAGTCAAAATTAGCCACTGTCTGTTTGTTTGAATTGAAAGACACCATGATCAGCTATGAAGTTGTTTCCTCAGTCATTGGTTGATGTTTATGTAGAATACCACACTGGTGATATATTCTTTTGTGCCCATGGTGTGCTCTGGTCCCCCAGGTAGGGCACTCAAATGCCCCAAGTTTAAGAGGGACCCTGTAAATTTCAGGGGCTGTTGGATTTTTACTCCCACTGAGGTGAAGGGAGAACCAATACAGATCACGGCTGGATTGCAAATGCCTGAAAGACTGCAAAGCATCAGTGAGACTCAGATATTGCTTTTCCTGCTTCTAGGGAAGCCACTGGTATGATGTTCTTGGCAAGCTCTCTAAACCTACAAGGATCCTCCTGAGGGAGGGGAGAAAGTGCTTTTGTCCTAAGGCCCTGGGCTGGGCTTATTTTGCCATTTTCCATTTGGACAGTTTCTCTGCATGCAAGGGTGAACATCCTCTCAAATTATTGATCCCTTGAACCCCACAGCACACTCTCTTCTGATCAGTCCATGTGAGACCCTTCACCACCTGAGATGAGCTCTCAAACTTTCCTATCTGTGCATTCAATCTACTAAAATGTGTCCCTGTGAAATGCTGGCAGGTAGGGATTTCCCTAGTTATCTACTCTTGCTTCACCACTGGACCACTAAGGGAGAGTAATGGGCTTCTTTGCCTGTAGGGGCCTCAGCCAGAGGCATGCTCCCTCCAGAGAGAAGCAGTCACTCACAAATTTCTTGGCTTATGCAGCACTTCCTGTTGTAATGAGTGGAAGGGCCATTGTTGCTCCCATTCAGCTGGTGCACCTGAGGTAATTAGTTGCCAGGGGCTAGGCTATTTCTCTTTGAGTACCACAATGGTATCCAAGATGGAGGTTTTCCAGCCAGGGTGTGGCGTGGGCGTACTCACAGATTACCATTCCTCAGCACCTTATCACATGCTCCTGTCAGATATGTCTGTGGCCACCCAAGTCCAGGACCAAGACTTCTCTCCTGCATCTCCCAGCACCACTTTCATGTCTAGGTGATACTGGGGTTGGCCCGACTATCTAAGCTACCAGCACACAATCTCACAAGATGCTAGCAGTTAGAAAGCTCTCAAATTGTATCGGGCCTCTCTCCCCACAGTGAGCTTATCTGGAGTATACACCCACCCTAGAGAGGAAGCCATTCATGAGCATGTCAATTGAGACTACTCATGATGGTAATGATTGGAGGAGGGGCCATGGCTTCCAAGTGGCCTCAAGTTTAAAGTACTTTCTTAGATGCCATGAACAGGGGAGGTACAGAGAAAGAAGTGTTTAGGTGTAAGAAAGCTAACATTCCAGTATTGTGCCACTCTCCTGTAGAGTGTCTCTTGTGGACACCTAAACTCCTGGGACTCACTGGCTCACGCCACTATTCCTAGTTCTTCTGGGTAGATGCCCAATAATAGGATTGCTGGATCCAATGGTAGGTCTACTTGAATGTTTAGGGTATCTCCATATTGCTTTCCACAGAAGTTGCACTAGTTTGCAGTCCCACCAGCAGTGTATGAGTGTTCCTGTCTCTCCGCATCCACGTCAACATGTGTTGTTTTGGCACTTTTTGATAAAGGCCATTCTCACTGGAGTTAAGTGATATCTCATTGTGGTTTTGATTTGCATTTCCCTGATGATTAGAGATGTTGAGCATTTTTTCATATGTTTGTTAGCCATTCTTATATCTTCTTTTGAAAAATTTCTATTCATGTCATTTGCCGACTTTTTGATAGGGTTGTTTGATTTTTTTCTTGCTGATTTTCCTGAGTTCTAAATAGATTCTTGTTATCAGACCTTTATCTGATGTGTAGTATATGAAAATTTTTTCCCACAAGAACCCCACAATTCCTGGGTTCTTGGAGGGTGGAAACACTGCCAATATACTATGTGTCCTGCTGATTACCAAAGACACGTAGGCACGAGAGGGGAAATCACCCTTACCCTTTCTCTGGGCTCTTAGTTTTTCTGGATTTAATACATGACACCATCTTCTCCTCTCTATCTTCTTTCTTGGCTTTGCAGTCTTTTTTTTTTTTTTATTTCAGCTCAACATGGGGGTACATAAGTTCAGGTTATATACATTGACCATGTCCCACCCATGCCCCTGAGTCAGAGCCTCAAGTGTGTCCATTCTCCCGACAGTGTGCCTGGCACTCACCATGTAGTCGTACCTCCATCCCCTCCCTGCACCCCGCACCTCCTCGAGTCAGCACCTTCAAGCATGATCATTCCCCAGATTGTGCACAACTCAATCATCATGTCGGTATACACCCATCCCTTCCCCCCACCCCACCCGCCCATCTCAGTCTGATATCCAGTTGGTATCCTTCCCCGATGTGCTTTTAGGTGATGAGCAGGGAACCCAATTATCCAGTGAGTACATGTGATGCTTGTTTTTCCATTCTTTGGATACTTCACTTAATATAATGGGTTCCAATTCTCTCCAGGAGAACCAAAGCGATGTCGTATCATCATTATTTCTTATAGCTGAGAAATACTCCATGGTACACGTATACCACAGTTTACTAATCCATTAGTGGATTGATGGGCATTTGGGTTGTTTCCACATCTTTGGAATTGTGAATTGTGCTGCTATAAACATTCAGTTACAGGTGTCTTTGTTATAGAATGACTTTTGTTCTTCTGGGTAGATGCCCAATAATAGGATTGCTGGATCCAATGGTAGGTCTACTTGAATGTTTAAGGTATCTCCATATTGCTTTCCACAGAAGTTGCACTAGTTTGCAGTCCCACCAGCAGTGTATGAGTGTTCCTGTCTCTCCGCATCCACGTCAACATGTGTTGTTTTGGCACTTTTTGATAAAGGCCATTCTCACTGGAGTTAAGTGATATCTCATTGTGGTTTTGATTTGCATTTCCCTGATGATTAGAGATGTTGAGCATTTTTTCATATGTTTGTTAGCCATTCTTATATCTTCTTTTGAAAAATTTCTATTCATGTCATTTGCCGACTTTTTGATAGGGTTGTTTGATTTTTTTCTTGCTGATTTTCCTGAGTTCTAAATAGATTCTTGTTATCAGACCTTTATCTGATGTGTAGTATATGAAAATTTTTTCCCATTCTGTAGGCTGTCTGTTTATTTCCATGACTGTTTCTTTGGCTGTGCAGAGCTTTTTGATTTAATCAGACCCCATTCATTTATTTTTGTTGTTGCTGTGATTGCCTTAGGGGTTTTCTTCATAAATTCTTTGCCTAGACCAACGTCTGTAAGAGTCTTTCCTACATTTTCTTCTGGAATTCTAATAGTTTCCTACCTAAGATTTAAGTCTGTTAGCCACCATGATTAGATTTTTGTGAGAGGTGAAAGCTGTGGGTCCTGTTTTAGTCTTCTACATGTGGCTATCCAGTTTTCCCAGCACCATTTATTAAATGAGGAGTCTTTTCCCCAGAGTATGTTTTTGTCTGCTTTGTCAAAGATTAGATGGCTCTTTGAGGATGGTTTTATATTTGAATTTTCTATTCTGTGCCATTGGTCTGTGTCCCTGCACTTGTGCCAATACCAAGCAGTTTTAATAATCACAGCTTTGTAGTATAGTTTGAAGTCTGGTAAATTAACACCTCCCATTTTGTTTTTGTTGCTTAAAATTGCTTTTGCTAAATGGGGCGCTCTCTGGCTCCACACAAAGCGCTTTGCAGTTTTTATTCGTGGGTTTGTCTTCATGTTCGTTTTCTCTCTGTGTGTGATCCACACTTGTACCACAACACCTCTCTGTTATCCGCAGTCGAATATTCCACCTTCCAGCTGGGCTGTTCTGACAAGTTATATCTCCACTCAGCCATCTTGCCAAATTATTTGCTCAGTGAACACTTTTGTCTGGATGATTTTATTATTTTTTAAAAATATTAATTAATTCAAAATACCTTTATTGAGGATGTATGGACGATTTTATATTTCCTAGTCCTTTTTCCCCTCTTCTCTCAACTCAATCTGCAAAGAGACCAGAAATACCTAGAAGGGAAAATAAAATAGTAACCTCTCCTTTTAGAACAAAAACCATGCAAAGAGAGAATCCTAGAATATAATATACATTATGGACAAAATCACAGTTAATGATTTGTCCTGGTATCTGGATTGTTTGA
The DNA here is from genome assembly GCF_020740605.2 of Lemur catta. NCBI lineage: Eukaryota > Metazoa > Chordata > Mammalia > Primates > Lemuridae > Lemur > Lemur catta. Next base: position 6,565,051 of record NC_059156.1, on the reverse strand, counting down.
CATGACTTAGAACCAGCTTTTTTGTCCTAAGGAATTCGACATAATGCTTAAGCTTCATCATCCAGTGCTTTCTGACCTACATAATCTAATCAAATTTTTGCTCCCCCCAAAATAAGCTGAAGAATGGCTAACCTTTATGGGTTGGAAAAGGCTTTACAAGATTTTGACAAAAAAATATACAAATGAGAGAGAGAAATGCAAGGAGTTATGTAACTGTGTCTGTGAGAATTTACTACATATATTTCCAAAGGTTATAGATTGGGAAAAGGTATAACAATGTAAAAAAACACCCCTATGGAATCATACCTGATTTTTATATCAGGTTTTAAAATACTATAATAACATTTGGGGATGCCTTCCTAAAACTTTCAACATGATAGAAGTGACACCTTGGTAAATTCTGGATTTGTACAAAGTTTAGATTATGAGTTAGTTACCTTGATAAAGAGAAATAATGTCATTTTGGCTATGTTGGGGAACCAGTCGTGTAGTTACTCTATCTGATTACTTGTTACAAATAATAACTAAAAAGGAAAAAACCTCTAAGATTATGAATTTATAACTTTGTCAAGTTAGTAACCAAGTTTTAAGGGCATAAATATTCTATCTCCACTCTGACAGCCCAAATAGCCAGAGAAAAAGTAATTTCCCTCTATTGGAAAAAAAGAACATTTTACTCTGATTGCAGCCAGCTTCAGTGGCTCACAACTAGAACCTTGGGAGACTCAGATGGGAGGATCACTTGAGGCCCCGGGGGTTGAGATCAGCCTGAGGAAAAGCAAGAGTCCACTCCTACAAAAAATGTAAAAATTAGCTGAGCATGGTTGTATGCAGTTATAGTCCCAGCTAGTTGGGAGGCTGAGGCAGGCAGTTGGCAGGCTGAGTCAGAAGTTTGAGGCTGCAGTGAGCTATGATAAAGCCATTGTACTCCAGACTGGTAGACAGAGTGAGACCCTGTGACAATAACTAACAAACTAAAACACAAAACAAACTCCCAAAACCAAAAACCAACCAATCAAACAAAAGGATTACAAAACACTTAAGTGGATCCTTGCACAAAGGAGGCAGAAGGTCCTAGAGGAAGGAACCAAAGGAATTCTGGTATCAGAATAGGGATATTTTAAGAGAATGGAGGAGGTTTTTCTCCACTTCTTTCTAACAATCATTTTAGGAAAAATAGAAATAACCATATGGGGAAGATGCAAGAGCACTTGTGGACACTGGTGGTATATTGTTGATCCTCAACCCTATGTTGATTAAAACATTCTCTCCCAATAGTTAATTACAAAGATGGCTCACTAGAGATATTGGTCATGAGATCATCCAAGAAAGAAAAAAAAAAAAATACGTGAAAAAACAAAAAATTCAGACGTAGTTCTGTGGTATGAGGGAAAGGAACCAGAATGCACTGGATATTTCATGTGAAGAAAGATAAGGTAAGAACAAGAAGAAAAAAAGCAAGAAATCAGCAGAGATTCATCCAAGAGAAATTTGGAGTCTGGTAGAAATGGTAGGTGGGGGTTTTGTTTCTCCCTCACATATCTGGTAATCAGCAGGCTCCTGAGCTGCTGGAACACTTTTCTATCCTCATGACCTCAACAGCCACTGCTACCTCTGAACCGGTATCTTCTTGAAAACAAATCACTGGGCTTCCAGCCACTTTGGGGTCACTTCCTGTCTCTGCAGATAGGATCCAAGACAACAGATAGCATACTGCTTCACCTATAGTGTGCATTTGTCCTCCCTAGGGATATCTAATGCTTCAATTTTCATGTCACCACACAAATAGTTTCCAACTTCTTCCCAGACTTCAATGGGTCCCAGGGTATCTGTGTGATCCCAGAATGTGGACATTCTGATCAAGTTGCCTTCTGGGGAGAGGGACTATAAGAGATAGAAAGCCAGCTCTCCTCCATTCAGAGTCATTTTCTCCCCTTCGTCTTCTCCATCTGCTACTGCCAAGTGATAGAGCTAGGCCTCTTTGATGTGACTACATCCCCTTTGTTGGCATGTTCATTGCATCGATGCTCCCACTGAGAGTGAGGCCCATAACTTTTCTCTTGAGAGCCTGCAGTGGATTTGCAGGGGTGTTTCCACTGTGAGCTCCATGCCTGCTGACACTCCATAGTGTTGCCTGCCTGGATGCTCCAGCAAAATAGGACATAACCCAAAGTGAAGAGCATAAGACCTGCTTGAGCACTCCATGGACAACTTGGAACCAGCATGATTCTCCCTGGTACAATCAGGGATTGGACTTGGTCGACCAGGGGACCAACTCACAGGCTGGATCCTGTACCTCTAGGACTTGAGTGTGTTAGTTGATGGCACAGAAGGGAGATCTGAACTAAGCTCAGGAGGTGAGGAAGCCCATATGGGCAAAACTGAAAGGAAGTGCAATGTAGGTCCCATTCCCCCATGAAAAATCCATCCTTTCACACCATGGTGGGGGCTCGTGCAATGAAGTTTCCGATTGTGGTGTCATTGATAATGAGGTTAGCTAGTTTGGGCTACCATTTGGAACCAGACACCAGAAAGGGACCTGTGGGCTAGGGGAGGAGAAAGAAGAGTGAAATCCACTTCTGATAGCCAGTCTGTGAATTACAGATGGCCCCTCATCCATGAACAGACTTCCTGGTTTGCAGGGACCTTTGATCCCTGCCAAGACAGTTCTTTTGCCTACCTTTGCAGAGCATGAAGTCAGGCTTGCTCACCCTAGCCCCACACAGCCTTACACTCATACCATCCTTTGCTATGAGAAAGAATAAGGAATCCTCTTGGAGTTCCAGAAATCCAGCCACTGTCTGGGGTGTTTGAATGCTCTGCTAAGTTCCTTGAGTCAGTCCCAGATTGCAAAGAACAACACTGCAGCTGGCTCTTCTCTGCAAGCATCACCTACTGATATGGCGAAAAATGAATACAGCCCATTACATCATTTAGTGACTAAATCAAACAGGGCATGACTGACTCTTACCCACAAGCACAGCCTACTATTTAAGAGATTTAACTGTGCATGCCAATATAATTTATATTGCTAGAGGGAGGGGAAGGGAGAAGACTAGAATCAGCCCATGAGTGTGCCCCTCTCAAGGACAGAATGGAAATTTGCAGGTGGTCTGAGCAATGAGGGAGTCTCCCACCATGACCACAGACCTCTGTAGTGATCAAGGAGCTGCTGAGAATCAGTTCAGAGACATAAAACTGGAGAGGTGGTGCAGCAGGGTTCTGGTGGCTGCCAATATCAGACTTCTACAGATGATACCATCCTGAACTCTGGGATCCATGGTGAAAGATCTCCTCAGGACTCAGCTTTGCAGAAGTAGCATTTGCTCACCCCCATTAGGCCAGGGAAAGAGTAGAGAGAATGGATGATCCCCTGTGCCATTCTCTGTGACTGGGAGCCAACTACAGCTGCCCTCCAGTGTGGGATCTGAGAAGAGGCGGAGACTCAGGCACCATAGATACTATGTAGGAAGACTTGGGTGACTGCCTCAGTGGGAACTAGGTGAAGAGAATAATTAACTCCAGCTGGCCTGGAGACTCACTGCACAACTGTAGTCCCTGGGCTGCTGGAACAAGCCCCACACATTCAACTGGACATTAGTAGTCCCTGAATTGTTGGAATCCTTCTCATGTGAGCCCCTGTCCTCCCATGTGCCAGATCCAGCTCTGAGCCTTTGAAAAGCCTGGGCCCATGGCTCTCTCTATGTGGTTCCAGGTCTCTCAATGGGCCTGTGACACCACCAAGATGTCAGAATTGTTCCTGGACCCCAAGACCCCAGTTCTGTGTCTTCATCACTGCTGCTGGACTAGCAGAACCACCCTGAAGTCCAGTGCTCAAATAGAGTAACCCAGCCTCAAGCTGCCCTTACACTAGGAAAACAAATGAGCATACACTCACAACTGCTGCCTATTGAAAGACTCAAATAGCTGCCCTGTCACCTCCATGGGGATATTCTGAGAAGAGAAATCTACAATGCCAGCCTTTGTGGAGAGATTCTCACTCAGGCCCCCACCTGAACTTCCAGCAGTAAACTTTGGAATGACCTATATATGTAGTTGGGTCATTCATCCCACCATCCAGCACTGGATTGAACTAAGGCAATCACAACAGGACAGGACAAAACAGAACAGCTGCAGAACAGGCTCTCCGTGCACCTGCCTCTCCCCTGAAGGATTAACACTCCAAAGAGGGACACAAAAGCATAATCTGTTGACCTCCTTTTCTTCTAACAAAGCATAGCACTTCCCATGAGAGAACAGGTGCCTTGCATACCTAGTAGCCTAGAACTAAGAGAGGAGGAGTCACATCAGGAGAAACCAGCAAAGGAACCCTTGCAGCAAAGAAAAACAAAAAGTTTGGCACAATTAAGGGATAACAATGGAGCTACATCTGTGGATGCCAACCGAAAGGAAATTGCCAGAATGACAGGAATAAAAATCAAAATGTCGATGGCAAATAAGATGAATGGAATTGTAGGGAAAATTAAAAGCCAACAAAAGGAGCCAAAAATATTTCAAGACATGCATGAAAAAGTGACTGAAGAGCTAGAACATAGAAAAGACTATAATACAACTTAAATAAATGGAAGAGTCATTAAGTAAATTTCAAAACACAGCAGAAAACTTTAAAAACACACTAAACCAAAAAGAAGGAAGAGTCTCAAAGATTGAAGACAGAGCTCTTGAGTTAACCCAGTCAGAATAGGGAACTTAAGAAGACTGAACAATCACTTAAATGAATATGGGATTATGCAAAGCAAACAACATATGAATTATACATATCCCTGAGCGATAAGAAGAAAGAGCTAAAAGCACACAAAGTCTATTTTAGAGATTTATTGAGAAAAACTTTCCTAGTATTGTCAGTGATCCAGACACCCAGATACAAGATGCTCATCAAACTCCAATAAGATTTATAACAAATAGGAAATCACCAAGACAGTAATAAACTTGACCAAAGTCAAAATGAAGGAGAAAATTCTATAAGCATCAAGACAAAAGCAACAACTGAACTACAAAAGAAGACCCAACAGGCTAACAACAGCTTTCACAGTGGAAACCTTATACGCCAGAAGAGAGAGGGTCCCAATCCTCAACCTAATTAAACAGAAAAACTGCCTGCCTAGAGTTTGTATTCTCGAAAGTGACAGAAAAAAATAAGACATTTTTCAGACTAACACTGAGAAAATGTTTCATCACCACACCTTCCCTGCAGGAAATACAGCTGGGTTATGCACAAATTATCACAATAGATGCCCACCAGTGTAAAATCTCCCACAAGCCAAAGCTCACAACTAATATGAAAATAATAGTATAAGAGGGAAAACAAAGCAATCAGATATTACCAATCATGATGAACAGAACAGCACCTCACATATCAATTATATCACACAACATTAATGATATGAATGCTCCACTTGAAAGAAATAGCTTGAATGAATGGATGAATAAACAAAACCTAGATGCTGTCTCCAGGAAACACATCTATCCCACAAGGATATACACAATGCGGGTGAAAGAATAGAAAAAAAATATTCCACACAAATGGAAAACAAAAGAGACCCAATATAGTCATTCTATTCTCCAACAAACTTGACTTTAAATAACAGTGGTAAAGAAAAACAAAAATCAGAGGAAGACAAAAAATGGCAGAGTGTAGGTAACCACCTGGATTCCTACTCCTACAGAGGGAGGTGTAGACCTCAGTCTGCTACACATGAGTAGATCACACCCCCACAAGAACAACATTGTGAATTGGTGGAGAATTAGCATGGGACACAAAAAGCAGAAAAAAAGAAAAGGCGAACAGGAGATAAGATCGCGAAATTTGGGGAGTGTGAGACAAACAATAGAGAGTAGAGCATGGGATGGCTGCACCTGCCTTGCCAGCAAGCAAGGCAGGATCAGACCCACAGGAGAACGTCATGCTTCCCCATTGACCTCCACATCCACTCAGTAAGGGATCTTCTTGGAGACAGTGCAAACTCACCATGGGAGACATGGGGCTCTGTGGAGAGGAAACAATAGTGGGAAGCATCTTGAATTCCCCGAGCTCTGTTCCAGGACTGCGCTGGGTGGGGAAAGGACTGGTCTGGGCTACCACCAGAGGTAGCTAGGAGATAGGTAACTTGCCCTGGCACTCAGAGGGTCCAGATCGACAGAAGTGAACACTAAATATGGAACTCTAACTTGGAAACTGCCGCTGGCTAATAGGCCTGCTCAGGGTGGATCAGAAACAGTGAGAGCTTCTGCTAGACAGGTGTGAGATTAGGGGAGGGTGACATAAAGAAGACAATGGGGCATCCTGACGACTCAGCCCCCCAACCCACACCTGCCAACTCCTGAATAGCTGCCACCAGTTCTAGCACTCTGAGGATGGGCAGTCACCATTTTGGGGGCCCACAACCCAGCTACTGCAATGTGATACAGTGTAGAGCAGCCCCCTTCCCCCAGCCTTGGGACTGTTGTGAGAAGCTCGGCCCTTACCATGATCTATGGTCAACTAGCCAGACCCATTTTGATGTGTGAACCAGGAGGGCTTCCCTAGACATGGGAGGCTAATGCCTATGGGACCTACAGGTGCTGGAGCATGGGAGGTCAATGCCTGTGGGACTTACAGGTGATGAGGCACTGAGTGGATTGTGGCACCACCCGTTTCCTCTAGTCAGCAACTTTCATGCCAACAGTGGTAGGCACCACCTCTGGAGGTAGGGAGAGATAAGAAAAGCCACTCTCCCTCTGCAACTAGCATGAATCTGCTGGGCCTTGATGCAGATCAAAAGTTGGCAGCCCAGTGACTTTGCTCATCAGACTTGTTTAGGTAATCCAGCAGGATCAAAACTCTGGGGCTGCCAACAGAGGATTCTGTGGTCAGGGAGCAAAAACCCTGGCAAGAGGCGAAAAGGGGCTCCCCCCGTGAACCCTCCCACAAGGAGCAGCCTGCCAACTGTGGTAAAAGGACTTTGAACAACATATTAGTAGCTCCCCCTAGCAAGAGATCAAGCAAACATAGAAACGCACACATCCAGGCTGGTAGGCAACAACTGTAATCTGCCTGCTCCTATAGCATCTACTGGAACAGAGCCTGCACAGGGCATGTTACTTTCCAATCACAAACTGAAAGGTGGGAAGCAATTGCTCAACGAGATAGGAAGAACTCAGCAGAAAAACTCAGAAAGTATGAAGAAACAAATGCAAAGAACAGCCCCCAAAAGGAACACCAGCTCTCTAGAAATAGATATTAACCAAATTCAGAACACCAAAATGACAGAGGAATTTCAACCATGGAATGTAAGAAAACTCAATGATATGCAAGAAAACATGGATAACCAACACAAAGAAACCACAAATATAATCCAGAACTTGGCAGAAGAATTCATTAAAGAAATGGAAGTATTAAAGAAAAGTCAAACCAAACTCCTGGAAGTGAAGAATTTATTCAGGGAACTACAAAACAGTGGAAAGCCTCAAGAAAGGGTAGATAAAACAGAAAAAAATATCTCAGAGATTGAAGATAACACCTTCCAATTAAATAAGTCAGTCACAGAGATAGAGCAGAGAATATAAGACAAAAGACCAGAGTCTGCAAGAAATGTGGGATTATGTGTAGAAGCCTAATGTGAGACCTATGGGCATTCATGAGAGTGAAGAAGATAATATGCAAGGGTTGGATAAGCTATTTAAAGATATAATAGAGGAAAATTATCCAGGCCTTACTAAAAATCTAGATATAGAGGTACAAGAAGCTCAGAGGACCCCTGGGACATTCATTGCAAATAGGAAGACACCGCATCATGCAGTTATCAGACTAACCAAAATATCCAACAAACAGGCCCTACTATGAGTTGTCAGATGAAAGAAACAAGCAACATACAAAGGAAAGCCCATACAAATAACTTCAGATTTCTCAACTGAAACCTTACAAGCAAGAGAGAGTGAGGCCCCATTCTCATTCTTCTGAGACAGAATAATGCCCAGTCTACAATCTCGTACCCAACAAAGCTAAGTTTTGTATATGAAGGAAAAATTAAGACATTCTGAGAAAAGCAAAGACTGAGGGAATTCACCAAGACAACACCAGCCCTCCAAGAAGTACTCAAAACAGAGTTTCACACGGATCAGCACAATAAACATTCACAAATGTAAAACCATTCAAAAGTTAAACATCAAAGTCCAGCTACCACAACGGCTCAAGAGAGAAAACAAAGCAATGAAGTTCTACCCAACAGGATGAGTAGACATTTGCCCAACTATCAGTTCTCTCAATAAATGTGAATGGCTTGAACTTACCACCCAAAAAACATAGGCTGGCCCAATGGATAAAAACATACAAGCCAAGTATCTGCTGTCTCCAGAAAACATATCTAATCTGGAAAGATACATTCAGACTGAAAGTAAAGTAGTGGAAATCGATATTTCAAGCAAACGGAAGCCAGAGAAGGCTGGCATGGTGGTTTTGATATCAGATAACTTAATTTTGAAATAAACAAAAGCAATGAGAGACAAAGATGGTCACTATATAATGGTGAAGGGTACAGTTCCACAAGAAGACATAACAATACTAAATATATATGCACCCAACTTAGGTGCACCCAGATTCATAAAGCAAACCCTACTTGATCTAAACAAAATGATAAACAACAACACCACACTAGTGGGAGACTTTAAAACCCCACTGACACCACAGGACAGATCCTCCAAACAGAAAATAAACTAAGAAATAATGGATTTTTAATGGAACTGTAGAAAAAAATGGGCCTGACCGACATTTACAGGACATTCTATCCAAAATTGACTGAACATATGTTCTTCTCATCAGCTCATGGGACATTCTCTAAGAGTGACCATATCCTAGGACACAAAGGATGTTTTAAAAAATTTTAAGAAGTAGAAATTATACCATGCATCTTCTCAGATCACGGTGTAATAAAAGTAGAAATCAATCCTAAAAGAAAATTTCATTCTACTCAAAATCATGGAAGCTAAACAACCTTCTTCTGAATGATTGTTTCCTAAATGAGAAAATCAAGATGGAAATGAAAAGATTCTTTGAACTAAATGACAAAGGAGACACAAGTTATCAATATCTATGGGACACAGCTACAGCAGTGCTGAGAGGAAAATTTATTTCCTTGAATGCCTGTATCAAAAAGACAGAAAATTCAGAAATAGATAACCTAATGAATAGATTCAAACAGCTGGAAAACAAAGAACAGACCAACCCCAAACCCAGGAGGAATGCAATTAATAAGATCAAATAGAAAATAAAGAAAATTGACAGCAGGAAACCTATACAAAAGATTAATAAAACAAAAAGTTGGTTCTTTGAAAGATAAACAAAATTGACATGGCTTTGGCTAACTAACAAAGAGCAAAAAAGAAAAATCTCTAATAATCTTTATCAGGAACGTGAAAGGAGAAATTACAACTGATGCTACATAGATACAAGATATCATCTGTGAATTCTACAAAAAATTTAGGGACACAAACTGGAAAATATGAAGGAAATGGACAAATTTTAGAAACACACAGCCTCCCTAGGCTCAACTAGGAAGAAATAGAATTCTTGAACAGACTAATATCAAGAACTGAAATTGAAAGAGCAATAAAAACTTTCATAAAAAGAAAAACTCTCTACCAGGCAGTTTCACACCCAAATTTTACCACACCTACAAAGAGGAACTGGTGTCTATTCTGCAGAAATTATTCCACAACATTGAGAAGAATGGAATCTTCCCCAACACATATTATGAAGCCACCATAACCCTGATACCAAGCAGGAAAGGATGCAAAAACAACAAAAAAAGAAAACTGCAATATAATATCCCTTATGAATATAGATGCAAAATTTCTCAATAAAGTCCTATTAAACCAAATCCAGGTGATTATCAACAAAATAATCCATCATGACCAAGTGGGCTTCATCCCAGAGATGCAGGGATGGTTCAACATATGCAAATGTATAAATATAATTCACCACGTAAATAGAAGCAAGAAAAAAGACCATATGATCATCTCAATAGATGCAGAAAAAGCATTTGACAAAATTCAACACTCTTTTATGATAAGAACACTTAACAAAATAGGCAGACAGGGTCTACCTAAAAATGATATAAGCCATATATGACAAACCCACAGCCAACATCATACTGAATGAAGAAAAATTGAAAGCATTCCCACTTAGAACTGGAATGATACAAAGTTGTCCACTATCTCCATTTTTGTTCAACATAGTGCTGGAAGTTGCGACAAGAGCAATTAGGCAAGAGAGTGGAATTAAAGGAGTCCAAATGAGGGCAGAACAGATAAAACTCTCACTCTTTTCTGATGATATGATATTATGTCCTGAAAACCCCACGGATTCTATCAAGAAACTCCTGCAACTGATAAATGAATGAAGAAAAGTCTGAGTATACAAAATCAATACACACAAATCAGATGCATTCATATACGCCAATAACAGTCAAATGGAGAACCAAATCAAAGACTCAGTACCCTTTATAATAGGAACAAAGAAAATAAAGTACCTATGAATATATTTAACTAAGGAGTTAAAAGACCCATACAGGGATAACTATGAAACATTAAGTAAGGAAATAGCAGAGGATATAAAGAGGAGGAAAAGCATACCATGCTTGTGGGTCAGCAATGTCAACATTGTTAAAATGTCTATACTACCCAAAGTGATGTACAGATTCAATGCAATCCCTATTAAATTACAAACATCATAATTTTTCACAGATATAGCAAAAATAACTCTGCACTTCATATGCAGAGAAGACCCCATTTAGCAAAAGCAATTCTAGGCAATAAGAACAAAATGGGAGGTATAAATTTACCAGACTTTGAAGTTTACTACAAGGCTATAGTTATTAAATTAGCTTGGTGTTAGCACAAGAATAGAGATATTGACCAGTGGAACAGAACTGAGAATCCAGATATAAAAGCATCCTCATACAGCCATCCAATCTTTGACAAAGTAGACAAAAACATACATTGGGGAAAAGAATTCTTATGCAATAAGTGGTGCTGGGAAAACTGAATAGCCATATGTAGAAGACTGAAACAAGACTCACACCTTTCACCTCTCACAATAATCAAATCACGGTTGGTAACAGACTTAAACCTAAGGTGTGAAACCATTAGAATTCCAAGAAAAATGTGGAAAACTCTCCTATGGACATTGGCCTAGACAAAGAATTTATGAAGAAGACCCCAAAGGCAATCACAGCAACAACAAAAATAAATAAGTGTCACCTGATAAATTTGAAAAGCTTCTGCATAGCCAAAGAGACTGTCACGAGAGCAAACAGACAACATACAGAATGGGTAAAAATTTTCACATCCTAGACATCCAATAAAGGACTGATAACTAGAATCTATTTAGAACTCAGGAAAATCAGCAAGAAAAAATCAAACAACCCTATTAAAATGTGGACAAAGGACATGAACAGAAACTTTTTAAAATAAGACAGAACAATGGCCAAAAAATATATGAAAAATCCTCAACATCTCTAATCATCAGAGAAATTCAAAACCACAATGAAGTATCACTTACCTCCAGTGAGAATGACCTTTATCAAAAAGTCCCAAAACAATAAATGTTGGCATGGATGCAGAGAGACAGAAACACTCATTCACTGTTGGTGGGACTGCAAACTAGTACAACCTCTGTGGAAAGCAATTTGGAGATAACTTAAACAGATACAAGTAGACCTACAATTTGATCCAGCAATCCCATTACTGGGCATCTACCCAAAATAACAAAGAACATTCTATAAAAAAGACATCTGCACTAGCATGTTTATAGCAGCACAATTCACAAATGCAAAGATGTGGAAACAACCTGTGGTATATGTATACCATTGAGTTCTATTCAGCTGTAAGGAATAATAGTGATTTACCACATGTTGTATTTTCCTGGATAGAGCTGGAACCCATTCTACTAAGTGAAGTATCCTAAGAATGGAAAAAGAAGCACCACATGTACTCACCATCAAATTTGTTTCATTGGTCAACACTTAGGTACACATTTAGGAATAACATTCATCGGGTGTCAGGCAGGTGGGGGGGAGGATGGGATGTGTGTAAACATACATAATGAGTGCGATGTGCACCATCTGGGGGATGGATATCTTTTAAACTCGGACTCGGGGTTTGGGGGCAAGGGTAATATACGTAACTGAAAATTTTGTACTCTCATAATATTCTGAAATGAAAAAAAGAAAAACAAAAAAAATGGTCATTATATAATGGTAAAAGGAGTAATCAAATAAGACATAATAATCATACATATATATATACACCTAGCACAGGAGCTCCCTGATACATAAGGTAAATTCTACTAGATCTATTATAAGTAGAGAGATAAATAGTATCATCATAATTTCCCTTGTCTTCAATACCTCACAATCAGAGCTAGAGGGGTCATTAAAGTGGAGGGTATATAACGAAACACTAGAATTAAAGATTACCTTAGAATAAATGGACAAACCGGATATTTACAGAACATTCTCCCTCAAATTACTAAATATACTTTCTTGTCATCAAACATGGGAATTCTCCAATATTGACCATACCTTAGGCTAAAAAACATGTCTCAACAAATCCAAAACAGTGAAAAATCATTCTATGTACCTTTGCAGACCACAGTAGAAGAAAACTACAAACCATTACCAATGGAAACATTCAAAACTATGCTGAACCATGGAAATTAAACAACTTGCTACTGAACGATTATTGGACCAACAATAAAATTAAGATGGAAATGCAAAGATTACTCAAACTGAGTGGCAAAAGGAACATAAGCTATCAAAACCTGGGGGTTCAGTAATTGTAGTCCTAAGGAAAAAATTCATAAGCTAAAATGTATACTTCAAAAACACACAAAGATCACTAATTAACAACTTACAATCACATCTCAAGGAATCATAAAAGAATGAGAAAACAAAACCCAAAGCCAAGTGAAGAAAAGAAATAACAAAACTCAAATCAGAACTAAAGTGGAAAATAAAATGAAAATACAAAAAAAAAAAATCAACAAAACAAAAAGTTGTTTCTTTGAACAAAATTCATAGAAAACTCTTGCTAATCTAAGTGCTAACCTTGCTAATCTAATCAGGAATAGAAGAAAAAGAACCCAAATAAGCTCAGTCAGAAATTTTATAAAAGGTATTACAACTGATGCAACAGAAATTCACAATATTATTCATGAATACTGTGAAAATCTCTATGCACATAAAGAAGAAAATGGACAAATATCTGGAAACACACAATGTTCTGAAACTCAGGAAGAAAAAATTAGAACTACTTAACAAACCAATGAAAGTGTGTGATTGAAGCAATAATAAAGATTCCCCATTCTCCCCCTGAAAATCCCTGGACCAGATGTATTCTTGGCCAGATGTTATTTAGATATACAAAGGAGAGATGGTATCCATATTGCAGAAAATATTCTATAACATAGAGAAAAAAGGAATTCTCCCCAACTTATCCCATGAAGCCAATGTTACCTTGATCCTAAAGCCAGGAAAGGACATACATTAACCACAAAAAAGAAATTACAGACTAATATCTCATATAAATATATGTGAAAATTCTCAATAAAATACCATAAAAAACTGAATTCAAAAGCACTTTAGAAAAAATAATCCACCATGACCAAAAGGTCTTCATCCCAGGGTTGCAAGAATATACCTTAATCAATATACCTTAATCAATGAATGTTATTCACCACCTAATCAGAAATAAAAACAAAAATTATGTAATTATCTCAATAGATGAACAAAAAGCATTTGACAAAATGCAAAATGCAACACCTTTCCACAATAAAAGAATTGAACAAACTAGGCATAGAAGAAACAAATCTCAAAATTATAAAAGTTATACATGATAAACCCTGCTATATTAGCAGGCACCGATATATGGAGAGAAACAAACATGGTAAAAAAAACAAAGATGTATTTGACTCAAGTTGGACATTTTGAATAGCACCCTAACAACAACAACAAAAAAAACATAGTTCCCTAAGATACTAAATTATCTGTTGGATGTATTTATGAAAATAAATCATTTATCCCCAAGAAAATGTCATATGAAAACAGTATTAGTGGAACCATTCAACCAAATAGTCCAAAATATATATAGCTGGCATACTGTATGTACAAAACAACCCAGGCAAGCGATTCTATGTCTCCCAATGCCATTTTTCTTTGTCAACAGGACAATTTGAACCTGGGCAAGTGGATTTCATTCAGATGTTGTCAAAATTACAAATATACATTGGTCTTTGTAATTTTTATAAACTCTTTGTCCATTGCTGAATGTGGGGTGTTGAAGTCCTGTATTTTTTTTTTTTTTTTTTTTTTTTGAGACAGAGTCTCACTCTGTTGCCTGGGCTAGAGTGAGTGCCATGGCGTCAGCCTAGCTCACAGCAACCTCAAACTCCTGAGCTTAAGCGATCCTACTGCCTCAGCCTTCTGAGTAGCTGGGACTACAGGCATGTGCCAACATACCCGGCTAATTTTTTCTATATATACTTTTTCTTAGTTGTCCAGATAATTTATTTCTATTTCTAGTAGAGACGGGGTCTCACTCAGGCTGGTCTTGAACTCCTGACCTCGAACAATCCACCTGCTTCGGCCTCCCAGAGGGCTAGGATTACAGGTGTGAGCCACCGTGCCCGGCCCCTGTACTATTTTTATTTTTTGCAGTACCCATTATTGGGCACATATGTACTCATGTGTTGCATAACAACCTTTTGATCAATGGCAGGCTGCAAATATAATAGTTGTTCCCTGATATATTGGAGCAGAAACTTTTCTATCAGGTAAGGATGCTTTCATAATTTTGACACATTAGGCCTGTGCTAATGTGTATGTTTATGTTTTAATTTTAACAAAAATGTTTAAAAACTAAATGAACTATATATTAAGTAAAAAATAGAAAAATAAAAAGTCTATGAAAATATTTTTATGGAGCTGTACAATATGTTTGTATTTTAACTTGTGTTGTTGTAAAAGAGTAAAAACACAAAGTAAAAAGTTCATAATGTAAAAATGGTATAGTATCTAAGATTAATCTACTACAAAAATGATTTTTTAAAATATATTTCATATATCCTAAGTCTACTGTGTTTATAAAGTCAATAGCTGTGTACAGTAATGTCTTAAGTCTTTACATTTACTCACTACTCACTGATTCATCAAGAACAATCTCCAGTACTGCAATCTCTATTAATAATTACACTATACAGATGTACCACATTTTAATTTTTTATATAATATTTTATTGTATTTTTAATATATTTCAACTGTTTAGATGAACAATATGTTTAGATATACAAATATTTATTGTATTACAATTACCTACTGTATACATTGCAATGACATGCTGTACAGGTTTTTAGCTTACTAGTAGCAGTGTATATCCAAAAGCCAAGATATTGTGTAAGGTACTCCATCTAGGATTGTGTAAGTACATTGTGTGATGTTAACACAATGACAAAATTGGCTAAGCACCCATTTTATCCCTGTTATTGATGGATACATAACAATAAACTTAGAATTGTTATATCTTGTTACTGAAATGACCTCTTCATAATTAAATAATAAATTTCTTTACATAATTTTTGACTTCAAGTCTGTTTTATTTAATATAAATATAGCTAATACTGCTCTTTTAATTTTTATTTGCATGGAAATTTGTCTCTCATGTCTTCATTTTTATTACATATGTCCTTGCATGTGTAATGGGCCTTTGTATGCAGCATATAGTTGCATTGCTTTTTAAAAGATTAGCTACAATAGATATTTAATAAGCTCATTATCACCTTATCTTCTTTTATTCATGCTTGAATGCCAGAAACTTGTACAATTTCCCTTTTGGTGTGTTCCAAGAAGTCCATAATATTTCTTTATTTCATTTTTTTAATTTTATCGTGCATATAGATATTAAAATAGGTTGTATTTGAATTCGCACATTTTATCTCTGCTTGAATAATTCTATTGCTAATGCTCCATATTGTTATTTTAATTCATTCATTGTATTTTTAGCCCAATGATTTCTTTTTGATATGTTTTCAAATATTTTAAAATTTAAAAATTAATAAATTGTAATTTGACATAATTATGTGGCACAATTTATTATTTTGATACTGTATATGCTGTGTAATTACCTAATCCCTGTGCATAGAATATTAACTATCTCATGCATTTATAATTTCTATGTGGTGAGAATATTGAAAAGTCTTCATTCCAGCTACATTATTTTATATATTTTATTTTTTGTGGTTTGAATGCCTCGCTTTTTTTTTTAGCTTTTTGTTATGGAAATTTCAAGCATACACAAAATAAACAGATTAGTATCAAAACTCTCTTGATCTATGTATGCATTGTAGAAAAAGTCAATTAAGCCAATAATATGTCTATCACCTCACTAATTTGTCATACATTTTTTTTATTTTTAGTATGGATTTTATTAGAATTTATTTCAACAGCATTGATCTACAGAAAACATACACAATTTTCATGAACATTTAAATATTTCTTCACTGTATAGTGAACAGATAGTTCTCTTATGTCTCTAGTGAGAAAAATCAGAACACTTGCAATAAAACTTCACTAAGAAAAATCTAAAGACAATATTCAAGGAGTATTTTCTGAAAGACAGACCATCAGGGTAATGATAAAAAGATCAAGAAAATTTGGTTTTAACCTCTTAATCTTGATCAAAATGAAATAATTCAAGTCAAAACTCTTTATATTCAAAAGTAAGTCACATTTAAGTTATTATTACCTGGAAAAATATATCTAAAATTTGATGGACATTAAATATTATGCTTGAATTAGTATGTTCAAAAACTAGTTCATTCCAAGTATATGGAAGCAGAACTTTTATGCTCTTGCAGCAAAAGGGATTTGCAATTAGCCTTAAAGTGATCATGTATTGTTTTAATTTTTTAATTTCAAAATATTAAGGGGGTACAAATGTTTTTGTTTAATGGCTTGAGTAAGGGCTATAAATGTGCACATCCCATGAATAGTGTTCATTGTACATGTTAGGTGGGTTTTATTACCTGCTCTTCCTCCACAGCCCTGCTTAATTTCTAATGTTTTACTTCCTTCTGTGTACATGTGTGCTCATGAATTGGTTCCAAATAACAGTGAGTGCATGCAGTGTTTAATTTTCCATTCTTGAGATAGTTCACTGATGTGGGGAGTGCGGACGCCATTGCAAGATGGCGCCGATTTCCGGTGGCCTGGCTGAGGTAAACAAGTGTGGCGCATGCGTAGTATGTCTGTAGATCTGTTATATAAGTATGCATATGAGGTTTTCTGGCTTGGCCTATTGGTGACCGCTTGTGATTGACTTTGACCTATCTCTGTTACTTCCTGTTTCCCTGAGGGTATATTACTGTGTGAAAGCTTGTGCTCAGGGTCTTCCGCATCTTGAAGCTTAGAGGGATCCCCAATAAAGCACTGTAGAAGAACTCCTGTTGCCGCGTCATCCTTGCTGGCGAGGCGGGCGCGACAAGTGGTGCCGAAACCCGGGAACCTGTACCATCAGGGCACCAGCGGAGACGACCTCTAGTGAGGTGAGTTCAGAACTACAGTGTGGGACGGCCAACTTCCCCGCCCCCAAGAGAGACATGGGCAACATATCACTACGCCGGTTTCTGTGGCCTCTGAAAACTCTGCTTGCTGAAAATAAAATCCATGT
Source organism: Lemur catta (assembly GCF_020740605.2). Classification (NCBI taxonomy): domain Eukaryota; kingdom Metazoa; phylum Chordata; class Mammalia; order Primates; family Lemuridae; genus Lemur; species Lemur catta. The sequence goes on along the minus strand of NC_059156.1, from coordinate 6,547,333 downwards.
TGACGATCATGACCTAAAGAGATTGTTGAGGGAGGTGGACCGGGTGTCCCCTTGGTTCCTAGCCTCCGGCTCACTCACCATACCATCTTGGAGGAAGGTGGGTCATGATCTAAGCGAGGCGTCAGATTTAAGGCCTGGCGTCTTGATACTTCATAGGTTAGTTATGGATTGCCTAAAGTGCGATCCGCAGGGTTCGCAGAGTGCAGCAGAACAGCTTGCGGAAGTGCAGTCTCAGCTCTCAGAAGGAGGGAGAGGGGAAGGAGTTGCAACGGTTAAGGACGATCAGTCATGTCAGGTAGAGAACCGGTGAATGGGTGATGACCCGCTGTTGCCAGAATTTGAGAATTTGCATGTGTCCGAGGCGGAAGATGAATCGTCCGCCTCGGAAGGGGAAGAAGCCACCCTTTCTTTTCAGCAGTTGAGAAAAGAAGTACGGGAACTCAAAAAACAGGATGTGGCCCAGCCGAGAAGGCAGGCCCCGCCCAGGCTCGATATAGAGACCTGGCCTCCCCCGTATTCCCTGCCCCCACCTACAGCGCCCCTCGATGGGCCCACACCGGGAGGTGGAGCATCTCTCCTCCCCCCAGAAGCACGGAGAGAGCTAGGATTTGCTTTCCCTGTGTATGTGGACAATAATCAGCAGAGATATTGGCAACCCGTGGACCATAAGGAATTAAAGGACCTTGCAGAGGCGGTCCGCAACTGGGGGCATAGCGCAGCCTACACTTTAGTACTGCTGGAGAGGCTCGCCGCTAGTGCCCTAACCCCCACGGATTGGCAGCAGGTGGTGCGCGCGGCGCTATCCACGGGCCAATATCTAGACTGGAAGTCCATGTATCATGACGGGTGTGCCGCGCAGGCCCGTGCGAATGCGGCCCAGGGAGGAGGCAGGGCAGCGTGGACTTTTGACATGCTCACTGGACAGGGGCAGTGGGCCAATAATCAAACAGCTTACCCGGAGGAGGTGTATCGCCAGGTAAATCAGATAGCCATTAAGGCTTGGAAGTGTTTGCCCAAACAGGGGGAGGTGCCCAATCTGACAAAAATTGTCCAGGCTCCGGCAGAGCCGTTTTCGGATTTTGTGGCTCGCATGATGGATGCCGCAGGAAAGATTTTTGAGGACCTAGACACGGCCTTGCCGTTGGTTGAGCAACTGGTTTTTGAGCAGGCCACTTCGGAATGTCGGAATGCTATTACGCCATGGAAAAGTAAAGGATTAAATGCATGGCTGAAGGCTTGCAGGGAGATTGGGGGTCCTCTGACTAATCAAGGCCTGGCGGCCGCGGTCATAGCAGCACAAGCCCAACAACAACGCAATTGCTACAACTGCGGCAAGCCCGGTCACTTAAAAAGACAGTGCCGAGCGCCAAGTAAGGTGAAGCAATCATCTTCACAGCCGGGGATTTGCCCCGTGTGCCAGAAAGGCCGGCACTGGGCCGCAGAGTGACGATCCGTTAAAGATAAGGACGGCCGGCCCATCTCCCGTGGGCCTAGCGGCAGCGCGGCTGCACTGCCAAAAAACGGGAGGCGGGGCCCACGACCCCAGGGCCCGCAAACATATGGGGCGATGCTGGCGCAGGACAGCCCCCAGGGGCCCCCGGGCCCGTCTCTGCTGACCCCGGGGACTCGTCCCTCCTTGAATCCGGCGCTACCGAGGGGGAACCTAGGAGGGCCACCCCCGGTTCCGCAGGATTGGACCTCCGTGCCACCACCCTCACAGTTTTGACACCTGGGTTAGGATGTCAACCTATCCCTTCAGACTTTAAAGGACCTCTGCCCAATCATACTGTGGGATTAGTGCTTGGGAGGTCATCGGCTACCTTAAAAGGGCTGATTGTCCACCCGGGGGTTATAGACTCAGACTTCCAGGGACCAATAAAGGTCATGTGCTCATCACCTCAGGGAATTATCTCCATCCACCCCGGAGACCGATTTGCTCAGCTTCTGCTCCTCCCTAGCCTTCACGCTTGGTTTCCCAGCAAGCAGGAGCCACGTGGTAGTAAGGCGTTCGGGTCGTCCGGAGGCACTTGTACCTTTCTGTCTTTGGATTTAAACACCCGTCCGACCCTTGTATTGACTGTTCAGGGAATAAAATTTGAGGGTTTGCTGGATACGGGAGCAGACACTAGCATCATATCTGAGTGATGGTGGCCTAAAGGCTGGCCGCTCACCCGCTCAGAGGCAACTTTACAGGGCCTGGGTTACGCTTCGGCCCCAGCCGTGAGTGCCCGAACCCTGTCTTGGAGTGATATCGAAGGCAGTAGGGGTAGTTTTAAGCCTTTTGTTCTCCCCTTGCCAGTGAATCTCTGGGGCAGAGACGTCCTGAGACAGTTAAACCTTAAGTTAACAAATGAGTATTCTGCTCAGAGCCAAGACATGATGAGTACCATGGGATGGGTCCCGGGTAAGGGCTTAGGAAAGAATTTGCAAGGCAGGTCAACACCACTTATGCCTACTCCCAATCCCAGTAGACAGGGGCTGGGTTTTTCCTAGGGGCCGCTGACACTGCCTTGCCCATTCCCTGGGTTTCGGAGGACCCGGTGTGGGTGTCTCAGTGGCCATTACCCTCCGACAAACTGCTTGCAGCCCGTGAGTTGGTACAGGAACAGCTCACTCTTGGGCACCTTGAACCCTCTCACTCGCCTTGGAACACCCCTATTTTTGTGATTAAGAAAAGGTCAGGAAAGTGGCGCTTACTGCAGGACCTAAGGGCAGTCAACGCCCAGATGCGCCTAATGGGGCCTGTCCAGCGAGGGTTGCCCCTTCTTTCTGCCTTGCCCAAGCATTGGAACCTGATCATTTTGGATATCAAAGACTGTTTCTTTTCTATTCCCCTTCATTCGTCTGACAAAGTTAGATTTGCATTTACACTCCCTTCCACGAACCACGAGCAGCCTGATGAAAGGTATCACTGGCGGGTCCTACCTCAGGGCATGGCTAACAGCCCCACTCTATGTCAACTTTACGTGAGCGCGGCTGTCCAGCCTGTTCGACAGAAGTATCCTAAGGTAAGAATCATCCATTACATGGATGACATTCTGCTCTGCCATCGGGACGCCCAATTGTTGCTTCAGGTCTTCGCCTTCCTTCATGTTCAGTTAAAGGAAAGGGGGCTGTCTATAGCTCCCGATAAAGTGCAGGAAGGGGAAGTGGGCTCATTTCTTGGCAGTAGCATCCTTCCTGATAAAATTGTGCCTCAGAGGCTATCCATTCGAAGGGATGCTTTGAAAACTTTAAATGATTTCCAGCGGTTATTAGGAGACATCAATTGGCTTCGGCCTTTTTTGGGCCTTACCACTTCTGAACTAAAGCCTTTATTTCAGATTCTTGAGGGAGACCCGCATATCACTTCCCCTAGAACCCTGACTCCGGAAGCCCTAGAGGTCTTGCATAGGGTTGAGGAAGCCATTAAGAGTGCGCATTTAGTACGCATTCGTCACCAAGACCCTTTTCTTCTCTGCCTGCTCACCTCTCCCACATTTCCTACAGCAGTGCTCTGGCAGGATGGTCCCCTTCTCTGGGTACATCCTCAGGCCTCTCCGGGAAAGGTGATTGGTCACTACCCGACCTGTGTAGCTGACCTCGCATTAAAGGGCCTTCACATGGCTCTCTCCCACTTCGGGCGCTACCCAGAGAGCCTCATCTGTCCATACACTTCTAACCAGATAGACACCTTATGTGCCACTCTTGATTCATGGGCAGTGCTGCGGTGCGCTTTCCCAGGAGGCATTGACAATCATTACCCCAAACATCCCCTATTACAATTTGCTATGAGAAATGACCTCATTTTCCCGAAGGTGACTTCGGCACACCCACTGCCTAATGCCCTGGATGTCTATACTGATGGCTCTAAAACAGGCATTGGGAGTTATGTTGTCCGGGACCAGGTGTTTACTAAGCAATTCCCTTACGCCTCCCCTCAGCTGGTGGAGTGTGCAATAGTTGGCCTGGTTCTTAGCACCATCACCGATCCCATTAATATCATCTCAGACTCTTGCTACGTGGTTAACGCAGTAAAGGTTTTGGAAACTTCCCCTTGTATCCTCCCTAAAAGTACAGTTTTCTCCTTATTCACGGACCTCAGGAACATCATCCTGAGTAGGACCAGCCCATTCTCTATTCAACACATCAGAGCACACTCTCTCTTGCCTGGACCCATGGCGGCGGGAAATGCAATGGCAGACCAGGCCACCCGCGCTCTTTGGGTGGCTGATAACCTTGCTGCCGCCAGAGATTTTCATACACTCTACCATGTCCCAGCTGAGACCTTGCGTCTCCGATTTCACATCTCGCGCGCCGAGGCGCGTGAGGTTGTGTTGCAGTGCCACACTTGTGCTCCGTTTCGCAATGTCGCACATACGGGAGTAAATCCCAGGGGTCTGCAACCATTGCAATTGTGGCAAATGGACGTCAGTCATATTCCCTCTCTAGGAAAAACTTCCTTTGTTCATGTGTCCATAGACACCTGTTCTGGTATCCTCCATGCCACGCCACTGGCGGGGGAAAAGGCCAGTCATGTCATCATCCATTGCTTGGAGGCTTGGGCTGCCTGGGGCAAGCCACGTACTATTAAAACAGACAATGGCCCCGCTTATACCTCCAGAGTTTTCCAACAATTTTGTGCTCGCCTCAGAGTCAAGCATCTCACTGGCCTCCCCTACAATCCTCAGGCACAAGGCATTGTGGAGCGTGCTCATGGCACGCTCAAGGTTTATTTACAAAAACAGAAAGGGGGAGATGCCCTGGAGGCCATACAGAGGTCCCCTAAAGGCACCATTTCCCTTGTCCTTTTTACTTTAAACTTTTTGACTTTGGACGTGACCGGCCGCTCTGCGGCAGAGAGACACACGTCCCCTCCGGTGGCTCGCCGCGAGGTGGTAAAATGGAAGGACGTCTTGACGAGCCAGTGGAGAGGCCCGGATCCGGTTATAGCCAGATCCAGGGGAGCTGTTTGTGTTTTCCCGCAGGATCACGAGGACCCTATTTGGGTTCCGACGCGCTTGACCCGCTCGGTGCACACCACGGCTGAGGAGGACGAGCGTCCGGCGGGCCAGGATGGCGTCACTGCAGATGCTGATGCTGGCGGGAGTCCTAACGACGGCGACGGCGGTACCGGAAGCGCGCTGGGCCCTGATGGATGTCTTCCCTCTGCCGATGCCCGTCCGGCATGACGCCACAGTTTTTCCCCGCTTTTTTACCACCAACGAGTCTCTAGAACTACCTTTCCTCCCGTTTGATATCCCTGTGGAGGCGCCCTCGGCCACGATGCTGTATCGGCAGCGACGCGACTTTGGCATCACCGCAGCCATAGTTGCCGCCGTAGCGGCCGCGGCGGCTGCCGCAGCGATGGCTGCAGTTGCGCTCACCACTTCGGTGCAGACGGCCACCGCCTTGAACAACTTATCGTCGGGGGTGGCGACCGCCCTGGCGACCCAATCAAACGTCAACGCTCAGCTGAAAGGAGGCATCATGATTTTCAACCAAAGAGTGGACTTGGTTCAAGAACAAGTGGACTTGTTGATGCAGGTCATGCAGCTCGGATGCGAGTGGCTCCTGCCTGGCATGTGTGTCACCTCTATCCCTTTAGCTTCCCGGGCAGCTAACCTATCACGAACCCTGTCGCAGCAGTTGTTGGGTACATGGTCCAGTGAGTTTGAGACTCTGCTGGAACAGCTGCAGGCTAGTATAGTTCACATCAACTCTACGCGAGTCGACGTGAACTTTGCCCAGGGGATGTCGGATTGGGTGTGGCAAGTGGCCAACCATGTGAAAGAGTGGGCAGGAATGGGCTGTTTGTTAGCCTTGCTCGCGACTATGGCCCTGATAGGATTTGTAGCCCTTACCTGTATGGCGCGCCGCAATCGGCGCAACCAAATGTTGCTGCAACAAGCCTTTGCTGCACTGCAACTCGGCCAGGACCCCCACGTGTGGATGGCCAGGTTGTAGGTGCTCCGCGACTTGCACACTCTCCCCCTTTCTCGGCTGTAAGGTACCTCCATGACGGGAATGCGTGGGTCCCGAGCCTGGAGGCACACCGGTTGGTGCCAGGCCGGGGAGCAGCCCACGTAGCCTAAGACAGAGGCCTTACCCACGGCCGCCTTTATAACCAGCCTCTGCACGCCTCCGAGTTCACTCATTGCACGAGGCGAGGTGGTTTCAAGTCTGGCAGGCCTTCTTAATTAATAAAGCAGGGGGAGATGTGGGGAGCGCGGACGCCATTGCAAGATGGCGCCGATTTCCGGTGGCCTGGCTGAGGTAAACAAGTGTGGCGCATGCGTAGTATGTCTGTAGATCTGTTATATAAGTATGCATATGAGGTTTTCTGGCTTGGCCTATTGGTGACCGCTTGTGATTGACTTTGACCTATCTCTGTTACTTCCTGTTTCCCTGAGGGTATATTACTGTGTGAAAGCTTGTGCTCAGGGTCTTCCGCATCTTGAAGCTTAGAGGGATCCCCAATAAAGCACTGTAGAAGAACTCCTGTTGCCGCGTCATCCTTGCTGGCGAGGCGGGCGCGACACACTGACAAGAATGGTTTCCAGTTCTATACAAATTGTTGCAAAAGGCATCAATTCATTATTTTTTTATGACTGAGTAGTACTCTATGGTATGCATATATCACATTATATTAATCCACTCATGAATTGATGGACACTTGAGTTGTTTCCACATCTTTGCCATTGCAAACCATGTTGCAATAAATATTTGAGTTCTGGAGTCTTTTTAATAAAATGACTTCTTTTCCTTCGGATAGAAACCCAATAGTGGGATTGCTGGATTAAATGGTGGATCTACTTTTAGTTCTTTGAGAAATCTCCATACTGTTTTCCATAGAGGCTATATTATTAAATAATTTTCAGTCTCAATCTCTTCTGCTGAGAACCCTGCTGCTAGTCTGATACAATTTGAGTTTTAGGTGACTAGAAGCATTTTCCTTGCTGATTTTGGATTTTATTTTATACTGATCTTGAACAATCTGACAATTATATGCCATGGTGAGATCCTTGCAATGCATTTCCATGAAATTTCTGGAGCTTCTTTATCTGGATGTCTAAATCTGTCACTGGACTAGAAAAGTTCTTCTCAAGCATTCCTTCAGGCTTACCAAACTTTTTCCTTTATCTTCTCTTTCTTGGGTTTAACTATGACTCATAGGTTTAAGTGTTTGTTGTAGAACCACGTTTTTTAAAAGCTTTGTTCTTTATTAGTATACTTTTTAAATTTTATCTAACTGGGTTAATTTCAAGGGGTTGCCTTCTATTTCCAAGAGGTTTTTTACCAGTTTACTCTAGTCTATAATTGATTATTTCAACTGAATTTTGTAATTTATTCAATAAGTATTTTTCATTTCTATAAATCCTGTGTTTTTAAAATTTTCTTTTTTATTAAATTTCTCATTCTTATTCTGAATTTATTTTCTGATTTCTTTGCATTGATTTTCAGATTTTTCTTGGACCTCCAAGAGTTTATTTAAAAAATCAATATTTTTTTAAATCTGGCATTTCAAAAGTTTTATTTTTTTTTATTTACTTTTATTTTTTGAGAGAAGAGTCTCGCTTTTTTGCCCAAGCTAGAGTGAATGCCGTGGCATCAGCCTAACTCACAGCAACCTCAAACTCTTGGGCTTAAGTGATCCTACTGCCTCAGCCTCCCAAGTAGCTGGGACTACAGGCATGCACCACCATGCCCAGCTAATTTTTTCTATATAGATTTTTAGCTGTCCAAATCATTTCTTTATATTTTTGGTAGAGATGGGGTCTCACTCTTGCTCAGGCTGGTCTCAAACTCCTGACCTCGAGCAATCCATCCACCTCAGCCTCCCAGAGTGCTAGGATTACAGGCGTGAGCCACCATGTCTCGCCAAAAGTCTTATTTTGATTGGAATGTATTGCTGGAGATTTAATATCACCCTTTTGAGGTATCAAATCACCCTGTCTTTTTATACTTTATATTTACAGTATTGTCATTCCCATCTGGAGAAATTATCACTTATTTTTTTTTAACTTTTAGATTTCAGAATATTATGGGGGTATAAACATTTTGGTTACATATATTGCCTTCACACCACCCAAGCCAGAGTTATAAGCCCGCCTGTTTCCCAAACAGTGTGTTCCACATCTTTTAGTTGTGAATTTATCCATCCCCATCATTCCCCTCCCACCTTGCTGGCACACAATGAATATTACTACCATGTGTGCACCTAAGTGTTGACTAGTTAGTACCATTTTTATGGAGTACATGTGGTGCTTGTTTTCCCATTCTTGTGAGAATTCACTTCAAAGAATGGGCTGTAGCTCTATCCAGGAAAATACAAGAAGTGCCAGTCTGCTACTGTTTTTTATGCCTGAGTGGTCCTTCTTGGTATACATATACCACATTTTATTAATCCACTCATGTATTGATGGGAACCTGGGATGTCTTTACATCTTCACAATTGTGAATTGTGCTGTTATAAACATTCAATTGTAGATGTCTTTATTACAGAATGATTTTATTTCCTTTGTGTAGATGCCTAGTAGTGAAATTGCTGCATCAAATGGTAGTTCTACTTTTAGTTCTTTGAGGTATCTCCATATTACTTTCCATAGAGGTAGTACTAATTTGCAGTTCCACTAGTGGTGTACGAATGTTCCTATCTCTTCACATCCATGCCAATATCTCTTGTTTTCGAATTTTTGATAAAAAGCATTCTCAGTGAAGTTAAGAGATTTCTCATTGTGGTTTTAATTTGCACTTCTCTGAGAGATGTTGAGCAATTTGCTATATGTTTATTCACCATTATTTTGTCTTCTTTTGAAAAATTTCTGTTCATGTCCTTTGTTCACTCTTTAATGAGGCTGCTTCATATTTTTCTTGTAGATTTTCATAAATTTTATATATATTCTAGTTATCAGTACTTTATCAGATGTGTAGCATGCAAATATTTTCTTCCATTCTGTGGGATATATGTTTGCTCTCATGATAGTTTTCTTGGCTATGCAGGAGCTTTTTAATTTTATCATGTTCTATTTATTTATTTTTGTTCCTGCAGTGATTGCGTTGGGGGACTTTTTTGTAAATTATTTGCCTGAGATGATGTGTACAAAAATTTTTCCCACATTTTCTTCTAGAATTCTTATGGTTTTATGTCTTAGGCTTACGTCTGTTATCCATCAGGAATTAATTTTTTTTTTGAGAATTGATAGTTGTGGATTCAGTTTGACTCTTCTGTGTGTAGCTATCTTATTTTCCCAGCACCATTTATTGTATAGGGATTCTTTCCCCAGTCTAATTTGTTTTCTGCTTTGTCAAAGACTAGATGACTATATGAGAATCTTTTTATATCTATATTCTCTGTCCTGTTTCAATGGCCTATATCTCTGTTTTTTTGCCAGTACCATACTGTTTTGGTTACTATAGCTTTGTAGCATACCTTGAAGTCCTGTAGATTGATGCCTCCTAATTTATTCTTTATTTTACATAAGATTGCTTTGGCTATATGGGATCTTCCCTGGTTCCATACAAAACATAGATTTAATTTTTCTACATCTGAGAAAAAGTGATGCTGGCATTTTGATAGGGATTTCATTAAATCTCTATTTCACTTTAGGTAGTATAGACATTTTAAGAATATTGTTTCTGCCACTACCTGAGCATCATAGTGTTTTTTTTCATCTGTTTACACTCCTGCAATTTTTCTCAGTGTTTTGTCATTCTCTCTATATAGGTTTCTCACCTCTTAAGTTAGATACGGTTCTAAACATTTAATTATCTTTGTTACTATTGTGAAAGTTGTTGCATCTTTGATTTCATTCTTAGCTTGACTGCTGCTGACATATATAAAACCTACTGATTTGTGCACTGATTTTGTATGCTGATACTTTGTTGAATTCACTTAATGATTTTAAGAATCTCTTAGTTGAATCTTTCAGTTTTCTAGGTATAATATCATACTGTGAGCAAAAACTGAAAATATGACCTATTTGGATACACTTGATTCCTTGGTTTTGTCTGATTCCCCTGGCAAGGACTTACAGCACTGTGTTGAATAGAAATGGAGATAGCTGACAATCTTATCTGGTTCCAGTTCTAGCCAAATTATGCTTTCAATTTTTCTTCATTCAGTACAATGTTGGCTGTGGGTTTATCATAGGTGGCTTTAATAATTTTGAGTTATTACCCAACTCTGCCTATTTTGTTAAGAATATTTATCACAAAAGTATGCGAATTTTGTCAAATGTTTTTTCTCTGTCTATTGAGAGAATCATATGGTCTCTGTTCTTGCTTTTCTTTATGTGGTTTATTACATCTATAGAATTGTGTATATCGAACCATCTTTGTTTCTCTGGGATGAAGTCTACCTGATCATAACGAATTACTTTTTTTATGTGCAGTTAAATTTGGTCTGGTTTAAGGCAGATGGGAGGTGGGAGGAGGGGATGAGTGCATAAACATCTAATGAATGTAGTGTGCACTGTCTGGGCATGGATACACTTGAAGTCCTGAACTGGGTATGGCAAAAGCAATATATGTAATCTAAACAGTTGTACCTTCATAATATTCTGAAATAAAAAAATGAAAATTAAAAATAAAAGATCTTATTGAGAATTTTTGACTCTATATTCATATGGGATATTGCTCTGTCATTTTCTTTTTTGTGTCCTTTCCTGGCTTTGGTATCAAGGTGGTATTGGCTTTATAGAATGATTTGGGGAGGATTCCACTCTTCTCGATATTATGGAATTATTTCTGGAGCATAGGTACCCGTTCTTTATAAATTTGGTAAAATCAGGTGTGTACACATCTGCTCTAGTTTTTTTTTTTTTTAATTAGAAGATTTCCTATTGCAGTTTCAATTTCAGCGCTTGATACTAGTTTCTAGAGGAATTGTATTTCTTCCTGGTTGAGCCTAGTGAGTTGTGTGTTTCTAAGTATTTGTCCATTTCCTCTACATTTTGAAGTTTAGAGGCATAGAGTTTTTTTTCGTATTCAAAGATGATATTTTGTAGTTTTGTGATATCTACTGTGACCTCTCCTTTTTCATTTTTATTAGAGATTATTAGACTCCTTTTGTTTCTATCTAACAAGAGGGCTTTCAATTTACTTTACCTTCTAAAGAACCAACTGTTTTATTTATCTTCTTTGTAATTCTTTAGTCTCAATTTCATTTAGTTGTGCTCTGATCTTGGTTATTTATTTTCTTCTGGTAGGTTTAGGACTGGTTTGCTATTTTTTTTTCCATTTCCTTGAGATTGTTCATTAGTTTGTTGATTTGTGAACTTTCTGTCTTTTTGATGTGAGAATTTAACACTATTAGTTTTCCTCACAGGAATGGTTTTGCTGTATCCCACAGGTTTTGATAACTTTTGTGTCCAAAGAGTCTTTTGATTTCCATCTGCATTGCCTCCTTGACCCAACAGTCATTCAGCAACAGATTGTTTAATTTCCTTGACTATATGAAATGGTGATATTTCTGTTGGAATTTATCTCTAATTTTGTTCCACTGTGGTCTGAGAAGATACCTAGTAAAATTTCTTATTTTTTCATTTGTTGTGATATGTTTTGTGGCCTAGGTTGTTATCAGTTTTAGAGAAAGTTCCATGAACTGATGAGAAAAACATCTATTCAGTGTTGTTTCGGTGAAATGATCTGTAGATACCTGTTAGTTCCTTTTGTTCTAGAGCTCTGTTTAAGTTTTTTGTTTGTTTGCTTATTTTCCTCTTGAAGGATTTGTCCACTTCTTTCAGTGCATTGTTGAAGCCCCAGCTATTATAGCATTGCTGTTTACCATATTGTTTAGATCAAGCCATATTTGCTTTACATATCTGGGCATTCCTTTTTTGGGTACATAAATATTTAGGATTGTTACATCTTCATGTTGGATTTTCCCCCTACTGTATAGTGATCATGTTTGTTTTTACTTTTGTTGCTTTAAAGTTTATGTTATCTGATATAAGAATAGCTACCCCAGTTTTCTTTTGGTTTCCCTTTCCTGGAAATTTAATTTCCATCCTTTCATCTTGAGTCTGAATGTGTCTTTGTGGGTAATATGCATTTCCTGGAGACAGAAGGTACTTTACTTCCTTTTTTTGTTTGTTTGTTTGTTTTGGGATTTTTTTTGTTTGGTTTTTTTTTTTTAGTCCATTCTGCCAGCCTACGTCTCTTCAGTGGGCAATTCAAGCCATTCATATTTATGAGAGAATTGATATTTGGTGTAGATTTTTGTTCACAATGTTGGGCAGAATTTTATTTTGTTTTAGCTTTTGAGACACTGGGGAATCAGGGTTCTAGATTTTAACTTTTTGGTGATTTTACCCTGCTTAGTGTCTATTGTGCTGTTTAGCATGTAATGTAGGTCTGAATACTTTCTGCAGGGCAGGTCTGGTCTTTGAATATTCCATTAGTGATTGCTTGTCTGGGAAAGTATTTATTTCTCCCTTATACAAGAAACTTAATTTTGCAAGATAAACAATTCTAGGTTGGCCATAACTGTGTTTTAGAAGAGTGAGAATGTGTCTAGTCTCTTCTGGCTTCTAAGGTTTCAGTTGAGAAATCTGCAGTTAGTCTGTTAGGTTTTTCTTTGTAAGTCATCTGTTGTTTTCACATTACTGCTTGAAGGAGTGCCTCTTTCATGTTTCCTTTGGTCAGCCTAATAACTATGTGACATGGTGATTGCCTTTTCACATTGAGTCTCTTGGAAGTGATGTGTGCTTCTTGTACCAGAATATTTAGATTTCTGGATAGGCCAGGAAAGTTTTCCTCCATTATTCCTACAAATAGATTTTCCAGCCCTTGTATATGTTCTTCTTTTCACTGAGGGTTGCGTATGATTCTTATGTTTGGTCTTTTTACATAATTCCACATTTCTTATGTTCTTTGTTCATGTCTCTTGCTTCTGCGTTCCTTTTTTATTTTGTCTGATTTGTTTAGCACATAGGAGTTATCTTCATACTCTGAAATTCTTTCCTCTGCATAATGCAGCCTATTAAAAAGGCTTTCCACTATGTTTTATAGTTCCTTGAATACCTCTTTCCTTTCTAGCATTTGTGGGATTTTTTGTTTGTTTATTTGTCTGTTTGTTTCTTGTAATACTTCAATTTCTTTAATGAATTTTTCATTTATTCCCTGCATTGTTTTTGTGGGTTTTTTGTGTTAGGTTTCTATTTTCTCTTGAGTTCCATTGAACTTTCTTATAATCCACAACCAAAATTCCTCGTCTTTCATTTTAATCATTTTGTTTCAGTTGGCATCCATTGCTGAGGAGCTAATGATCTCTTTTGGGGGTAAATTTTCTCTCTGATTTTTCATGTTTCCTGACTTCTTTCACTGATTCTTTCTCATCTGGCTTCTTGGTTGAGAACTTGGGGCACTCGGGCCAGTTTATGGTCCTATTTCCAAGTTCTCAAGAGATGTTTCTTGACAGTACTGGAGAGAGGATCTCTGGTCCTGTTTTGCCTTCGGTATGTTGTAGCAAGTTTGATTAACCTCTTGGATTATCTCTGACCTGTTATTTTCCTCTCTTCCCAATAGACTGTAGTGAGTTTTGTCCTTCAGCTTAAGCTCCAAGCTAGTGGACTGCACTTGTGGGTATGAATCCACTGCTTTTTAGCATCTTGAGAATGAAGGCAATATGTTTAGCTATGCTGTACTCTCCATCATTGATTGTAGTGTGCATGGAGGAGCCAGTCATCAAGGAAGTCTGTTGTGCCTTTGTACATTGGGGTATATAAATCTCAGGAGGGCCCTGTAGTTCCCAGGGGTTTCTTGAACCCTGCTACCCTCTGAGGTGTAGGTTGGAGCATGATATATCACAGCTAGAGTGTGAAATCCTCGTGTGTGATCATCTATATAGCTGCTAGGGGGAACCACAAACATGGATGTCAGTACTGTATCTCCAAGTTTGGAGGGCTGTTCTTTTTTTTTTTTTTTTTTTTTTTGAGACACAGTCTCACTTTGTTGCCTGGGCTAGAGTGAGTGCTGTGGCAGAAGGGCTGTTGTTCATGGGAGGGATCAACTTGTGCAACTGCTGAGGTATGTAGCCAAATTTTTTCTTCCCAGTCCACAAACCCAGGCTCTTTCCTTCAGATCAGTCCACTTGTGTTTTCTCTCCACCCAAGACAGGATCTTGAGCTTTCCCACAGTTTTTGTGTCTGGCCTGCTCATGTTTGTCTCCATGTGTCAGTTGTGAGAAAGGGAATCTCCATTTGTGCACCCCTTTTCTGTCTCTAGACCCCAAAGTGAGGCAGATGGATCTCTCTATCCCCAGAAGTCTCCAGTAGGAGTATGCTCCAAGCAAGGGAGGAAGGGATAGGACTCACCTACAGAATCCTGCTCTCTTGAGCTTTTCCATACCCTCCTCAGGGGCACAGGTACACTTGCCATCTAACCATGGAACTTGGGTCTCTTTCCCACACTGCTGCACCCCACCATCTGTGCTGTGCTCTCCACTTTCCTCAGTCCAATCCTCAGCTCTTCTAGTGGGAGTGTTTGTAGTTGGCCATCTTGGCTAAGCCTCACTATTCCTTCATATTTTTTAATTTACTTTCATTTGGAGGAGAATTTTCTCTCCCCTTGTGTTTTGACTATAATATATGTTGAGTAGGTAGTTTGACAATTTTTCTGGGTATTTTCGGGGGCAAAGTCTTTTATGCATTTCTTGTTTATATATGGCCTTAATGCGGAGGCTTCCCCAATTGCTGTTTGTACCAGCAATGTAGTGGGTATATGAAAGGCTGAAGGGCTCCTGTAGAGCCAGAGTGGCAAATGTCTCAAGAGACATTCCTCATTACTAAGTGCTGTGCATTTGTATCTGGAAATTTTAGTATTGGGTTGTCCAGTTTGATTCCTAGGCTAGTAGTGGCATTTGCAAGTAAGAGACAGTTGTATCTATAGTGGTAGGTTTTACGTTTAATATTTGTTTACCAGAAGTTCTCAGTTGCCACAGGCAATGGGCTGGCTTGTGGAATGCACAATGTACTAGGGCTCCACAGTACCTACCTGTGAGCAGGAAGATCAGAGACTGAAGTTGCCTTCTGGCTGGGGATGGAGATGCATCCCCAGTAGTGAAAGTAGCACATGCAGCACAAAGAACTCTAATGGTTGCTATGGTTTGGGGGAGAAACGATGGGCTTTCTGCACTGCTTTTGAGAGGGGGGCACCCATATTACCTTGTCTCCAAGCCCAATCGTGGCAAAGTGACCACCTTTCTCTCCACAACACTGTGGCAACTATCCTGACTGAGGCAAGCTCTTGTGGCTACAAGTGGCTTGAGCCAATATTACTTCCTGTGTTGCCAGGAGTGGAGAAGGTATACAGGAGGGGTTATCCAGATGCAGGGATGCAAAATCCTTGGTCACTTGTGGCACAATCCTGTGGGATGAAAGCCCTGTGTCCCATTGTTTGTCTGAGGCACCCTGGTGAGGAGAGGAAGGAAAAACCCTTTCCACTTTCCTTGGTCTCCAGAACTCCTTGGAGTTAGTTTGTGTTTGTTGCTCCCTTCTATTCTCTCTCTTTGCTGCTCAGTTCCTCCTGTTAGTATTCTCAGACTCCACTGGTGTCTGTGCCTGTAGTCCACTTCTGAGCAGTAATCACTCTCCACTTTCCTCAGTCCAATCCTCAGCTCTTCTAGTGGGAGTGTTTGTAGTTGGCCATCTTGGCTAAGCCTCACTATTCCTTCATATTTTTTAATTTACTTTCATTTGGAGGAGAATTTTCTCTCCCCTTGTGTTTTGACTATAATATATGTTGAGTAGGTAGTTTGACAATTTTTCTGGGTATTTTCGGGGGCAAAGTCTTTTATGCATTTCTTGTTTATATATGGCCTTAATGCGGAGGCTTCCCCAATTGCTGTTTGTACCAGCAATGTAGTGGGTATATGAAAGGCTGAAGGGCTCCTGTAGAGCCAGAGTGGCAAATGTCTCAAGAGACATTCCTCATTACTAAGTGCTGTGCATTTGTATCTGGAAATTTTAGTATTGGGTTGTCCAGTTTGATTCCTAGGCTAGTAGTGGCATTTGCAAGTAAGAGACAGTTGTATCTATAGTGGTAGGTTTTACGTTTAATATTTGTTTACCAGAAGTTCTCAGTTGCCACAGGCAATGGGCTGGCTTGTGGAATGCACAATGTACTAGGGCTCCATACTCACCCCCAGAGTAGAGGGTAAATTGAGGGGGAGCTGTACTATCCAAATCTACCCTCAGGTTTCCTAATGGCACACACATGCATCAGTCCTAAAGAGAGTGGCAGGGGAGTCCTTGGGCCCCTAGTGAAATGTACCAAGTTCTCACCAGGATGATCACTATGGCCTCAATAGGCAGAAAAGTGATCTATTTGCCTGTTATGCCATCATCCTGGAATATTTAGTTCTACAAACCACTGATATTTATTTTCAAGCCACAATGTAGCAGAAAGCTATAGAAAATGTCTACTCTTTGGCTACTACTAAACCTCTGTGATATTTAAAAGTGTTTGTGGTACAAAGTCTTATTCCTCAGCCCCAAACACATAATTCTCTTGCTCTTCTGTCATCATTGTCAGGAACCCTGCAGCTCTGTACAGGGAGGAAGAGAACCCCTACCTTTGAGTAACCCCTGGCCCAGACCCCACACTACCAGGAGGGATGCAGTCAACAATCACATCCCCAGAAAGGCTGTTCTCCAGAACCTGTGCCAACTTCCCAGAGAGGCAATAATGTTACTGTCTGCAGCAGTGCAGAGGGGGCATTAGAAGTCCCCCTAGATGCCTGTGCTCAAGCACTGAAGCCACTGGGCACCGGAAAGTGTGAACTTTTTTTCCTTTGGCCGAGGAGCTGCTCTTTGGTGCATGGCACTTTTCCTTCCTTTAGAAATAGGACTCCTTCAGAACTGGGAATGCTGCCAATACCTTGGGATCACCCAGGACTGTACCACTGCCATTCTCTGAGCAGGTGGTGGGTAATGTTAGCAACGGAGAACACTTGTGATAAAAACAGGCCAGAGTTTCCAAGTACAGCCCCCTGACAGCTGATGCCCAACAATTCTACCCCACTGCAGCTGCCCTCTAGAAAGGCAAGTGATCTCATATGAGTTCATGTCTGGTGTAATACCCTCAAGAAGTCCCCAAATAAGCACTCACACCAGTACCCAGGTTCACAAAGACAGAGAAGCTCTCTAACAATTCCGCATTCTGCTGGATACTGATAATAATCTTTATGGACAAGGGAAGCCAACACACTCTCATTTCTCCTTTCTTCAGAACAGGAAATTCCTTGAGACCCCTAGTCAATCTCTTCCAGCCAAGTTGACCTTTCATTTTCTTCTTTCTCTGTGCCCCAGCTTCTTCCTATGAGTTCTCCTTTGGACTCTAATATTTTGTACTTGATAGTCTAGTTATTGTTACTATCTATTTGTAATTTTGGTACTTTTTTCTGAAAAGAACTGATATCCAGCATCTCCAGTTAGGCATCTTGAAACATCTGTGTATGTTGTCTCTTTACTCTATAAACTGTCTACTTTGTTGTGGAGAAGATTTTTAGTTTGATGTAATTTTTTCTAATCTCATATTTGTTACCTATGCTTTGAAATCTTATTTATTAATCCTTTCCCAACCTAACATTATGAAATATTTCTTTTTCTCTTCTTACACAGTGGCATAATTTTGGAATTTATATTTAAGTCTTCAATCCATTTTGAGCTATTTTTTTTTTTGTAGTTGATAAGAGGTACAGGACTAGCTTCATTCTTCTACATGTAGATATCTAATTTTACCAGAAACATTTCTCCTATCATTGCAATTTGCACTCACTGACAAACTTCTCTCTATTGTTTCCTTCCTCTTCATCTCTCCATTCTCTGATAAAAACTATTTTACATTTTACTTTTATAATATAATTTTTAAAGACTGAATATATGAGTGACATTATATACTGTTTGTCAAAATGTGTCTCACTTATTATACTTAACATAATGTCCTTCAGGTTTAGACAGAGGAAAGAATTTTGTTACAAATGACATAATTTTATAATTTTCTTCAAGATGTATTTTCAATATGTTTGCTTTAAGTGTGTAAATTTATTTGTAGCTCTCAACCCTGTTCTTTTGTTCTATGTGTCAGTGTTTGCACCAGTGCCATGTCATTTTTCTTATTATATCTTTGCAGTAACATAGTGTGATATATGTAGCTTGGTTCATTTTGCTCAAGATTGCTTTGGTTAATTAGAGTCTGCTGTTGTTCAATATAAATTTAAATTGCATTTTGGTTCTATGAAGAATGTCATTAGAAATTTGATATAGATCACATTTAATATATGTATTACTTTGGGTAAAGTGACTATTTTAATGTTACTAATATTCTTATTAATGAACAGGAGACACCTTTCCATTTATTTTTGTTCTATTCAATTTACTTAATCTATGTTTTGTAATTTTTAGTTTATAAACCTTTTTCCTTTCTTTGGTAAGCTTATATATGGGTATCTTTATTGCAGCTAGTTAAATAAAATTGTTTTTAGATTTCTTTCTCTGAGAGTTTACTATTAGTGCAAAAAAACCTACTAATCTTTTGTATGTTAAATTTGTATTATGCTACTTTGCTTAATTTGGTTTTTAGTTCTCATAGGTTTCTTTTAAAAACTTAATGGGGGGGGTGGATGTGTGCATCACATTTTATTTATCCACTTATGAACTGATGAGCACTTAGATTGCTTTGACATCTCTTTATATCTTTTCCAACTTTTTAATAGAGTTGTGTTTTTTTCTTTTCTTCTTTTGCAGATTTGTTTGAGTTCTTTGTAGATTCCGAATATTAGTGCTTCATAGGATGTATAGTTCATGAAATTTTTCTCCTATTCTGTAGGTTTTCTATTTGCTCCCTTGATTATTGCCTTTGCCATACAGAAGCTTTTTAATTTAACAAAGGTTCCATTTACTTATTTTCATTGTGGATGTATTTGTCTTTGGGTGTCTTAATCTGAAATTCTCTGCCGAGGTTGATGTTCAGAAGACTTGTTTATACATTTTCTTCTACAATTTTTAGGGTTTCATGTCTTACACTGAAGTCTTTTATCCATCTTGAATTATTTTTTGTATATGGTAACAGATAAGAGTCCACATTTATTCTTCTCTCTGTGACTATCCAGTTTTTCCACCAGCATTTATTGAATAGAGCTGCCTTTTCCCAAGTATGTTGTTATCTGCTTTGTTTAAGATCAATTGGTTGTGTGTAAATGATACTATTTCTGGGTTCTCCAGTTTCCTTGCTCTATGACTCAATTTATATAGATATTATGCTGTTTTGGTTTTTATAGCTTTGTAGTATAATTTGAAGCCATGGAACATGACAATTTCAGGTTTGTTCTTTTTGTTTAAGATTGGTTTGGCCATTAAGGCTCTCATTTGATTCTATATGAAACCTAGAATTTTTTTTCTAGATTTGTGAAATATGGCATTGGTCTTTTAATGGGGATTGCATTGAATCTGTAAATTTCTTTGGGAAGTATGGCCATTTAATGATGCTGAATCTATCCATGAGCCTGGGATGTTTCTCCATTTGTTTGTTTTATCTGTAATTTTTCTCATCAATGTTTTGTAGTTATTCTCATACAGATCTTTAACTTTTTTAATTAAGTATATAGTCAGGCATTTTATTTTCCTTATAGGTTCTGTAAATTGTTAAGTCCTTAATTTAATGTTCAGCTCACTGTTATTATTATGTAAAAATATTACTGATTTCTTCACATTGATTTGGTAAACTGAAATTTTGCTGAATTTATTGCATTAATTCTAGGAGAGTTAATGTGGAATATTTTGGTTTTATAGACATAAGATCATATCATAAGCATACAGGAATAACTGAATCATTTTTTGTGACTTAGATGAACTTTATTTTTTTATCTTGCCTGATTGTTTTGGCTATAAATTCCAATAACTATGTTGAAAAGAAATAGGGACAGTAGGCTGCCTTGTCTTCTTCCAATTCTTCAGAGGAATGTTTCCAATATTTCCTAATTCAGTATGATGTTTGCTGTGATTTTGTCTTATAAAGCTTTTATAACTTTGAGCTATGTTCTTTCTATCCTCACGTGTTGAGAATTTTTATTATGAAATTATACTAAATTTTATCAAATGACTTTATGCATCTATTAAAACAATCATATGAGCTTTGCTTTTGCTTCTTTTTATGTAATGAATGATTATTGATTTGTTTATATTGAACCATCCCAGTCTCCATGAGATAAAACCCTCTTAAGCACAGTTAATTATTTTTCTAAAATATTGTTGAATTTGGTTTACCGGTATTTTATTGAGGGTTTTTGAGTCTATGTTCATAATGTCTGTAGTTTTCTTTTTATAATTGTGTTATTCCCTGGCTTTGGTATGAAGGTTATACTGACTTCACAGAATGAGTTAAGGTGATTTCTTTTCTTCTTATTGTTATGAAATAATTTCTGTAGCATAGATACCAGTTCTTCTTTGCAGGTCTGTTAAAATTTGCCTGTGATTCATTCCAATTTAGGTTTTTGTTATGGGAGAGATATTTTTGTTAGTGTCCCAATATTATTGCTCATTATTGGTCTCATAAGAAATTCTGTTTTTCTCTGATGCAGGCTTCAGAAGTTGTGAGTTTCTAGGAATTCATTCATTTCCTTCATGTTTTCCAGTTTTTGTGTGTGGAAGTTTCGTAATATTCATGTATGCTATTGTGTAGTTCCGTGCTACTAGTTTTAAAGCCTCTTTTAAGTATCAATTGAGCTTACTCGGGTCATTTCTTTTCTATTTTTAATTAATCTGGTTAACAATCTATCAATTTTCTTCATAGTTTTAAAGAATCAATTTTTTGTTTCATTGATTCTTTTGCTGTTATTGTTTCTTTCCTTTGCTTAATTCTGCTCTGAGTTTTGTTATTTCTTGTTATATTGTATGTCTTCTTCTGGATTTTTTTTCTCTTCTTTTTTCTAGCACCTTGAGATGTGAAGTTAGGTTGCTAATTTGTAATTTTTTTTAAATTTTTGATGTACATATTTAAGGCTATAATATTTACCTTAGAACAGTTTTTGCTGTGTAACATAGATTTTGAAAGTTTTTGTCCACTTTGTAATTTGGCTTAAAGAATATTTTGACTTCATTTTAATGTCTTCATTGACTAAAGTATCAATGATTTGGCAGGGGGTTGTTTCATTTTTATGATATTGTGTATATTTAAGAGTTTTTCTTGGAGTAATTTCTTGTTTTATTTCACCGTGTTCTAGGAAGATACATGATATGATTTCTTAAAAATTATTCTGAGACTTGTTTTGTGGCCTAAGATATCAGTAAATATTGGAAAATATTCCCTGTGCTGAAGAGAATGTATATTTATTTGTTTGGGGTAGAATAGTCTATAAATATTTGTTCCGTTCATTTTTGTAGACTCCTATTTAAGTATGGTGTTTCCTTATTCATTTTCTGCTTCAATGGTCTGTTCAGTTCTGTTGGTGGAGTGTCAAAGTCCTTGGATATCATGACGCTACTGTGTATTTCTTTGCTTAGATCTAGATCTCTGAATTTGCTTTATGAATCTTTGAGTTCCTGTGTTGTGTGTATATATATTTAGTATTGTTGTCTTCTTGTTGAGTGACTCCCTTTACCATTAGATAATGACAATATTTGTCTTTTTAAG
Organism: Lemur catta; assembly: GCF_020740605.2. Lineage (NCBI taxonomy): Eukaryota > Metazoa > Chordata > Mammalia > Primates > Lemuridae > Lemur > Lemur catta. Next base: position 6,525,721 of record NC_059156.1, on the reverse strand, counting down.
CCATTGTTGAATTAAAGTTCAATTTATCTGATATAAGAATATCTACATCTGCTCACTTTTGGTTTTCATTTACATGATATATTTTTTCATCCCTTTACCTTGAGTCTGTGTGACTACTTGCAAGTTATATGTGTTTCTTGGGGAGAAAAAATACTTGGATTATTTTTTAAATCGATTTATCCAGCCTATGTTTTTTTTTTATTTCAGCTAATCATGGGGGTACATAAGTTCAAGTTATATACAATGTCCATGTCCTGCCCATCCCCCCGAGTCAGAGCCTCAAGCATGTCCATTCACCAGACAGTTATGTTTTTTAATTGGGGCATTCAAACATGTTAGTATTGATATGTGGGATGGTCCTCTATTCATCATGTTGGATAATACTATATTGTTTGTTTTTCCTATTGTAATATTTTATAAGAGTGTGGAGCTATAGTTTTTGCATGTTTTTACACTGGTGGGTATGTTTTGTGCTATTGCATAAGATAATGTTTTGTGGAGAAATCTTTATTTATCCATCACTCATAAAAGTTAGTTTTGCAAAATCAAAAATTTTTGGTTAACAGTTGTTCTTTTGAAGAAGATTAAAAATATGGTCTCAAGGATATTTTCAAAATAAGATCTGAGCAAGAGTAAAATTCCATCTCTAGACAAAAATATATAGTAAGCACATTTGTCCTTCCTTAATTTTGCTGTTTTTAAGCTTATGTTATCTGAAACAAGTATAGATACCCCCGCTTTCTTTTTGCTTTTGTTTGCAGGGAGATTTGGTTTCTATCCCTTGACATTGAGTCTGAAGCATCTTTGTGGGTTAGCTGCATATAATTGGCTTGTGAATTTTTATCCTCTCTGCCAGTCTATGTCTCTTCAGAGGAATATTCAAGCTATTCATATAAATTGAGAGTATTGATATTTGGGGTAGATTTCTGTTCATATTGTTGGGTAAATTCTTATTGTTTTGTTTTAGCTCTCAAGCTGTCATGGAATCTAGGTTCCGGACCTTAACTCTCAAATGATTTTAATTTGGACAGTGTCTACTGCACTGTTGAGTGTATAATGCAGGTCTGAGTACTTCCTGTAGGGCATGTCTGGTCTTTGCAAATTCCATCAATGATTGGTTGTCTGGGAAGGTCTTTATTTCTCTCTCATAGATGAAGTTCAGTTTTGCCATGTAGAGAATTATAAGTTTGCTATTATTTGTTTCTGATAATTGAGGATGGGTGCCTAGTCCCTTCTTGCTTATAAAGTTTCAGTTGAGAAGTCTGTATTTGTCTGATAGGTTTTTCTTTATAGGTTACCTGCTGTTTTAGTCTTATTGCATGAAGGATTGCTTCTTTCTTTTTACTTTGATCACCCTAATAGCTACATGATGTGGTGATTGTCTTTTCATTAGGACTCCCAGGAGTTCTGTGTGCTCCTTGTATCTTGCTGTCTAGATTTCTGGCCAGGCCAGGCATATTTTCCTCCTGTATTCTATAAAATAAAATATCCAGCCCTTGTGTATTTTCTTCTTCTCTCTCTGGGATGCCTATGATTCTTATATTTGGGTTCTGAACATAATCCCACATTTCTTGTATGTTTTGTTGTTGTCTCTTGCTTCTGTGTTCTTCTTCTTCACTTGACTTAGTTAGTATCTAGGCATTTCTTGAAGCACTGAGATTCTTTATTCTTCATGATCCATTCTATGTTTAAAGTTTTCCATTGTGTGTTGTAGTTCCTTAACTGTGTCTTCCATTTTCAGAATTTCTGTTTGGTTTTCGGTTGTATTCAAATTTCTTTAGAAATTTTTTCATTTATTTTCTGTATTGTTCCTGTGGCTTTTTTGTGTTGGGTTTCTATTTCCTCTTCAAGTCTATTCAATAAATGGGCAAAGGACATGAAGAGAAACTTCAAAAGACGACAGAATAATATCAAGCAAACATATAAAAAATACTCTACATCTCTGATCATTAGGGATATGCAAATCAAAACCACAGTGAGATATCACCTAACTCCAGTGAGAATGGCTTCTGTCAAAAAGTCCCAAAATAACAAATGCTGGTGAGGAGGTGGAGGGATAGGAACACTGTTACACTTCTGGTGGGACTGTAAATTAGTACAACCCTTGTGGAAATAATTTTTAGATATCTCAAAGAGCTAAAAATAGAAATACCATGTGATCCAGCAATCCCACTATTACACATCTACCCAAAGTAACAAAAGGCATTCTATAATAAAGACATGTGTACTGAAATGTTTATGGCATCACAATTCACTATTGCAAGGATGTGGAAACAATCCAAGTGCCCTTCAACTCCTGAGTGGATTAATAAAATACAGTATATGTATACTGCGGAAAACTACTCAATTACAAAAAACAGTGGTGATCTAGTACCTCTTGTATTATCCTGGATGAAGCTTGAGCCCATCCTTTGAGCTGAAGTATCACAAGAATGGAATAATAAGCATCACGTGTACTTGCCATCAAATTGGTACTAAGTGATCAACATTACAGTGTTCACATGGCAATAATATTCACCAGCTGTTGAGGGGTGGCGGTGGATAAACTCACAACCAATAGATGTAGTGCACACTTTATGGAGGAAGAGCATGCCTCTAGCTCTGGCTTGGGTGAAGCAAAGTCATAACTTGTAACCACAATGTTTGTATCCCCATAATATCCTGAAATAAAAAAAAATCAAGGATTACAAGTTTCTCAGGATGTATACTACATATATTCTTTCTAATAGATTATGGAAAGCATTTAAAGGAAAAAAAAGTTTTCCATTTAAATCAGCATGAAACAGTAGGAAATAATAGCCTTAGTAGACCCAAATAAAGCCAATAATAATCTACATGAGCCTCCAAAGAAGAAAGAAATATAATATAAAAATTAGCAGTTGTGGCATTTGCCTGTAGTCCCACATAATCAGTAGGGTAAGTCAAAAGGATACTTGAACCCAGGGGCTTGAGGTTGCAGTGGGCTGTGATGATGCCTCTGTGCTCTATCTCAGGCACCAAAGCAAGAAATTTTCTACAAAAAAAATTAAAAAACATTGAGGCTTCAATTCTATCTGCCTTGCAAGGTCTCTGCTAAGAAGTCTACTGTGAGCCTGATGAGTTTTTGTTTGCAGGTTAGTTGTTGCTTTCATCATGAAGCTTGTAGGATTTTCTTCTTTGTTTTGATTTTGGCCAGATGGATGACTATTTATTTTGGAGAAGCTCTATTTGCTATTGATATTCCCAATGTTTAGTTACCATCTTATATCTGGATATTTTAATCTTTGGTGATACTAGGGAGATTCTTCTCAATAATTTCCTCAAGTAGTATTTTCCTGCGTTTTTTTTCTTCTTTTTTTCCTTGTGAGATACACATGATTCATAAGTTGGAGCATTATACAGAGTCTAATATTTATCTGAAAGATTCTTTTTGCATCTTTATTTTTGTTCTGCATTTTTAACATAGTGTATTATTTCAAAAGCCTGTCTTCAATCTCTGAGCTTATTTCTTTTGCTTGATCTAGTCTGTTGTTGAAGCTTTTTGCTGTATTTTGAAATTACATACATAAGTTTTTCATTTCCAGTTCTGTTATAATGTTTTTATGTTGTCTATGTCTTTAGGAGCTTTTTACAATTTTTTCATTCTTTGTGTTTTTTTTCAATACAATTTGACTTCTTTGTGTTGGTTTTCCACTGTTTCTTTAATTCTGTTTATCTTATTTGCTATCTATATTCTTAATTTTATTTCTGACCATGTTGACAATTATTTTTGGGGTGGATTTCATTGCTGTGGATCTATTGTGATCCTTTGGTTGTGTCCAACTATCTTGGGTTTTTTATGTTTCTAGAGTTCAGTTGCTAATTTCCTCTTATCTACAATTTCTTCTCTCAACTCATGGCAGATAGGTTTGTGGTGCACCTGTTTTCCTCTACTGAAAACTTTCTTACTTAATGAGAAGTAGGAGAGGTGCTTAGTGCTTTTGTGTCTTACTCTAGACAATTTATTTGACAGGAGACAGTTGAATGCACAAAGAGTCTGTCATGCAGATGTTCTGTGTTTTCCCATTCCCCTACAATTGTCTCTTGCAAACTGGAACTGCATAATCTTCATGAAAAGTGGTGGTTTGTTCCACAGGCTATAATTGTAACCTTGAATGGAGGTGAGTGAGTGCCTCTCTACAGAGTCTGACATTGCAGGAGGTTGTTCTTCCTGTGTCTCCCCACAGTGATGGCAGTGGCAGCATGGCAAGCTATCTAGGTGGTGGGCATAGGTTCAGGGCTGCGAGTGTTTACTCTGCTAGGGTCCAGGTAAAGTGGCAAGTTGTGGCTCATGGGTCTCTGGCATTGGACTGTGTGGGTATTTTCGACTGTGTAATGGGGGGAACTGTTTTGACAGGGCGACAGGGTCAGGCATCAGCACAGGAATCATTGTAGTGGGATCACAGGGCTGGGTGGTAGCACAGGAGCCCCAGGGGTGAGGCCACAAGGCAAAAGGGAAGCACAGGAGCTGAGGGAGCAGGACTGTTGGCCCTTGATGCTCAGCAGTCTGAACTCTCTCCCTGACCTGGTCCTGATGAGCCAGTTGCTGAAAGTCTTCTCAGGTGGCATTGCTCATGCCTTCTTTGCTTGAATCACCCATGTGAGGAGAGGCACCATGATCTCTGTCTTGGGGAATGCAAGAGCATCTGCTCTCCCTGCTCCCTCCCTGGCACGGCCAGGATAATGTAGAAGTGGCTAAAGACAAGTCATGCCTTGTGTAGAACAGGTATTCTGTACCTGAGAGCTTATGATAACATCAGTTGCAGCAATCTGGAAATGGAAGCCATCTGGTCTCTGTGGTGGTCACTTTCTGGTGCAATGTTATTGCACAAACTCCAAGTAGCTTCCTGATTAGTCCAGAAGTCTGTGGTGGTGTTGAGGATGGTGGTGGGGAACCCTCCCAGCTCATGTTACAGTATACATATGGGAAGAATTGAGTCTCAGGGTTCTGCTCTTTTATTCTTCCCCATATGTGATGTCTCCTACAGGTTTCTTGCTAAGTAGATCACCCTCTAAACCTATCCTTCACTCTGAGTCTTTCCTATCACTTCTTTGATGATTCACAATGCTCTTTCCAAGAAAGCCCATCTGAGGCTAGGAATCTACATGCAACTTTGATTTGCTTTTTGTAAGCAGCAAACATGGGCTACTTCCAACCCACCATCTTTCCCAACAACAACAAGAAAAATAAACTAAGAGTCTTAACATACATTTCTCAAAACAAGACTTATAAATAACATGAGGTATATTATAAATGCTCGACATCATTCATAACCAGGGAAATGGAAATCATAACCATAATATGATATCACCTTTCCCTGGTTAGAATGGCCATTATCAAAAAATTTTAAGGAATCTCACAAGGAGATGAATAAGAAGAGATTCTTAGAAACTGTTGGTAGAAATTCAAATCAATACAGTCATTATGAAAAGCAATACATACCATACAATCTATCAATGCACTGTTGGATATTTATCCAAAGGAAAGAATATTAATATACAAAACGGATACCTGAACCTCTATGTTTGTTGTAGCACTATTAACAATACCCAATATGTGGAATCAACCTAAGTGTCTATAAGCAGGCGAATGGCTAAAGAACATATGGTATACATACATAATGGTATACTACTCATTCAAAAAAAGAATAAAATTTTGTCGTTTGCAGCAATATAAATTAAAGTGAAGGTCTTTGTGTTAGGTAAAATAAACTAGGCAAAGAGAGACAAATAGTACATTTTCTCAGTCATATGTGGGAGCTAAAAGTTGATTTTCTGGAGGTTGAGTGTAGAGTCATCATTATCAGAGGCTAAGAAAGGTATAAGGGATAAATTGAGGTTACTTGGGGGTGGGGGAAGAAGTTCAAGTGACCAACAGATACTTGAGAAAATGTCTAATATCTTTAGTCATCAGAGAAATGCAAATTAAAAAAAGATATGATCTCATACCTATTAAAATGGTCATTTTCAGAGAGATCAATTAAAAGAAAATTTGATAAGCATGTAGAAGAAAGGAATCCCTTTTACAACATTGGTAGGAATGCAAATTTGTATGGTCTTTTTGAAAAATAATATACAGATTTCTCAGAACAGTAAAAATAGATCAACAGATTTTTTAAGTAAATATAACATTTATATTGGACCGCAAAATTCCTAAATATCAAAAGCAATCTTAAACATGTTAACATAGCTGGAGGCATCACAATACCTTATTTTAAAATATATGGCACATAAACCAATGTAACAGAATGGAAAATGTAGAAATAAGTCCATGAATCAATCATTAGCAAATGATATTTGACAAAATTTCTGAAAACACACCTTGGGGATGAGAAAAGCAAAATCACTTCAATAAGTACTATGGGAAAATTAGATACACGTACAAAAGGAATAAATCTAAACCTTTATGTTTCAATAAGCACAAAAACCAACTCAAAATGGATTAAAATATTAAATATTAGATCCCAAACTACAAAAATGTTAGAAGTAAACATAAGGTAGTAGAGAGCAGATTCCCTCAAAAATTAACAATAGAACTGCTCAATGGCCCAGCTATCCATTATTACTGGATATGTATTTAAAGAAAAAAAAATGAGTATGTTGAAGAAATAGCTACACTCCCATGTTTTATTCTCCATAACTAAGATATGGAATCAATATGTATTCACCAGGAGATAGAAAAGATAAAATATGGCATATATAGACAATGACATACTATTTAGGCATGAAAAAATGAAATTCTGTCATTTGTGACTATGTTGATGAGCCTGAGAGACATTATGGTATACGAAATAGGTCAGACACAGAAAAACAATTATCATATAATCTTACATTTATTGAAATATAAAAAGTTAATACCACAGAAATGGAAAACAGACTGATGGTAATGAGATGATGGAGGATTTAAGGGAAGGAGTATTTAAGAGAAATTGGTCAATCAGTATAAAGTTAGAATTAGAAAAAATAAGTTTGGTGTTATATTGCAGAGTATGGTTACCGTAGTTAACATTAATATATTGTATTATATATATAACAAAATAGAAAAGAGAACTGTGAATATTCTTAGTAAAAAATAAAGGTAAATGTTTAAGGTGCTAAATATGCCAATAAATATGATTTGGTTATCATATAAGGCGTAAATGTATCAGACATTACCTCATGTATATATAACAAATATTTAATAACTCTTAATTAAGAAAAAAGATAAAAGTAAAAATCTAAAAATGAAATTACTATATAATTCAGTAAAAATTCTCCTATGTGTATTCAAAATATTGAAGAAATAAATGAACTAATTTTTTTTCTCAGCATTATTCCCAATACCCAAAATATGTTAACAAATTATGTGTACAACGATGAATGAATGTATGAAGAAAATGTAGTATACACACACACTGAATACTACATGGCCTTAACAAAAGAATGAAATTTTATCATTTATGACAAGAGTGATGAAACTAGAAGACATTTTAACTACAGTGATCAAGGACAGAAAAACAAATACTAAATGATATCAATTATATATGAAAGCTAAAAAAGTCAATCTCATAGAAACACACTTTAGAAAGGGGGTTGCCAGTAGCTTAAAGACAAAGAAAAAGTATGGTGAAAGAAAAAAAGTTCATCCAAACGAACATATTTTCAATTAGACCAAAGGGACAAATTTTAGTAATTTATTGCCTTGGATGGTGACCACACTTAATAATAAATACTTTAACATTGTTAGAATATCTATTTCCAATATTCTCATCAAAAAATTGTATGATGTGATGAATATGTTAATAATTAACTTGATTGAAACTTCTTACAATATAAACTTACATCAAAATCACATTGTAACATAATTATACACAATTATTTTTCAATTCAAATACATTCACAAAAGAAATTAAAAATATTTGATATGATTTCAATGTTCTTCAATTTTCTAAGATTGTTTTGTGCCTTCAGGATATAATTTATCTTCAAGAATGTTTCGTGCATGTCTGAAAAGAATGTGTATTCTGTTTCTGTTGATGGAATGACCTACAGAAGTTTGTTAGGGTCATTTATTCTACAGTGCTGTTCAATTGCAAAGTTTTCTTATTAATTTTCTATCTAGATGATCTATTCATTGCTGAAAGTGGAGTAGTGAAAATCTTTATTATTGTGTTATAATCCGTCTCTCTCCTCTAATACTTTAATAATTATTTTATATTTTTTGGTAATCCAAGTTTGAGTACTTGCATATATTTAGTTTTGTTTTCTCCATCTAGTGAAGATTTTTGCTTTATGGTTACCAGTAGACATACATAGAACTTCTTAAATTATAACAGTCAATGTCAAGCTGGTGACAATTTAGCTTTCATTGCATAGAATTTCCCATTTTTATCCTAACCCATATTTCATGTTTTTAATGCAATTATTTACATAATTTTGTAAGTTCTGTTCCTTGGTATTTATCTTAGTTATAATTTTTATTAGTAATTTTATCTTTTAACCTTCATATCAGGGATAAAATTGCTTTGCTCATCATTATTACAGTCATAGAGCATTTTGAATATTGCTCTGTATTAACTTATATTATTCAGATTTGTGCTTGGCTATGATTTTTTTTTATTTGTTAATGGCCATTGTTTCAACTTAAAAATAAGTCTAAAAAAATTGAATAAATAAGGTCTAGTGGTGATAAATTCTTAGCTTTTGTTTGAGAAAGTATTTCTTCCTTATCTTAGAAAAATGACTTCCTTGGGTAAAGCATTCTTGGCTTAAAATTTTTTTTTTTCAGAATTTTGAGTGCCATATTCACTATCTTCTAGACTTCAGAACTTCTGCTGAAAATTTACTGAAGTTTTATTGAAACTCCTTTGTATGTGACATGTTTCTTTTCTTTTGCTGCTCTCAGGATTTGTTTCTAAAATTTTCATTAACATAATGAAAATTTGTTCATTATGTTACATTTAAGAGTTACAGTGTGATGTCTTTATCCATATATATTATGTAAAAAGTCAAATCAGCTTAATTAGTATACTCATTATTTCAAATATTTATTATTCATTTGTGGTAAAAAAAAAAAACCTCAGTTCTAGATATTTTGAAATATACAGTGCCTTACTGTTGACTACAGTCACTGTTATGTGCAATAGGACACCAATGCTTATTCTTTATGTCTAATTGTACCTTTGTAGCCATTAACTTTCTCTTTCTAACCCCCCAGTTCCATACCCTCCCCAATCTCTGACAAACAGTGCCATATTTACTACTTATATGAAATCAACACTTTTAGAATTTCTAGATGTGTGAGAACCTGATGTATTGTCTTTCTCTCTCTGACACATTTTACTTAACATGATGTCCTACAGATTTGTCCATGTTGCCACAAATAAGAGATTAATATTTTTATGGCTGAGTAGTACCCCATTGTGTATATATACCACATTTTATTTACCCAATTATCCACAGATAAACATCCAGATCAATTCTATATCTTATTATTGTTAATAGTGCTACAATAAATAAGATAACTCTTGGACATATTGATTTTACTTCTTTTGGTATACATATAAACATATTTCTCTCTTTATATATGTATATATATATATACACATATATATGTAAATGGAATTGCTGAATCAAATTTCACTTCTATTTTTAATATTAGAAAAATTTTTTTACTCCTTTTCTCACTGGATGTACTAATTTAAATTTTCAACAATAGTGTGAAAGCAGTCCCTTTTTACACATTCTCACAATTTATTATCTTTTGTCTTTTTAGTAGTATTCACTCTAAACATAATAAGGTAATATCTCATTGTAGATTTAATTTGAATTTTTCTAATGATTAGTGATGTTGAAAATTTTTTTTATTTCAGAATATTATGAAGGCACAAATATTTTGTTTACATATAATGACTTTGCCTGGCTCAAGCCAGGGCAACTATTACCATGTGAGCTCCTTACTGTAGATCACTCACTACAAATGAGTACATGTCATGCTTGTTTTTCCATTCTTGTGATATGTCACTTCAAAGGATGGCCTCAAGCTCTATCCAGGATAATATAAGAAGAGCTGGTTTACCATTGTTTTTTCTAGTTGTACTCAACCATGGTTTACATATTTCACATATTATTAATGCATTCCTATCAGTGGGCACTTGGGTTGTTTCCACATCTTTGCAATTGGGAAATGTACTGCTATAAACATTCCAGTGCAGATTTCTTAATTATACAATGTTTTTGATAATATACATGTTAATCATTTGTAAATCTTCTTTGGAGAAATGTACATTTAGACATTTGCCCATTTTTAAACCAGGTTTTTTATTGCTATTTAACTATTTGAGTCCCCTATTTATTCTAGATATTAACTGCCTACTCAACGTATAACTTCTATATATTTTCTCCCAATCTGTAAGTTGTAAGTTGTCTCTTGACTCTATTGATTATTCATTTGATTTGCATAGCTTTTTTTGTTTTAGTCTGAGGTAAAGCTGTCTTAGTTCATTGATGTTGTAAAAAATATCTGAGGCTCAGTAATTTATCTAAAAAGAGGTTTGTTTGGCTCATATTTCTCCAGAATGTACAAGAAACATGGCATCAATATCTATAATACTTCTGATGAGAGCTTGAGTAATGTTTCCTTCATGGTCGAAGGTAAAGGGAAATCTGGCATGTGTAGATCACATAGTGCAAGAAAAAGTAAGACAGAAAGACAATGTGCCAGGCTTTCTTTAAAAAACAGTTCTAGGCAGAACTTTTACAGAAACTAATAGAGTCAGTTTCAATTTATTCCCCTCACCGTTGGGACATTAATCTATTTATGAGAAATCCACCTGCATGATCCCAACTCCTCAATAACTGAGCATCATATATTTTAGTTTTCATTATATATATATTTTCTTTTTTATTTCAGAAAATTATAGGAGCATATATCTTTTGATTACATGACTTTGTCTTGTACAGTTGAGCATAGTTACAAGTATGCTTTTAACCCAGGTAGTTTGTGTTGTGCTAACGAGGTATGAATGTACCCACTCCTTCCTACCTTATCCTGCTTACTTGATTTCCATTAAGTTTTACTTCCATATGTGCACATAATTGTTCATTTATTAGTTCCAAGTTAGTACGAAGTACATGTGGTTTGATTTCTCATTCTTGCAAAACTTCAGTTTGCAGAATGCTCTCTGGGGGTCAAATTTTAACAGGAAATTTGGAGATCAAATATGAAAAACATAGCAAATCCCATTTGTCATTTAATTTCTTTGGATGCCAGTGATTTTGATGTCTTATCCAAATATTCTTGTCCAGTCCAATGCTATCAGCAGTTTTCCAAGTTTTCTTTTAGTGATTTTATAACTTTGAGAGTTACATTTAGGTCTTACATCAATTTTGAGTTGATTTTTTTGTTTATGGTGAAATATAGATGTCCTTATTCTTCTGCATATAGGTTTTTAATATCGCTGCACTAATTTATTTAAGAAACTATTTTTTACCAAAGTGTCTTTTTCCACCTTTGTTGAAAATGAGTTGGCCATAAATGGTTGTGGTTTTTCATTCTTTTATTCTCTTGTATTTATCTATGGGTCTGCTAAATGCCAACACTATGCTGCTTTTAAAAATAAAATTTTGCAGTATATTTTGAGCTCAGGAAGCATGGTCCCTGCAACTTATTTTAAGTTTTAGTTTTTTTCTTGTTTTGTTTGTTTGTTTGTTTGTTTGTTTAGTCAAGATTGCTTTGAATATTTAAAGTCCTTTGGTTTCATGTGATTTTTAGTATTGCATTTTCTGTTTCTGTTAAGAATGGTCTTAGTACTTAAATAGGAATTGCATCAAATCTATGGATCTCTTTGAATAGTATGGACATTCTAACAATATTGATTCTTAAAATCTATAAATCACGCATATCTTATTTATTTATTTTTGTCCTTTTAAACTTATTTTATGGGTTTATGATTTTCATTATAGAGATTTTCGCCTCCTTGGTTAAACTGAGTCCTAAGTATCTTATTATTTTTTTGTAGATATTGCAAAGAAAATTTTTTTTATAAATTTCTTTTTCAACTAGTGTGTTATTGATGTATAGAAACACTACTGATATTTGTATGTTGATTTTGTATTATGAAACTTTATTAAATTTCTTTATTGGTTCTAACATTTATAGTGGGACCTCTAGTTTTTCATATAGAAGATTGTGTCATTTAAAAATAGAGAACACTTGACTTCCTTTTTCATATGAATAAATTTTTTTTCTTTCTATTGTCTAATTGCCTCAGCTAGGATGTTTATTAGTATGTTAATTAAAATGTTGAATTTAGACATTTTCACATTTTTGAAATCTTAGAGAAAACCAAATAAAGATTTTAGTATTTTCTCATTCAGTATGATGCTAGTTGTGGGTTTGTCACATATGGCCTTTATTCTGTGATGTGTACTATTCTGTACAAAATTCTTTCACACTTTTAATCATAAATGAATGTTGCGTTTTGTCATATGCTTTTGATATACCTATTAAAACAATACATTTCTTATCTTTGATTCACTTAAGGAGATATATCACAATTAGAAATTTGCATATAGTAACATTTTCATATGACTAGAATGCATGCACATGATCATTGTGAATATTTATAATGTGTTTTGCTTTTCTTTGCTATTATTTTGATGAAGATTTTTGCATTTATGTTCATGGAGACATTGGCTGGTAGATTTTTGTTTCTATTGTTACCGTGATTTCTGATTTTGGAATCCAGATAATCCTAAACCACAGAATAAGTCTGAAAATATTTTCTTTTCTTTAACTTTCTGTAAATTTGACAACAATTGGTATTAGTTCTTCTTTAATTTTTTGGTAAAAATTTATCAGCGAAACCATTAGGTCATTGCTATTCTTTGAGGGGATAATCGTTTTTAAGGGAGACTTGATGAAACATGTACCCTAAAAATGTTTTAAAACCCAGAGTTTTTTCTCTCTACAGAAATATTTAGTAAAATGTAAAAATATTTTTACAATCTGAATAGAAAAAAATACTATAAGGTAATATGATTTATAACCAATTCAATTTTATCATTACTATTAGTGTTCAGACATTCTATTTCTTCATGAATTCATCTTGGTAAATTGTATGTGTCTAGTAATTTATCACTATCTCCTGGTTTTTCTAATTTGTTGCTGCACATATTTAGTGGCAATTGTAATGGTTCCTTGAAATGCTCTGTGTTTCTGTGCTATTGGCTTTAAGGCCTACTTATGATATATGATTTTATTTATTTCAGTAATATCTTTTGTAAGTTAGTCAAGGTAAATATTTATTGATTTATCTTTTAAAATGACAATTTTGCCAATATTTTGTATATTTTTGTTTTGTTTATGTGTCATATGGTTTTATTAATTCCATTTTTCTACTAATTTACCATTCAGTTTGTTTTGATTTTCAAACAAAATGAGGCTTGAAATTGTTTATTAGTGATTTTTTTTTCTGATGTAGGTACTAGTCTTTATAAATTTTTCTCTTAGAACTGCACACCATAAATAATAGTATCCTGTGTTTTTATTTTCACTTAAGATTTTTTGTTTTAAATTTTTTATTTGTATAAATTTAAGGGGTACATGTGCACCCTTGTTGCACACTTACATTGCATATTGGTGAAGTCTGGGCTTTATTCTGTGCATCACCCAAATGTACTTTCCTGAAATATTTTTTTTCTTTTTCTTTCTTTTTCTTTTTTTTTAAATTTCAGTTCATCATGGGGTACAAAAGCTCAGGTTATATACATTGCCCATGTCCCACCCATCCCCCTGAGTCAGAGCCTCAAGTGTGTCCATTCCCCAGACAGTGCTCCTGGCACTCACCATGTAGTCATACTTCCATTCCCTCTCCCCGCACCCCACAACCCCAAGTCAGCACCTTCAAGCATGACCATTCCGCAGACGGTGTGCAATGCACTCATCATGTAGGTGTGCACCCATAACCTCCTCTCACCCCCGTCTCAGTCTGATATCCAGTTGGTATCATTCCCCAATGTGCATTTAGGTGAAGATCAGGGAAACCAATTTTCTGGTGAGTACATGTGATGCTTGTTTATCCATTCTTGAAACACTTCAGTTAATATAATGGGTTCCAACTCTCCCAAGGAGATCCAAAGAGATGTCTTATCACTGTTATTTCTTATAGCTAAGTAATACTCCACGGTATACATATACCACAATTTAGTAATCCATTCATGAATTGATGGGCATTTGGGTTGTTTCCACATCTTTGAAATTGTGAATTGTGTTTCTATAAACATTTGGGTACAGGTGTCTTTGTCACAGAATGACTTTTGTTCATCTGGGTGGATGCCCAATAATGGGATTGCTGGATTGAATGGTAGGTCTACTTGAATCTGTTTAAGGTATCTCCATAAGGCTTTCCACAACGGTTGCACTAGGTTGCAGTCCCACCAGCAGTGTATGAGTGTTCCTGTCTCTCTGCATCCACAGTAACATGTGTTGTTTTGGGACTTTTTGATAAAGGCCATTCTCACTGGAGTTAAGTGATATCTCATTGTGGTTTTGATTTGCATTTCCCTGATGATTAGGGATATTGAGCATTTTTTTATGTTTGTTAACCATTCTTATATTTTCTTTTGAAAAATTTCTATTCATGTCGTTTGCCCACTTGATAAAGTTGTTTGATTTTTTTCTTGCTGATTTTCCTGAGTTCTAAATAGATTCTTGTTATCAGTCCTTTATCTGATGTGTAGTACGCGAAAATTTTTTCTCATTCTGTAGGCTGTCTGTTTTTTCTCTTGACTGTTTCTTTGGCTGTGCAGAAGCTTTTTAATGTAAACAGATCCCATTCATTTATTTTTGTGGTTGCTGTGATTTCCTTAGGGGTCTTCTTCATAAATTCTTTGCCTAGACTAATGTCTGTAAGAGTCTTTCCTACATTTTCTTCTAGAATTCTAATCGTTTCCCATTTAAAGTTTAAATCTTTTATCCACTGTGATTTGATTTTTGTAAGAGGTGAAAGCTGTGGGTCCTCTTTTAGTCTTCTACATGTGGCTATCCAGTTTTCCCAGCACAATTTGTTGAATAGGGATTCTTGTCCCTAGAGTATGTTTTTGTCTGCTTTGTCAAAGATTAGATGGCTATATGAGGATGGTTTTATATTTGGATTTTCTGTTCTGTTCCACTGGTCTGTGTCCCTGCATTTGCACCAATACCAGGCAGTTTTAAAAACCACAGCCTTGTGGTATAGTTTGAAGTCTGGCAAATTTATACCTCCCATTTTGTTTTTATTGCTTAAAATTGCTTTTACTATATGGGATCTTCTCTGATTCCATACAAAGTGTATAATTGTTTTTTCTAAATCTGTGAAAAATGATGTTGGTAATTTAATAGGGATTGCACTGAATCTGTAGATCACTTTGGGTAGTACAGACATTTTAACAATGTTGATTCTTCTGATCCATGAGCATGGTATTGTTTTCCTCCTATTTATATGTTCTGCAATTTCCTTCCTCAGTGTTTCATAGTTCTCCCTGTAGAGATCCTCTACCTCTTTAGTTAAATATATTCCTAGATATTTTATTTTCTTTGTTGCTATTTTGAAGGGTATTGAGTCTTTAATTTGGTTCTCTGATTGACTCTTATTTGCATATATGAATGCCTCTGATTTGTGTGTATTGATTTTATAACCTGAGACTTTACTGAATTCATTAATCAATTCCAGGAGTCTCTTGGTTGAATCTTTGTGGTTTTCCAGATATAACATCATATCATCAGTGAAGAGTGAGAGTTTAATCTCTTCTTTCCCTATTTGGACTCCCTTGATTCTGCTCTCTTGCCTGATAGCTCTCGCAAGGACTTCCAATACTATGTTGAAAAGTAGTGGGGACAGTGGGAAGCCTTGTCTGGTTTCAGTTTTAAGTTTGAATGCTTTCAATTTTTCCCTGTTCAGTATGATGTTGGCTGTGGGTTTGTCAAATATGACTTGTATCATTTTTAGGTAGGTCCCATCTATGCCTATTTTATTAAGTGTTCTTATCATAAAAGGGTGTTGAATTTTGTCAAATGCTTTTTCTGCATCTATTGAGAGGGTCATATAGTCTTATTTTTGCTTCTATTTATGTGCTGAAATACATTTATAGATTTACGTATGCTGAACCACCCCTGCATCTGTGGGATGAAGCCCAGTTGGTCATGATGGATTATTTTTTTGATAAGCACTTGGATAAGATTTGCTAGGATTTTATTGAGAATTTTTACATCTATATTCATGAGAGAAATTAATCTGTAGTTTTCTTTTTTGTTGCATCCTTTCCTGGTTTTGGTATCAATGTTATATTGGCTTTGTAAAACGTGTTGGGGAGAATTCCATCCTTCTTGATATTGGAAAATAGTTTATGTAGGATGAGCACAAGTTCTTCTTTGTATGCACGGTAAAATTCAGGTGGGAACCCATCTGCACCCAGGATTTTCTTTTTGGGAAGGTTTTTTATTGCTGTTTTGATTTCAGTTCTCGATATTGTTCTATTCAGGAATTCTATTTCTTCCTGATTGAGCTTCAATTTTATTGTCGGCCAATTTGTTTTCAGAAGCATTTTGTTTTTTCACTTATTTGTAAGTGAAAAGATGATAATCACTGTCATATAAAAAAACAAAAATATAAAACAGTAAAATACTTGTGTAACCAAACACAGAATACTACTGTACTGTAAATGTACTAGGGAAAATTTTTCAAATCCCTACTATAAAGGTTAGGCATTGAAAATGTCCAAAACACATCCACAAGTCATTGGTAAGAAACATGCAATGTATAAATATTTAAATTAAAGCAAAAAGTATGAAAAAAAATTGAAGAGGAGAATTAAAGTCTACAGTATTTTTATGTAACTGAACTTGTTATTATTTGCTTAAAATAATTTATAACTATGAGATTCTTTTATTAGTTCTTTGGTAACCACAAATTATCAATGCAACAGACACACAAATGACAAAAAGAACGGGACCAAAGGGTTTTTGCTGCACAGAAAAGCGCTAGAACAGATGACAAACAAGATAGAAAGGAAAAAAAAAATCAACAAAGAATCTACAGAAAAGAAAAACAGGTAATAAGTGATAAAATATCAGCATTAACTTCTTACCTATCAATAATAAAATTGAATTTAAATAAATTAAAGTTCCTAACTAGATGATATGGAATGGCTGCTTGGGTTAAAAAATACCCAACTATATGCTGCCTACAAGTGATTCTCTTCAGTTTCAGACAGAAAGTGAGGGGATAGCATAAGATAAGTGAAAGTAAAAGTGAGCAGGAGCAGCTATAGTTATATGAGATACAGTAGTCTTTAAGTGAAAACTGTAAAAACTTTCAAAAAAGGTAACTATATATGTATGTATACATACACATACACACACACACATACACATACATATTCAGCAAGATATAAAAATTGTGAATATATATACAACCAATACTAAATCACCCAAATACATAAAGCAAATGCTATTTGATCTAAAGAGAGAATGACATACCATAATAGGAGAGTTCAACATTCAACTTTCACAATGTGCAGATTATTTGGAAAGAAAATTAGCAACAATAACATTCTAGACCCAAGGGATCTAAAAGAATTTTAACCTAAGAATGAGTGGCTGAAAGTAAAGTCACAATTCAATTGATATATAGTAAGCACAATTCTGAAGACATGTTTGGAAAAAGCATAAACCAGAGAAGTGTCTGTGACATACACTCTTTGAGTAGGTGATTGGGAACTCAATGTTTAAGGAGAGAAAGCATTCAGTAGAAAAGAAGGGAGAGAATCGACAATGAGGCAATTCATTTTATTCTTGTGAGGCTCTAACTGGTTCTCAGCAAATCTATATTTTACATAAGATAAGGTTAGCATTTGAAAAAAGAAAGTGTAGAGAAAACAGTCAATTATTTTAACATCTCAGTGTGGGAAAAAAAGTGATTGTTCTAATCTTGGCCTATTCTTTGTCTGTAGAGATAGGCTTGTAGTCAACATTGCTGGTGTGTAACTTAAAATAACTTAGGTTTAGTAGTTTAGTTAGCTTGCATTTCCAAGGTTAGTATTGACATGTGCTTGTTTTATAAGGGACCATATGTCCTGTAAGGCTTAAGGGCAACAGAAATTTCTTTGTAAGCAATTTGTGACAATGGACATCTAGGGAGGCAATAGGCCTTTGTTGTAAGACAATAGGCCTAGCTTGTGTATAATGTTATGGCACAGGATTACACAGTCACAGCTTTCAAATATTGTGATGAGATTTTGTAAGGGAAGGCAAGATGACCAAACTATGACATCACTTGTCAGACTGTCCCAGCTGGATGATGGAAGGTTGGACTGAGAAGAGCAGAGAACAATCACAGCTTGGGTGTAGATCTCAGGGAGAGACAACAGAGATGTCTGGGGACCCCACTGAGAGAAATTTAAAGCATGAGAAAGAATAAGGTAGAGAGAAGAGAACAGGAGTGTGGACCAAATCCAGAGAGACTAGGACCCCAGTGAAAGGGTAATGGGGTTCCCCTCCCCTTCTTGGGTACCCTCAGTGAGCATCAGGACACAAAACTTACCCTCTATGGGAGAGTGTCACAGAAGACCAGAAAGCCAACTTTTTTCACCTAGACAATTACTCCTTTGCACCTTCTCCATTCACAGCATCACAGAAAATAATTTTTGCTCAAGCCAGTTTGTAGCTGTGTTCTCTCCCTGAATTGTAATCTGACGGGTGCTTTGGTTGAGAAGCCTGCTTCTCTGCAGTAGGGGTGTGATCTTGGCTGAGTTTGCCACTGAAAGAGGAGTTGCCACAGTCTGTGAGCTTCTTACCTGCCACCATTTCATGGTATCATACCCTGGTGGCTTAGAAAGGTGGAACGAACCCAGTGACCCCTGTAAAAGACATGGGTGCAGGGAGGCACAAGGGCGTGGTCTTAGTCCTCAGACTCGTGTGGTGAAGAAGCCATTTTGGACATATTCCATGGGAGAGTGTGGAGGGGCCCTGAGGAACAGTGATCAGTGAGAATGCCCCATCCCCCACCCCTGCTAGATAACCACCACATTGTATAAGGATGCAGCTCTTGGACTAAATTTAGCCTAGCCCCTGGTTCCCATAACAACTATATGCCTCTGGAGTGTGGGATGAATGGAAGCAGTGGCCCCTCCCACATTCATTACAACTGAGAAACATAGACGCCACTGCTTCTGCCCCTATGTGAGGCCCCTGCAGATAGTGAAGCCTTCCTCCCTCGCATTTAGGAGTCATGGTGGAACAGGCATGCACAATTGAAGATCCTTATTGCATGGAGTTAGATGCATTCCCAGCAAAATCAGTTTCCTTTGGGAGGAGTCATCACAAGGGATATGGAAATAATAGAAATAGAAAATAAAGAATATAGAAATAAAAGAAGACACAGAGATAAAGTATAGTTTTAAAAGATGGGAGAATGAGAGGGTCCTTCAACTTTCCCATGAACTGTGAGGCCTTGAGTGAAATCTCGCATCAGTATTTATTGGTGTAGTGGTCAGTTGCCAGTGGTAACAGATTTACATAATAACAGGTAGTTCATTTAGGTTTAAAGTCTTCCCAAAAGCTTCTAGAGATCCCTTAATTAACTCTATCTACATGAGCAAATTTTTACAAAATCTTTCTAAGATAAACTTCTAAGTCCTAAGATAAAAATATCGCTTAGCAGAAAGGCTAAACAGAAATATAGTGGCTCTATATTTCTTTATCTAGTATTTTGTTGATTAAGACAAGTAGTCAGGAGTAAACAGGAACTGTTCCTTAGACCAATTGTTTCTAGCTGCAGGTGTCTGTTAGGCAGGCATTCTTTGATCAGTTCTCAACCTGTGATCAATACCGAGCCTTGTCCTACAGAGGCATAGGCTCAAGCAGCCTTCAGTTCTGAGATAGTGTCACTATGTAAATTGCTATGATCTGTGGGATGCCCTCCTGAGGTGAGAAAGCTTTTGATCTGTGAACTAACATATTCCTTCAAGGCAAAACCCTGCCAAACTCCTGAAATCTTTTATGTCTCTTATAGGCCAATACCCTCTACCCACCAGAATCCCATAAAGACACATACTAGTGGGTCAGACCCATGGACTGGGGGCATTTTAAAAGCCAGTCTCGGGCAGTGAGAGGACTCATGCAGACCGACATGAAGGGAGAGTGCTATGGAGTTTCAGGGAGAAAATAGGGATGTGCTCACCCCATCCCACAAACAGTGCTAATGAACTAGGGCAGAATGAGACTGGCCCATGGCTTTAGCAATTACTGGATTAATCCATTCCTAAGGAAGAGTCTGCCTGGCTTGGATAGATGGTCCTGAGCTCCATACCTATGACTTCCTTTAGTGGCTGGATAAAAAAATCTCAGAGCCTTGCCAAGGCTATCCAAAGACTCTCAGACTTTCTCAACCCAGCCATCATCTGTTTTGCTATTCCCATCACCTCAGGGGGAGTAGAGATCAAGGAATCTTGTGGGAGCTAAAGGATCCATCCTACAGACTGAAGCATTCATGTGCCCAACCTGGGGGAGCAGAGCCTACCGTTGGCACAAAAGAATACCTCAGGAGCTGTGGCTTTCATGCATACTACAATCAATGTTGAGGGAAGAACCACTTAGAGAAGCTCAGTGCTTTCCAACTCAAGCAAACAAGGAACAGCTGATTCATATTCACAAGTACCACTCAAAATCTCAGAGATTAAGCTGAGGGACTTACTTCACTACACAGTGTCAGGAAGAGGTAAAGGCAGCTGATCAGAGATAACCTGAGAGGGTCACCAAGCCTGGTAGAACACCCTGAAGGCAACAAATGACCAGCATTCCTCTCCCTGACACTATTATGGATCAATCTTTGGGAACCAAGATACTGTCCTATAAGTCAGTCCTAGCACACCCAGCTTTCAATTGAGAAACCATGCGTGAAGGAATCAAAAAAAGAACTACAGAAATATAAAAAATCAGAGCAAAAGGACACCCCAAAAGAAAACAATAATTCCTTACCAAAGGCTAGCAACAAAAACAAAAAGATTGAGATCACAGAATTTTGAATATGGATGGTAAGAAAACTCAATGCAACACAAGAAAAAAATAAAAGCCCAACACAAAAAAGTCACAAAACAACACAAGACATGAATGAAAAATTCTCTTAAAAACGGGGGGAGTGCTAAAGAAAATACAAACAGAATTTCTGAAAATACAAAATTTATTCAAGGAATTACAAAACACAATGGAAGGCCTTAAGAATAGACTATATCAGGTGGAAGAAAGAATCTCAGAGCTTCAAGGCAGCATCATTGAACTAAAAATATCAGTCAAAATGAAAGAACAGAGAAATAAAAGAAGTGAACAAAGCCTACAAGAAATTGGGATTATTTAAAGAGACAAAGCATAAAAATTATATGTATCCTCAATACTGAAGACGAAAATACACACTAATTAAAAAGAAAATTGAGAGACTAATTCAGGAAAATTTTCCCTGGCTTTGGTAGAAATATAGATCTCCAGGTAAAAGAAGCTCAAAGAATTCCTGACAGACTCATTATAAAGAAGTAATCTCCACAACACATGGTCATTAGACTGGCCAAAAGTAAACATGAAGGAACCACTCCTGCAAGCATTAAGTTGCAAACATGAGGTAATTTACAAAGGAAGACCTATACAACTAACTACAGACTTTTCTACTAAGACCTTAAAAGCCAGGAGGGATTGGAGACCCATTCTCAGTCTCCACAAACAGAATAATGTCTAGCCTACAAATTTTTATATCATAAAACTGAGTTTCTTATATGAGGGAGAAATAAAGACTTTCTCAGGAAAGCAAACACTGAGGGAATATGTCAAGACCCAACATGCACCAGAAGAAGAAATCAGCACTGCATAATATGCAGACAAACATAATGGACACCCACCTGTGTAAAATTACACAAAAGGCTAAATGTCAGAGCCCAGAAACCACAGTGTCTCAAGAGGTAAACAAAGTCATAAAATGCTACTGAAAAGGAAGCAGAAATATCCCCCACAACTCAATAAATATGAATGTATTGAATCCCCCATTCAAAAGACATAGGCTGGCAGAATGAATATATATATATGCCTAATATATGCTGTCTCCAGGAAACACATCTGACCCCCAGGGACTCACTCAGACTCTGGGTAAAGGGATGGGAAAACTATGCCATGAAAATGAAAACCAAAAGAAAGGTGATGTAGCCATTGTCATATCAGATAACATTGACTTCAAATCTAAAGAAGTAAATAAAATGTGGTATATGTATACCAAGAAATACTATTCAGCTATAAGAAACAATGGTGACATAGCACCTCTTGTATTTTCCTGGATATAGCTGGAACCCATTCTCCTAAGTGAAGTATCCCAAGAATGGAAAAATAAGCACCACATGTACTCACCATCAGATTGGTTTCACTGATCAACACCCAAGTGCATATATAGGAATAACATTTATAGAGTGTTGGGCAGATGGGAAGTTGGAGGTGGGGATGGGTATATACATACATAATGAGTGCAATGCACACTGTCTGGGGCATGGACATGCTTGAAGCTCTGACTTCAGGGGATGGGGTGACAAGGGCAACATATGTGACCTGAACACCTGTACCCCCATAATATGCAGAAATAAAAAAAAAGAAAGACAAAGAAGATCATCATATAATGGTGAAGGTAACAAGTCAAGAAAAAGAAATAATCCTAAATATTTACACACCTAAAAAAGGTGAACACAAACTCATAAAGGAAGTACTACTTGATTTAAACAAATAAAAAACTGCAACATTATAATACCCAGGAATATCGAAACCCCACTGGCAGAATGACACAGATCTTCCAATAGAAAGCAAATAAACAGTGAACATAAAGAACTCTACAACAAATAGGCTCACTAAAATATACAGAACATTTTACCCCAAACCACTGAATATATGCTCTTCCCATAAGCTGAAAGAACGTTCTCTAAAATTTATCACATCCTAGGCTTCAATGCCTGTCTCAAAATTTTAAAAAATAGAAATCATACCATGTATCTTCTCAGGCCACAGGAAATTAAAATTAGAAATCAATTCCAATAGAAATAATCATCTCTACACAAAGTCATGGAGATGGAACAACCTACTCCTGAATGATAGTTGGGCCAAAAAGCAAATTAAGAAGAAAATCAAAATAGTCTTTGAGCTAAATGATAAAGGGTACACAAGGTATCCAACTCTGAGGAATACAGCTAAAGCAGTTCTTAGAGGAATCATCATAGCTGTTAATGCCTACATCCAAAAGACAGAAAGGTCACAAATTAATAATCTCATGAATCTTATCAAGGAACTGGAAAAAGGGGAGCAAACCAATCTCAAAACCAGCATAACAAAAGAAACAGCCTTGGTTGGTGCCGAATTAAATGAAATTGAAAGCAAGATAACTATACAGAGGACTTATGAAATGAAATATTAATTCTTTGAAAAGATAAATAAAATCATCATGTTTATCTCTAAATTAACTAGAAACAGAAAAAAAGGACCCTAAGAAGATCCATCAGAAAAGAATGAGAATTGACAATTGTTTCCCCAGAAATATAAAGCATCATCTCTGAATGCTATAAAAATCTCTATGCACATAAACTTGAAAATGTGGGGACAATAGACAAATACTTGGAAACACACAACCTCCCTCCACTCAATCAGGAAGAAATAAAATTCCTGGACAGACCAATTTGAAGTATTGAAATTGAATCAGCAATAAAAGACCTTCCCACACAAAAAAGTCTCAGATCACATGGTTACAGAGCTGAATTTTATCAGACCTACAAAAAAGAACTGGTGTCTCTCCTATAGAAATTGTTCCATAACATTGAGAAGGGAGGAATGCTTCCCACCTCTTTCTATGGAGCCAATATCAGCTTGATACCAAAGCCAGAAAAGGACATTAACAAAAAAAGGAAAAAGAAGAAGAAAGAAATAAAACTACAGAACAATGTGAATAAAGATACAAACATGCTCAACAAAATTCTCGCAAACTGAATTTTGCTGCACATCAAAAAATAATGTAATAATAATAATTCACTATGATGAAATGGGCTTCATCCCAGAGATACAAGATGATTCAACATATGGAAATCTATAAATATAATTTCTTGAATCATAAGAAGCAAAAACAAAGATTATATTGTCCTATCAAGAGATGCAGAAAAATCATTTAACAAAATTTAGCACCAATTTATGATTAAAATGCTTAACAAAAACGTGATACATGGGGCTTACCTCAAAGTTACAAAATCCATATAGCAAAACCCACAGCCAAAATTATAGTGAACAAGAAAAAATTAAAAGTCTTCCACATGGAACTGGATCCAAGTAAGTTTGCCCACTGTCATCACTTGTTTTCAACATAGAGCTGAAATTACTAGCCAGAGATATCAGGAAATATAAAGAAATCCAGGGAATCTAAATGGGGAAAGAAGAAGTCAAATTATTGCTTTTGGCTGATAGTACAATCTTGTATCTAGAAAGCTCCAAAGATTCTACCATGAGACTACTGGAATTGATAAATAAATTTAGCAAAGTGTAAGGTTACAAAATCAATGTATACAAATTAGTAGCATTCCTATACATCAAAAACAGTCAAGCTGAAAATTCAAACAAAGGCTGAACACGTTTCACAATAAAAAAATAGTAAAATACCTAGGAATATATTTAACCAAGGTGGTACAAAAGCTATCTACAGGAAGAATTCTGAAACACTGAGGAATAAAATAGTGTAGGATGTAAACCAGTGGGAAGATATATCATGCTCATGAATTTGCAGAGTCAATATTGATAAAATGTCTATACTACCCAAAGTGATTCACATATTCAATGCAATCACCCTTAAAATAACAACCTTATTTTCTGAGATTTAGAAAAAAATAGTTTTACACTTCTTATGGAACCAGATAAGACCCCAAATAGCCAATGCAACCTTAAGCAAGAAGAACAAATTGGCAGACACCAATCTACCAAACTTCAAGCTATACTATAAGACTATAGCAACCAAAACAGCATGGTGCCAGACAAAAACGGAGACATAGACTTATGGATCAGAATAGAGAACCAGGATATAAAGCCATCCTCATATTGTTCTCTGACCTTTGACAAAGCAGACAAAAATATATACTGGAGAAAAGAATCCCTATTCAATAACTGGTTCTGTGAAAATTGGATAGCCATATGTAGAAGAATGACACATGATCCTTACCTTCACCACTCACAAAAATTAATTGGCTATAAATAACAGACTCAAGACATGTACTATAAGAATTATAGAGAAAATGTTGGAAAAAGAAGATCCCAAAAGCAATCACAGCAACAACAAAAATGAACAAATGGGACTTGAATTAATTAAAGAGTTTCTGTAAACCAAAGACACAGTCAAAAGAGTGAATAGATAATCTACAAAATGGGACAAAATATTTTCATGCTATATACACAATAAAGGGCTGATAGTAAGAATCTACAAAGAACTTAAACAATCAGCATGAAAAAAATCAAACAATGCAATAAAACATAGGAAAAAGACATGAACAGAAGTTTTTCAAAAGAAGATAGACTAATAAATATATAAGAAATGCTAAACACCCCTAATCATCAGGAAAATGCAAATTAAATCCACAAAGAGATATCACCTAACTCCAGTGGAAGTGGATTTTTTTCCAATAAGTTCCAAAGCAACCGATGATGGTATGGATTTGAAGAAATAGGAACATTAGTACACTGTTGGTGGGCCTACAAACTAGTATAACTTCTGTGGAAAGTAGTATGGAGATTCCTCAAAAAAACAAAAGTAGACCTTCCATTTGGTCCAGCAATCCTACTACTGAGGATTTACCCAAAGAATATAAGGTCATTTTATCAAAAAGACATTTGCACTTGAATGTCTATTATAGCACAATTTACAATTGCAAAGATGAAATCAAATTAAGTGCCCATGAATACACTATTGAACTGAATAATAAAATATGATGTGTATATACATATAACGTATATACACACACCATGTAGTAATACTCAGGTATAAAGTAATACCTTTTCTAAAAAGCTGGATAGAACTAGAGACGATCTTTTGAAGTGAAGTATCACAACAATGGAATTTTTAAAAAGCCACATTACCCACTATTAACTTGGAAATCATCGTTCAACATTCATTCATGCATATTTCAGTAAAACTCAATGGAAATCAAGGAGATGGTCGAGAGGATGAGCAGGCATGCAAATTCAAACCAAATGGGTACAATGCATGCTGTCTGAGTAATTGAAACACTTACAACCTTAACTGAAACTGTACAACTGCAAGTTATGTAACCAAAACATTTGTACCCCCACAATATTCTGAAATTATAAAAAGAAAAAAAAAATCATAGCTCCTTCTTGGGAAAGGAATGATGATGTTGCATGACTCCCAGGCTTACATCTTATCTTGATATAATAAATTTGGGGGTTCTGAGATTTTATATCTCCTTACAAGTTATTAACAGAGTGCTTAATTTAATAGCTATACAATAAATATCCCTATCAAACAAGCATGTAAAATTCCAAAACAGATTATATTAATATGTTAGAACAGTAAACAAAAGATAGCAAACTTTATTTTATTTATTTATTTAAAAATATCAGAAATTTTATTTTATTCTTTTTTTTATTCACTGCATATTTTTTATTTACCTATATGTATTGGAGATCTTTCCATATCAATATGAAAAGATACTTCCATCTTTTTTATTAGCTTTATTGTGCTATAATTTACATTAAATACATTTTTACAAATTTTAATATTACAATTCAATGAATTTGGACTCATGTATACAGTGTCATGTGGTCATCATATAATACATAATTATCTGCCAAATTCCTTTCATACCTCTTTGCTGGCAATTCCCTCACCCCACCCCTAGCCTCTGACAACCACTGATCTGTTTTTTTCCACTATAGCATTTTCTTATCCTGAAAATCATAATAATTTGATCATATGATATGTAACCTTTCTATCTGTCTTCTTCAACTTAGCATAATACTTTTGAGAGTCATCCGTGTTGTTGAATGAATCCATAATTTATTCCTTCTAGTCACTAAATTATAGTCCAGCGTACCACATAGCAATGGCTCAGCCACAATTTGTCCTTTCATCTGTCAACACAGTTGAGTTACTTCCAGTTTAAGGGTATCAGAAATAAAGCTGTTATGATTAAAGGATATTGTTGGGTATCATGTGCCATATACATCAATTAGGTCAAATTTGCTAGCAATCAAGTTCATATTTTCTATATTCTTTTTTTTTTTAAGACAGAGTCTCACTCTGTTGCCCAGACTAGAGTGCCATGGCATCAGCCTAGCTCACAGCAACCTCAAACAGGTGGGTTCAAGCAATCTCCCTGCCTCAGCCTCCATGCCTGGCTAATTTTTTCTATATATATTTTTAGTTGTCCATATAATTTCTTTCTATTTCTAGTAGAGACAGGGTCTCACTATTGCTCAGGCTGGTCTAGAACTTCTGAGCTCAAATGATCTACCCACCTCGACCTCTCAGAGTGCTAGTATTACAGAGGTGAGCCACTGCTCCCAGCCTATATTCTTAGTAATATGATGTCTGCTTGTTCCATGAATTACAGAAACAATATACATATATGTACGTGTGTGTGTGTGTGTGTATATAATTCAGGATACTATGGGTTTACAAACATTTTGGTTACATGAAATGCATTTGCCTCACTCAAGCCAGGGCTACAAGTGGGTACTTCCTCCATGTAGTGTGCCGCATTTCCAATACCTGTAGGTTTTCACTCCCACCTCCTTTTCCCCGTACTCTTCCCCCTTACCTAGCCAATACCCAGTGAGTATTACTACTATGTGAGCATGTTAGTGTTGATCAATTAGTATCAGTTTGATAACAAATACATGTGGTACATGTTTTTCCATCCTGTGAAAATCAATATTCTTAAAATGTCCATTCTACTTAAAATAATCTACAGAATTAATGCAATACCTATCAAAATTCCTTTATCATTCTTTACAGATTTAGAAATAATAATGTTATAATTTGTCTGGAACCAGAGAAGACCTTGTATAAACAAAGCAATTTTAAACAAAAAGAACAAATTGGGAGGCATCAGTCTTCCAGACTTCAATAGTTACTACAAGACAATAGTAACCAAAACAGCATGGTACTAGCACAAGAACAGAGATATAGACCTTTACAATAAGAAGGAGATCCCAAATATAAAACTATATTCATATTTTTTTTACTTCAGCATACTATGGGGGTACAAAAGTTCAGGTTACGTATATTGCCTGTGGTCCCCCACGCCTCCAAGTCAGAGTTTCAACCATGTCCATTTACCAAATAGTGCACATCACATTCATTATGTAGGTGTACACCATTCCCTCCCCCCAACATCTGCCCAACACCTGATTAGTGTTATTCTCAAATGTGCACTTAGGTGATGATCAGCAAAACCAATTTGATGGTGAGTATATGTGGTGCTTATTTTTCCATTCTTTGGATACTTCACTTAGTAAAATGGGTTCCAACTCTTTCCAGGAGAACATAAGAGATTCTGTATCACCATTATTTCTTATAACTGAGTAATACTCCATGGTATACATATACCAGATTACATTAATCTATTCATGTATTGATGAGCACTTCAGTTATTTCCACATTTTTTTGCTATTGTAAATTCTGTTGCTATAAACATTCAGGTGCAGATGTCTTTTTTATAGAATGACTTTTGTTCTTTTGGGTAGATGTCCAATAATGGGATTGCTGGATGGAATGACAGGTCTACTTGAGTCTGTTTAAGGTATCTCCACATTGCTTTCCACAGAGGTTGCACTAGTTTACAGTCTCACCAGCAGTGTATGAGTGTTCCTGTCTCTCCACATCCACACCAACATTTATTGTTATGGGACTTTTTGATAAAGGCCTTCCTCATTGGAGTTAAGTGAAATCTTATTGTGGCTTGAATTTGCATTTCCCTGATGATCAGAGATGTTGAGCATTTTTTCATATCTTTGTTGGCCATTCTTCTGTCTTCTTTTGAAAAATTTTTATTCATGTCCTTTGCCCACGTTTTGATAGGGTTCTTTGATTTTTTTTTCTTGTTGATTTTCCTGAATTCTAAATAGGTTCTAGTTATCAGCCCTTTATTGGATGTGTAGCATGCAAAAATTTCTTCCCCTCTGTCGTTGTCTGTTTGCTCTTGTGACGGTTTGTTTGGCTGTATAGAAGCTTTTTAATCAGGTCCCATTTATTTATTTTTGTTGTTGTTGTGATTGCCTTTGGAGTCTTCTTTATAAATTCTTCACCTAGGCCAACATTTATAAGAGTCTTTCCAACTTTGTCTTCTAGAATTCTAATAGTTTCACACCTAAGGTTTAAGTCTCTTATTCACTGTGATTTGATTTTTGTGAGAGAGGTGAAAGGTGTGAGCCCTGTTTCAGTATTCTACATATGGCTATCCAGTTTTCTCAGCACCATTTATTGAGTAAGGATTCTTCTCCCCAGAGTATGTTTTTGTCTGCTTTGTCAAAGTTTACATAGTTATATGAGGATGGTTTTATGTCTGGATTTTATGTTCTATTCCACTGGTCTGTGTCCTGTACTTGTGCCAATACCATGCAGTTTTAATAACCACAGGCTTGTAGTATAGTTTGAAGTCTGGTAAATTATTACCTCCCATTTTGTTCTTATTGCCTAAAATTGCTTTTGCTAGACAGGGACTTCTCTGGTTCCATACAAAGTGTAAAATTATTTTTTGTATACAAGTGAAAAATGATTTTGGAAATATAATAAGGATTGTCTTGAATCTGTAGATTACTTTGGGTAGTATACACATTTTAACAATGTTGATTCTTCTGATCCATGAGCATATTGTCATCTAATCATCAAAAAATCAGATAAAAGTATACATTGGGGAATAGAATCTCTATTCAATAAATGGTGGTAGAAAAACTGGATGTCCACACACAGAAGATTGAAACTGGATCCCAACCTCTCATTTCTCACAAAAATCAATGTATGTTGTATAACAGACATAAACGTAAGGTGTGAAACTTTAAGAATTCTCAGAGAAAATGTTGGGAAAACTCTTTTAGACATCTCCCTATGTAAAGGAGTTATGAAGAATACCCCCAAAGCAATCACAGCAGCAACAAAAATAAACAAATAGGACTAATCAAATTAAAAACCTTCGGCACAGCCAAGAAAACTGTCCTTAGAATCAATAGACAATCTACAGAATGGGGCAAAATTAATTTTCTACACATCCAATAAAGGGCTGATAAGAAGAATCTCTATAGAACTTAAGAGAATCAATAAGAAAAAGTCAAACAACCCCATCAATAAATTGGCAAGGCACATGAACACAAACTTCTCAGAAGAAGACAGACTAATGGCTAGCAAATATATTAAAAAGTGCTCAACATGTCTAATATTAGGTACATGTAAATCAAAACCACAATGAGATAACACCTAACTCCAGTGAGAATAGTCTCTATGAAAAAGTACCAATATAACAAATGCTAGCTTGGATGTGGCGAGATTAGAACATCCATACACTGCTGGTGGGACAGATAATTGGCAATTTTAAATGATCAGAATTATATTAGTTTTCTTTTTTGACTGCAATGATACAAAACTTAAAGTCAACCACAGAAGGTAGTATAATTCAGTGTGTTTGAGGTGGTTTTTTTTTTTTGGAGGATTATCTTTTTTATTTCAGAATACTGTGGGGGTACAGGCATTTTGGTTACATGCATTAATTTCGTATAGTTTGAGACAAAATTGTAAATGTTTCCATCCCCTACACACTGTGCATTGTCTTAATACCAGTTATATGTGAATATACCACCCACTCCTCCCCATTCCAACCTGCTTTATTTCCATTGAATTTTACTACCATATGTACACATGAGTGTTGATCATTTAGTTGATATTTAAAACAGAGTTCATGTGGTGTTTGTTTTCCCATTCTTGTGATAGTTTCTAGTTACATCCAGCTTTTTACAAAAGGTATTAGTTCACCATTTTTATGACTTAGTAGTGCTCCATGGTGTGTGTGTATATACATATATACACATATCACAGTTTGTTAATCCACCCAAGTATTGATGAGAACATAGGTTGTTTCCACATCTTTGTGATTTCTTTTTATTTCAGGAAATTATGGGGGTACAAACATGTTGGTTACATGTTATGACTTTGCCACATCCCAGCCATGATTTTAGATGTGCCCTTTCCATCCCTACAAAGCTCACCACATCCATGAGTTGTTAGTTCTCCCACTCCCAACTCCCCTACATGCAAAGAATATTACTACTATTTGAGTACATTAGTGTCAATCAGTGCCAGTTTGATGGCGAGTACATCATGTGGTGCCTATTCTTCCATTCTTGTGAAACTTCACTTCACAGGATGGACTCAAGTTCTATCCAGGAAAATAAAAAGGTGCTAGGTCACTATTGTTTATTATGATTGAGTAGTATTCGATTGTACACATATACCATATTTTATTAATCTACTCATGGATTGATGAACACTTGGGTCGTTTCCACATCCTTGGAATAGTGAATTGTGCTTCCATAAACATTTTAGTGCAGAAGTCTTTATCATAGAATGACTTTTGTCCATTTGGGTAGATGTCTAATAGTGCTATGCCTGGATCAAATGGTAGTTCTCATTGTAGCTCTTCGAGGTATCTCCAAATTCCTTTCCACAGAGGTTGCACTAATTTGCAGTCCCACCAGCAGTGTAAGTGTTCGTATCTCTCCACATCCTCAACAAAATTGTTACTTTGGGATTTTTGATAAAGGCCAGTCTTACTGGAGTTAGCTGACATCTCATTGTGGTTTTGATTTGCATTTTCCTAATAATTAGAGATGTTGAGCATTTTTTTATGTTTGCAGGTCATTATTCTGTTCTCTTTTGAAGTTTCTTTTCATGTCCTTCACCCATTTATTAAAGGCGTTCTTTCACTTAATCTTGTTGATTTTTTTTTGAGCACTATATAGATTCTTGTTATCAACCTTTTATCAGATTTGTAGAGGAAAAATATTTTCTTCCATTCTGTAGATTTTCAATCACTCTGATAGTTTCCTTGGCTGTTCAAAAGCTTTTTAATTTCATCGGATCCCATTTATTTAATTTTTTAAAAGGAAATTTTTTTCTTTTTTATTTCAGCACATTATGGTTGTATAAATGTTTAGGTTACGTATATTGCCCTTCTCAACACCCTCCTGTCTGAGTCAGAGCTTCAAGCGTGTCCATCCCCCAGACAGTGCATTTAGCACTTATTATGTATGTATATACCCATTCTATCTCCCGCCCACATCTGCCGGACACCCAATTAATGTTACAACTAAATGTGCTCTTAGGTGATGATCAGTGAAATCAATCTGATGGTGAGTACATGTCATGCTTCTATTTCCATTCTTGGGATACTTCACTTAGTAGAATGGGTTACAGCTCTACCAAGGAAACTACAAGAGTTGCTAGATCACCATTGTTCCTTATAACTGAGTAGTACTCCATGGTATACATACACCACATCTTATTAATCCACTCATGTATTGATAGGCACTTGGGTTATTTCCACATCTTTGCTATTGTGAATTGTACTGCTATAAACATTCTAGTGCAGATGTCTTTTTTATGCAATGTCTTTTGTTCTTTTGGGTAGATGCTCAGTAATAGTATTGCTGAATCAAATGGTAGATCTACTTGTGTATCTTTGAAGTATCTCCATATTGCTTTCCACAGAGGTCACACAAATTTGCAGTCCCACCAGCAGTGTATGACTGTTTGTATCTATTCACATCCATGCCAACATTTATTTTTATGGTACTTTTTGATAAAGGCCATTCTCACATGAGATAAGTGATATCTCATTGTGGTTTTGAATTGTATTTCCCTGATGATTAGAGACGTTGAGCATTTTCATATGTTTACTAATCATTATTCCATTTTGTTTTGAAAAGTTTCTGTTCCTGCCCTTTGCCCACTTTTTGATAGGGTTGTTTGATTTTTTCTTGCTGATTTTCCTGAGTTCTAAATAGATTCTAGTTATCAGCCCTTTATCGATGTGTAGCATGTGAATATTTTCTCCCATTCTATAGGTTTTCTGTTTACTCTCATGATAGTTTTTTGGCTGTGCAGAACCTTTTCAATTTGATCAGCCCCATTTATTGATTTTTTGTTGTTGTTGCCATGATTGCCTTTGGGGTCTTCTTCGTAAATTCTTTCCAAAGGCCATTGTCTATAAGAGTTTTTCCAACATTTTCTTCTAGAATTCTTGTAGTTTCAAGCCTTAGGTTTAAGTCTGTTATCCACTGTGAGTTCATTTTTGTGAGACGTCAAAGGTGCAGATCCTGTTTCAGTCTTCCACATGTGGCCAACCATTATTTTCCTAGCTCCATTTATTGAATAAGGACTATTTTCCCCAGTGTATTTTTTTGTGTGTTTTGTCAAGGATTAGATGGCTATATGGGAATCGTTTCATATCTGGGTTCTCAGTTCTGTTCTGTTGGTCTATTTCTCTGTTCTTGTGCCAGTACCACCCTTTTTTAAGTACTATAGCCTTGTAGTATAACTTGAAGTCTGGTAAATTGATGCCTCCAATTTTGTTCTTTTTGTATACGATTGCTTTTGCTATATAGAGTCTTCTCTTGTTCCATACAAAGCATAAAATTATGTTTTCTATAGCTGTGAAAAATGACTTTAGTATTTTAATAGGGATTGCATTGAATCTGTAGATCGCTTTGGGTAGTATAGACATTTTAATGATGTTGATTCTGCCACGCATGAGCATGGTATGGATTTCCACCTCTTTACATCCTCTGCTATTTTCTTCCGTGGTGTTTCATAGTTCTCCCTGTAGAGGTCTTTTACTACCTTAGTTAAATATATTCCTAGGTAGTTTATTTTCTTTTTTGCTATTGGGAAGGGTATTGAGTCTTTGATTTTGTTCTCAGTTTAACTATTATTGGCATATATGAATGCCTCTGACTTGTATGGATTGATTTTGTATCCTGAAACTTTACTGAATTCATTTATCAATTCTAGGTGTCTCCTGGTTGAATACTTGGGATTCTCTAGATATAATATTATATCATCAGCAAACAGTGAGAGTTCAATCTCTTCTGCCCCCATTTTGACACACTCAATTCCCCTCTTTTATTTAATTGCTCTAGTAAAGACTTCCAGCACTATGTTGAATAGAAGTGGGGATAGTGAGCATGCTTGTTTGGTTCCAGATTTATGTTCGAATGGTTTCAATTTTTCCCCATTCAGAATATTGGATTTTTAATAGTTTGGTTATAAATTATGTTGCTTGGTTAAATATCATTTGAGTTAAATTTGATTGGTGATCTCTGCACTTTCTGTATCTCAATTTTTTTGCCTTTCATGTATGAATATTTTCATTAAATATTTTTTTCCTTTAAATATGCTTTCTGAGAGAAAGAGGGCCAAGACACAACTAGAAGCAGCATCCATGCAGTGTTCTCTAAGAGAGGATAGTAAAATGCATGTAGTCACACACCTGTGGATAGAGTATTTTGAATCATCAGAAACCAATAGGAGACATTCAGAGTGAAGGAGACTGGCATGGGGAGAAACACTTGTCATGATCAGTAAGTACCTGTAAGAGATCACTACATTGGGGGAATGATAAAGTAGATAGCCACATTGCCCTGTACTTCCCACATGAACACTGGACCTGAGCTGTGGGCCCTCTATCAACACCATTTCACACCTTTCTACTAATCAGGTAACTGCTTGTAGACTGTATAATAAAGTTGCATCAGAGAACAACCTTAGCAAGGACCCTCTGATTTTGTTTGCCTGGTTGCCACAGCTGATGCCACTCAGAGCTCTCAGGTTTGCTACATTCAGTTTATACAAGGATTGGCTTTGCTTAACTACCCCAACATCATCCCTTGTCAGACCATGGAAAAAGCAGGAAGAGCAGATGCTCTCACACCCCCAAGACTGAGAGCCAAGCACCTCCTCACTAGAATATTCAAACAGAGGTCGAAAGGTCCTGTGGCATCAGTTTTAGTTGGAATTGTGTGAGGAGAGAGAGCCCCAGCAAAACAGCAGTTGAGCCCCTATGGCTCTATGCACCACCTAGTGGAAGAAGCCTCTGGTGCCATGGACTGTGTCACTGAGCACATGGTACTGTGACCTCATGGGCCAAGCAAAGTTCCTGGTCTCCATGGATCTGAATGCCAAGCAGAAGCCCATACCCCCATGAACCCATATCTTGAACAGAGCACCACACTCCTGTAGACCTACACACCAACCAGCAGGACAAAACCCTGTGACCCTATATGTTGGCTGGAGAAGTAAGCTCTTTGACCCGATGCACCATACAGATATTCATGTTCCTGTGAACCCACACTTTGTGTAGTGGGCCAGAACCCCTACCCCTGCATTCCAATGTACAGGCCACATTCCACAGATGCACATTCCATGCATCAGGTCATGATCCCTTGTTCCCTGTGCTTGGTGGCAGGCCATATCCCTGCATGTCTGAGTGCCAGCCAGTACAACAAGCTCCCTAGCTCCACACTCCAGCAAGTGGGTCATGTCCTCATGACATCATGCAACACCATGCATGTGATCTAGCTCCCCACTACAGACCCACTAACCACAAACCACCCCCTGGCATATAACATCATTACAATTAGAGATGGTTGGAGCAAACACTGCCTAGATAGCCTTGCCAAACAGCCTGAGTCACCACCACATGAAGACTTGGCCAGAGAAATTGTACATAATACCCACTTCAGTAAAAAGAGACTTATCCAGTTGCCTGCCCAAACTTCCAACAGTGACCTAGGGACACACCCATCACTTACACAAAGATCACACAGCACTTGCTTAGGCCTTGTGACATGCACAGACACTAACCAATGTCCCACAATGGATCCAGATATACACAAAGGTCCTGTGGCCCACCCCAGCATGAACTGTAGTCCCATGAGTTACCCAGGTACATCCCAAGGTCTGGTTCCCTGCACAGGTGCCAACCAAGGTTATATCTCAGGTTTCTCTGGAGAAGAATTTGTGCAGGTTGAATTTCCAACAGAAACCTGGGGAACAATACACCAGTCTGAGTTAATATTTGGTACCACCAACTTAGATTTGACAGCCACAGGAGGTGAAGACAATGCAAGAAAACAGCTGTATTACAGGATTTGGGGGCATCTGTCTCTCCCACTGGATCAGTCCTCTAGAGTAGAATTCAAATATGCTTCCTAGCATCCTCTTCTCCTTCTCACTGAGTAAGACAGTTCCTAGAAAAAAATTTTAAGAGACACTTCAAACTTCCCAGCCTGAACTGACAGAAGAGGTTTGAGTTGAGAAGAAGCCAGCAAGCAAACAAACAAACAAAAAACAAAATAAAAACACAACTCTAGCAACATGAAAAACCAAGCTAGTTGAACACCCCCACATAAACATAACACTTCCACAGCAATGGATCACAACCAAAACGAAACTGTCAGAATGTCAGGAATGGAATTCAGAATATGGATACCAAATGAGATGAGTGGAATTGAGGAGAAAGCTGAAAAATTAAAACAAAGAAACAAACAAAAAACTCAGGACTGAAGAAAAAATACAAAAGTGTCATTAAAGACATAGACAACATAAGAATGAATATAAGAAAACTTAAAAAATATATATTCATTTAGGGAATGGAAAATATCCCAGAATGTTTCAACAAAAGACTAGACTAACAGAAGAAAGAAGTTCAGTGCTTAAAGGAAAAGATTTCAAACTAAGCCAAACAGTAAAAGATGCAGAAATACATATATAATTAACAATAACTCAGAGAAAAATGGAACTATGTGAAATGAACCAATATAAATTACAGATATCCCACAGGGAAAAGAAGAAAAAAGCCAACCACCACAACAAAAGCATAGCAAAACTAAGGGATTTATGGAGAACTTCCTTGGTATAAGCAGAGATTAAGTCATATGGATAAAAGATGCTAATCAAGCATTAGGAAGATTAACATCAAATATGACATCTCCAAAACAGATAATCGTCAACCTAGACAAAGTTAAAACAAAGAAAAAATGTCCGCAAGCTACTAGATGAAAGCATAAACTAATCTATAAAGCAAAACCATAAGGCTAACAGAAGACTTATCAGAAGAAACCTTACAAGTCAAGGTAATAGGGAAGTCACTTTTTTTTCTTTTCTTTTTAATTTCTGCATATTATGGGGGCACAGAAGTTTAGCTTATGCATATTGCCCTTGCCCCCACTCCAAGTCAGAGCTTCAAGCATGTCCATCCCCTAGATGATGCACTTTGCACTCATTATGTATATATACACTCATCCCCCCCTCAACAAATCTGCCTAACACAATTAATGTTATTCCTAAATGTGCTCTTAGGTGATGACCAGTGAAACCAATTTGATGGTGAGTACATGTGGTGCTTATTTTTCCATTCTTGGGATTATTCACTTAGTAGAATGGGTTCCAGCTCTATCAATGAAAATACAACAGATGCTATATCACCATTTCTTATAGCTAAGTTGTACTATAAACATTCTAGTGCAGGCTGGGCATGGTGGCTCACGCCTGTAATCCTAGCACTTTGGAAGGCTGAGGCAGGAGGATTGCTCGAGGTCAGGAGTTCAAGACCAGCCTGAGCAAGAGCAAGACCCCGCCTCTACTAAAAATAGAAAGAAATGATATGGCCAATTAAAAATATATACAGAAAAATTAGCTGAGCATGGGGCACATGCCTATAGTCCCAGCTACTCAGGAGGCTGAGGCAGTAGGATCACTTAAGCCCAGGAGTTAGAGATTGCTGTGAGCTAGGCTGACACCACGGCACTCTAGCCCAGGCAAAAGAGCGAGACTCTGTCTCAAAAAAACAAAAACAAAACACAAAAATAATTCTAGTGCATATGCCTTTTTAATAGAATGTCTTTTGTTCTTTTGGGTAGATGTCCAGTAATGGGATTGCTGGATCAAATGGCAGGTCTACTTGTATCTGTTTAAGGTATCTCCATGTTGCTTTTCATGGGGGTTGCAGTAGTTTGCAGTCCTACCAGCCATGTATGAGTGTTCCTGTCTCTCTGCATCCACGCCAATATGTATTGTTTTGGGACATTTTGATAAAGGCCATTCTCACTGGAGTTAAGTGATATCTCATTGTGGTTTTGATTTGCATTTCCCTGATGATTAGAGAGGTTGAGCAGTTTTTCATACATTTGTTACCCATTCTTATATCTTCTTTTGAAAAATTTCTATTCATGTCCTTTGCCCACTTTTTGATAGCGTTGTTTGATTTTTTTCTTGCTGATTTTCCTGAGTTCTAAACAGGTTCCAGTTATCAGTCCTTTATCAGATGTTGTAGCATGGTAAACTATTTTCCCGTTCTGTAGGTTGTCTATTTGCTCTCATGACAGTTTCTTTGACTGTGCAGAAGCTTTTTATTTTAATCAGATTCCATTTATTTATTTTTGTTGTTAACGTGATTGCCTTTGGGGTCTTCATCATAAATTCTTTGCCAAGACCAATGTCTATAAAGGGTTTTCTGTTGAGCCTAAGAATAATGAGTTATAAAAATTCCCCCTGTGATTTTGGAGGCAAGATTTGATTTCAAAAGTCAAATAAGGCTTTACCTTAAAGAAAAAATAAATGTGTTAGTTCAAAAGCTGCATCGCATCAGGAGGGCATCTCATTGGTCAGTAACAGCTGTATTTCAAAGTGACAGCTCTAAGCTGGGCCTATAATTCTCACCTGTTTTGAAAGAAAAGACAGGGTTCACCTAGGGCCATAGGTTGCCAGAAGCTGACCAACAAAGAGCACCAGGGATGAGAGCTGATCAAATAGATATGCTAATGCCCAAGCCGGGCCCAGACGGAACCATGTGGTTAAAGTAATTAGCACAAGGCACAGCTCATGTTGACTTCTGAGATCATCTCTGTCTCCTAGAATAAAATTACTGGAGTGAAGATGTCTGTTTTTTTTGCTAAAGTAATAACCATATCATAAAACTTAGAAGTTTACCCTAAGAAGATTTTGTAACTCATTGTTCACCTAGATAGAATTAGTTAAAGATCTGTAGTAGCCTTTTAGAAGACTTTGACCCTAAACCAAACTGCCTGTTAGTATGTTAATCCCATTGCCAAGGGCAACGGGAACCTGTATCTACCCTATAAAGTACCTGTGCGCAGTTTCAGTCTTTGTTATGTTTCTGCAACAGAAATATATACCTTCTGGACCCCTCCTTTGTCTGTCTTCATAAACCTTTACTTTATAAACTATATCTTTGGCTCTGAGTATTACTGTTATATTTTTATTTCTGTTTCCTACCAATTTTTTCATCCTTTGTGATGACCCCTGCCTGAGAGACCTGATTGGAAGAAAAATCGCTTTGAGGGGAGCGTAGGTAACTCCCCATAGTTTTCCCACATTTTCTTCTAGAATTCTAATAGTTTCACACCTTAAGTTTTAGTCTGTTATCCACTGTGATTTGATTTTTGTGAGAGGTGAAAGGTGTGGGTCCCGTTTCAGTCTTCTAAATGTGGCTATCCAGTTTTCCCAACACCATTTATTGAATAAGGATTTTTTTTCTCCAGTGTATGTTTTTGTCTACTTTGTCAAAGATTAGATGGATATATTAGAATGGTTTTATATCTGTGTTCTCAGTTCTGTTCCACTTGTCTGTGTCCCTGTTTTTTTGCCAATACCAAGCTGATTTAATAACTATAGCCTTGTAGTATAGTTTGAAGTCTGGTAAATTAATACCTCCCATTTTGTTCTTATTTCCTAAAATTGCTTTTGCTAGATGGGGACTTCTCTGATTCCATACAAAGTGTGAAATTATTTTTTCTATCTTTGTGAAAAATGATGTTGGTAATTTAATAGGGATTGCATTGAATTTGTAGATCACTTTGTGCAGTATACACATTTTAACAGTGTTGATTCTTCAGATCCAGGAACATGGTATGGTTTTCCACTTGTTTACATCCTCTGCAATTTCCTTCTTCAGTGTTTTAATGATCTCCCTGTAGAGGTCTTTGACCTCGTTAGTTAACTATATTCCTAGGTACTTTATTTTCTTTGTTGCTATTGTGAAAAGTATTGAGCCTTTGATTTACTTCTCAGTTTGACTGTTATTGGCATATATGAATGCCTCTGACTTGTCTGTATTGATTTTGTATCCTGAGACCCTACTGAATTCATTTATCACTTCCAGGAGTCTCTTGGTTGAATCCTTGGGGTTTTCTAGATATAATATCATATCATTGGTAAAGAGTGAGTGTTTGATCTCTTCTGTCCCCATTTGGACACCTTTGATTCTGCTATAATGCCTGATTGCTCTCACAGGGACTTCCAGCACTATGTTGAATGTCAGTGGGGACAGTGGGCAACCTTGTCTGGTTCCAGTCCTGAGTGGCAAGGCTTTCAATTTTTCTCTATTCAGTATTATGTTAACTTTGAGTTTGTCATATATGGCTGGTATCATTTTTAGGGAGGCTCCATTTATGCCTATTTTGTTAAGCGTTCATATCACAAAAGGATGTTGAATTTTGTCAAATGCTATTTCTGCATCTATTGAGAGGATCATATGGTCTTTGTTTTTGCTTCTGTTTATGTAGTGTATTACATTTATAGATTTGCATATATTGAACCATCCCTCCATCTCTGAGATGAAGCCCATTTGGTCATGATGAATTATTTTCTTGATTAGCACCTGGATTCAATTTGCTAGGATTTTATTGAGAATTTTTGCATCTATATTCATAACGGATATTGGTCTTTTAGTTTTTGTTGTTTTTGCTGTTGCACCTTTTCGTGGTTTTGGTATCAGAGTTATGTTGGCTTCATAAAATGTTTTGGGGAGAATTCCAGCCTTCTTGATGTTGTAGAATAACTTTTGTAGAATAGGCACCAGTTTTTGTAGGTGTGGTAAAATTCAGGTGTGAAACCATCTGGTATGGGACTTTTCTTTTGGGGGGAAGTTTTTTATTGCTGTTTCAATTTCAATTCTTCATATTGGTCTGTTCAGGAATTTTATTTCTTCATTTTTTCCTGGTTGAGCCTGAGGAAGCTGTGTGTGTCTAAATATTTGTCTATTTCCTCTGGGGGATCCCCACGGGGACGCAACAATTAAAGGGAAAGGGGCGGAACCACACTGAAGTGAGGAACAGCAATCGCGAAATTATAGAGTGTTTTTTTCTTTTTTCTTTTTCTTCTTTGGTGGCCCTCTGGCCGGGGAGCTGTTGAGAGCTCTGGTGCTCACCGGTCCCCCGGCTCTGGCACCTGCCAAGCTCTGGACATTCTCCCCCAGCACTGGCGATTGCTGAGCGTGTGGTCGCCATCTTGGGGTCCACAACCTAGCTGCTGTGGAACCATAGGGTGCCACGCGGGTCCCCAGGCAGCTCCGTTTTATAGTCTGTGAGCCCATGTCAAGAGCTGTGGCTTTGTGTGAACTCTGTGGACAGGAGACATCAGCAAGAAAGAGCTTAGACTCTGGGGCAACCCTGCAGGGATGCAGCAATTAAAGGGAAAGGGACAGAACTGTGTTGAGATGAGAGACTGCGATCACAGAATTATAGAGTGTTTTTTTTTCTCTTTTTCTTCTTCAATGGCCCTCTGGCCGGGGAGCTACTGTGGGCTCTGGTGCTCCCCGGGCCCCCGGCTCTGAAGCCTGCCGAGCTCTGGACATTCTCCCCCAGCACCGGTGATTGACAGACACGTGGTTGCCATCTTGGAGTCCACAGCCTCACTGCTGCAGAACCATAGGGTGCCACACGGGTCCCTGGGCAGCTCCCTTTTGAAGTCCATGAACCTATGCCAAGACCTGTGGCTTTGTATGAACTGTGTGGACAGGAGACATCAGTGGGAAAGAGTTTAGACTCTAGGGAATCCCCATGTGGATGCAGCAATTAAATGGAAAGGGGCAGAACTGCACTAAGACAAGGGGCCACGAAGGATGGCAGAATTATAGAGTGTTTTGTTTTGTTTTTTTTCTTTTTCTTCTTCAGTGGCCCTCTAGCCAGGGAGCTGCCATGGGCTCTGGTGCTCACTGGGCCCCTGGCTCTGGCACTTGCCAAGCTCTGGACATTCTCTCTCAGAGCCAGCAATCTGCAGGTGTGTGGTCACCATCTTGTGGTCTACAGCCTGGCCACTGTGGAACTATAGGGTGCCAGATGGCTCCCTCCCCTAGTCCGTGAACCCACTCCAAGAGCTCTGGTTTTGTATGAACTCTGTGTACAGGAGACATCAGCGGGAAAGAGCTAAGACTCTAGGGGATCCCCACAGGGAAGAGATGTTTAAAGGGAAAGGGGCGGAACTGTGCTAAAGTGAAAAACCATGAGGGTTGCGGAATTACAGAGTTTTTTTATTTTTATTTTATTTATTTTATTTTTGTTTTATTTTATTTATTTTATTTTTTCTTTTTCTTTTTATTTGTATTTTTTTAATATTATTTATTATTATTATTAGATTTTTTTCTTTTTTTCTTTCTTTTCTTTCTTTTTCTTTTCTCCTCTTTGGTGGCCCTCCAGCCAGGGAGCTACTGTATACTACTGAGCTCGCCAGGCCCCCAGCTCTAGTACCTGCCAGACCCTGAACATTAACCCCTAGTGCTAGTGATCTGCAGGCAGGCAGTCGCCATTGTGGGGTCCAAGGCCTAGCTGCTGTGCAGCCATAGGATGCCAGGCGGCTCCCCAGGTGGCTCCCTCTTCTGGTCCATGGACCCTCTCCGTGGGACCCCTCAGGTCCCTTGCCTCGGTGAGAAGACTTGAGTGTTCCCCAGACGCAAGAGTG
Organism: Lemur catta; assembly: GCF_020740605.2. Classification (NCBI taxonomy): domain Eukaryota; kingdom Metazoa; phylum Chordata; class Mammalia; order Primates; family Lemuridae; genus Lemur; species Lemur catta. Next base: position 6,482,873 of record NC_059156.1, on the reverse strand, counting down.
TGGAGTCTGGACCTTGGGGACATTGGGACAGGGTAGACCTTTGCCCGTGGGGAGCTGCAACAGCTGGGGCACTGAGTGAGTGAGGGCACCACCTCATCCCCCTACTCAGTGTCTTTCCTGCAGAAAGAGATAGAAACAACCCCTCTAGAGGAAGAACAAAAAGACAGGAAAAAAAGAGAGAGAGGGAGAAAGAGAGACTTTGTGCTTACAAATAGTGTGAAACCTGCCTGCTAACTGGAAGTCCACAACACAGTGACTTCACTTGCCAAACCAGTCTTAGGTCAAGCAAATCCTCTGGGACTGGGCCCATCAGAAGCTTCCCCCCAACTGAGATAGAAAAAACTGTAAACAACACACAACAGTCTCCCCCTCTGGACAAAGGAAGCAACATACCTAGATTGTTTCACAGCCTAAGAACAGAGTACAAGGCATACTGTTAGCCAGCCTAAAGCTGTGAGAAAAGATCTAATGATAGATCCAGATGAGAAGGACTCAGTGGAAAAATATGGGGAGCACAAAGAACTAAAGAGAAACCTGTCCCCCAAAAAGAAATACCAGCCCTCTACCAATTGACACAAACCAGATCCAAAATACCAACATGTTATACAGGAAGACTTTCAGTTATGGATTGTAAATAAGCTGAAAAATATGCAACAAAAAATGGATAACCAACACAAAGAAACCACAAAAAAATCCAGGATTTGGAAGAAAAATTCACTAAGGAAATGGAAATATTGAAGAAAAACCAAATTGAACTCCTGGAAATGAAGAATTTATTCAGACAGCTACAAAACACAGTGAAAAGTCTCAAGAACAGTGTAGATCAAACAGAAGAAAGAATCTCAGAGATTGAAGAAAACTCTTTACAATTATATAAGTCATTCACGGGGATAGAGGAAAGAAATAAGAAAAAAGATGAGAGTCTGTAAGAAATGTGGGATTATGTGAAGAAGCCTAACATGAGAGTTATTGGCATTGCTGAGGGTGAAGAAGATAATAAGTAAGTGCTGGATAAGCTATTTGAAGACATAACAGAGGAAAATTTCCCAGGCCTTGCTAAAACTCTAGATAATACAGGTTCAAAAAGCTCAAAGAACCCCTGGGAGATTCATAGCAAATAGGAAAAAACCAGGCCATGTAGTCATCAGACTGATCAAAATATCCACTAAAGAGACACTTCTTTGAGCTGTAAGGAGAAAGAAACAAGTAACATACAAAGGAAGGCCCATTACAATTATGCTAGATTTCTCAAATGAAACCTTACAATCAAGAAGAAGTTTGGGCCATATTCTCACACTTGTGGAAATAGAATAATGCCCAGCCTAGAATCTTGTACCCAGCTAAGTTTTCTATATGAAGGAGAAATTAAGACATTCTCAGATAAACAAGGACTGAGGGAATTCACCAAGACAAGAACAGCCTTCCAAGAAGTACTAAAAAGAGAGTTACATATGGATCAGTGAAGAAAGCCCCACTGATGTAAAACCAGCCAAAAGCTAAAGATCAAATTCCAGTCACCACAATGGCTCAAGAGAGAGAACAGCAATGAAGTTCTACGAAACAAGATGAACAGAAATCTGTCCCACTTATCAGTTCTCTCAATAAATGTCAATGGCCTGAATTCCCCATTCAAGAGACATAGACTGGCCCAATGGATAAAAAAACACAAACCAAGTATCTGCTGTCTTCAGGAAACTCACCTAAACTGCAAAGATACATTTAGACTGAAAATAAAAGGATGGAAATCAATATTTCAAGCAAACAGTAGCCAAAAGAAAGCTGGTGTGGCAGTTTTAATTTCCAATAACTTAGTTTTTAAACCAACAAAAGTAATGAAAGACAAAGACTGTTACTACATACTGGCGAAAGGCAAAATTCAACAAGAAGACATAACCATACTCGGTATATATGCACCCAACTTAGATGCTGTCAGATTCATAAAGCAAACCCCACTTGATCTGAACCAAATGATAAACAACAATACTGGAATATCTGGAGATTTTAACACCCCATTGACAGTACAGGACAGATCCTCCAAACAGAAAATAAACAAAGAAATAATAGACTTAAGTAGAATGCTAGAACAAATGGGCCTGACTGATATCTACAGGACATTCTACCCAAAATCCACTGAATATACATTCTTCTCATCAGCTCACAGGACATTCTCTAAGATTGACCATATCCTAGGACATAAAGCATGTCTTAAAAATTTTTTAAAATAGAAATCATACCATGCATCTTCCCATATCACAATGGAATAAAAGTAATAATGAACCCTGACAGAAATTTTCATTCCTACTCAAAGTCATGGAAGCTAAACAACCTTCTCCTTAACAACTATTTTATAAAGGAAGAAATCAAGTCAGAAATCAAAAGATTCTTTGAATTAAATGACAAAGCAGACACAACTTATCAAAATATATGGGACACAGCTAAAGCAGTCCTCAGAGGAAAATTCATGTCCATAAATGCCTATATTAAAAAGACAGAAAACTTACAAATAGACAACTTAATAAATGGACTCAAAGAGGTAGAGAAAGAAGAACAGACTGATCCCAAACCCAGCAGAAGGAGAGAAATTATTAAGATCAAATCAGAATTAAATGAAAAGGACAATAAAAATATCATAAGGGAAATTAATAAAACAAAAAATTGGTTCTTTGAAAAGATAAACCAAATAGACACACCACTGGCTAGACTAACCAAGAGCAGAAAAGAAAAATCTCTAATAACTTCCATTAGGAATATGAAAAGAAAAATCACAACCGATGCCACAAAGATACACATCATCTATGAATTCTACAAAAATATTTATGCACACAAATTGAAAAATGGGGAGGAGATGGACAACTTCTTATAAACACATAGCCTTCTCAAGCTCAATCAGGAAGAAATAGAATTCCTGAATAGACCAATATCAAGAACTGAAATTGTAACAGCAATAAAAAAACCTTCCCAAAAAGAAAAGCCCTGGTCCAGATGGGTTCATACCCGAATTTTACCACACATACAAAGATGAACTGGTTTCCATCCTACATAAATTATTCTCTAATATCGAGAAGGATAGGATTCTCCCCAACACATTTTACCAAGCCAGTATAACATTGATACCAAAACCAGGACACGATGCAACAAAAAAAGAAAACTACAGACCAAATTCTTTCATGAATATAGATGAAAAAATTCTCAATAAAATCCTAGCAAATCGTATCCAAGTGCTTCTTAAAAAAATAATTCATCATGACCAAATAGGCTGCATCCCAGAGATGCAGGGGTGGTTCCACATATGAAAATCTATAAACGTAATTCACCACATAAATAGAAGCAAAAACAAAGACCATATGATCCTCTCAATAGATGCAGAAAAAGCATTTGACAAAATTAAACACCCTTTTATGATAAGAACACTTAACAAAATAGGCATAAATGGGCCCTACCTAAAAATGATACAAGCCATATATGACAAACCTACAGCCAACATCATACTGAACGGGGAAAAATTGAAAGCATTCCCACTTCTAACTGGAACCAGACAAGGCTGTTCACTGTCTCCATTACTTTTCAACATAGTATTGGAAGTCCTTGTGAGAGCCATCAGGCAAGAGAGCAGAATCAAGGGAGTCCAAGTAGAGAAAGAAGAGATCAAACTCTCAGTCTTCACTGATGATATGATGTTATACCTGGAAAGCCCCAAGGATTCAACCAAGAGACTCCTGAAATTAGTTCATGAATTCAGTAAAGTCTCAGGTTACAAAATCAATACACACAAATCCGAGGCATTCATATATGCCAATAACATTCAATCAGAGAAGCAAATTAAGGACTCAATACCCTTCAAAATAGCAACAAAGAAAATAAAATATCTAGGAATACATTTAACTAAAGAGGTAAAGGACCTCTATAGGGAGAACTGAGAAACACTGAGGAAGGAAATTGCAGAATATGTAAATAGGTGGAAAACCATACCATGCTCATGGATTGGAACCATCAAAATGTTAAAATGTCTATACTACCCAAAGTAATCTATAGATTCAATGCAATCCCTATTAAATTACCAACATCATTTTCCACAGATTTAGAAAAAATAATTATACACTTTGTATGGAATCACAGAAAGCCCCATATAGCAAAAGTAATTTTAAGCAATAAAAACAAAATGAGAGGTATTAATTTGCCAGACTTCAAACTGTACTACAAGGCTGTGTTTCTTAAAACTGCCTGATATTGGCACAAGTACAGGGAAACAGACCAGTGGAATAGAACTGAAAATCCAATTATAAAATCATCCTCATATAGCCATCTAATCTTTGACAAAATAGACAAAAACATACTCTGGGAACAAAAATCCCTATTCAATAAATGATTCTGGGAAAACAGGATAGCCACATATAGAAGGCTGAAAGAGGACCCACAGATTTCACCTCTCGCAAAAATCAAATCATGGTGGATAACAGATTTAAACCTTAAATGGGAAACGATTAGAATTATAGAGGAAAATGTATGAAAGACTCTTACTAACATTGGTCTCGACAAAGAATTTATGAAGAAAATCCCCAAGGCAATCACAGCAACAACAAAAATAAATTAATGGGACCTGATTAAATTAAAAAGCTTCTGCACAGCCAAAGAAACAGTCACGAAAAGCCTACAGAATGGGAAAAAAAATTCACATACTTCACATGAGATAAAGGACTGACAACCAGAATCTATTTAGAACTCAGGAAAATCACCAAGAAAAATCAAACAACCTTATTAAAAAGTGGGCAAACGACATGAACAGTAATTTTCCAAAAGAAGATATAAGAATGGCTATCAAACGTAAAAAAAAATGCTCAACATCCCTAATCAGGGGAATGCAAATCAAAACCACAATGAGATACCACTTAAATCCATTGAGAATGGTCTTCATCAGAAAATCCCAAAACAAGACATGTTGGCATAGATGCCGAGAGACAGGAACACTCATACACTACTAGTGGGCTTGTAAACTAGTGCAACCCCCGTGGAAAGCATTATGGAGATACCTTAAACAGATTCAAATAGACCTACCATTCGATCCAGCAATCCCATTATTGGGCATCTACCCAGAAGAACAAAAGTCATTCTACAACAAAGACACCTGTACCTAAATGTTTATAGCAGCACAATTCACAATTGCAAAGATGTGGAAACAACCCAAATGCCCATTAATCCATGAATGGATTAGTAAACTGTGACATATGTATACCATGGATTATTACTCAGCTATAGGAAATAACAGTGATACGACATCTCTTTGGTTCTCCTGGAGAGAGTTGAAACCCATTATATTAAGTGAAGTATCCCAAGAATGGAAAAACAAGTATCACATGTACTCAACAGTAAATTGGTTTCCCTGATCATCACCTAAATGCACATCGGGGAAGGATACCAATTGGATATCAGACTGAGACGGGGAATGGGGGGAGGGGTTGATTGTATGCCTACATGATGAGTGCATTGCACACCATCTGGGGAATGGTCATGCTTGAAGGTGCTGATTTGGGGAGGAGGGGTGTGGGGGGAGGGAATGGAGGTATGACTACATGGTGAGTGCCAGACGCACTGTCTGGAGAATGGACACGCTTGACGCTCTGACTCAGGAGGATGGCTGGGATATGGACAATGTATATAACATAAGCTTTTGTACCCCCATGGTGAGCTGAAATAAAAAAAAAAATTGTCTATTTCCTCAACATTTTCCAATTTGTGTACATAAACGTTTTTGTAGAATTCATAGATGATATCTTGTATCTCTTTGGCATCAGTTGTAATTTTTCCTTTCATGTTCCTGATGGAGGTTATTAGAGATTTTTCTTTTCTGCTGTTCATTAGTCTAGCCAATGGCAAGCCACTTTTGTTTATCTTTTCAAAGAACCAACTTTTTGTTTTATTAATCACAGGTATGGTTTTTCTATTGTCCATTTCACTCAGTTCTGACTTGATCTTATTGATTTCTCTGTTTCTGCTGTGTTTAGGATCAGTCTGTTCTTCTTTCTGCAGCTCTTTGGCTCTATTCATTAGGTTGTCTATTTACAAATTTTCTGTCTTTTGGATATAGGCATTTAAGGGAATAAATTTTCTCCTCAGGACTGCTTTATCTGTGCCCCACAGGTCTTGATAACTTATGTCTCTTTTGTCATTTATTTCAAAGAATCTCTTGATTTCTACCTTGATTTCCTTCTTTATAAAATAGTCATTCAGTACAAGGTTGTTTAGCTTCCATGACTTTGAGTAGAAATGAAAATTTCTGTTAGGGTTGATTTCTACTTTCATCCTGCTGTTATCTCAGAAGATGCATGGTATAATTTCTATTTTTTGCTCTTCCTGGGGAGTGATCTACTCATGTGTAGGAGACCGAGATCTATACTACCCTCTCTGGGAGCAGGAATCCAGGAGGTTACCTCCTCTCTACCATCTTTTGTTCCTTCCAATCTTTTCTATTTATTATATTAATATTAATAATTATTAGTGTTTATTTCCATTTTGCTAAATTCTCCTCTGAGTCTGTTTTTTTTTTTCTGCTTCTGGTGTCGGTTTTGGTTTGTTATTATTCTTCTGATTTCTTGAGATGTGATATTAGGTTGTTAATTTGTGATTTTTCTGCCTTTTTGTTATAGTCATTTAAGGTTATGAATGTTCCCCTTAGGAGTACCTTTTTTGCAACCCACAGATTTTAAAACCTACTTTCCCCTTATCTTCATTTCAAGGAATCTTTGGATTTCCATCTTAATGTTATTATTTACCTAAGACTTATTCAGCAGCAGCTTTTTTTTTTCTAATTCCTATTTCATTGTTTAGATTAAATTGATTGATTTCTAGTTTTATTCTACTGTGCTCTAAGAAAGCATATGGTATGGCTTGATTTTTTTTTAATTTTCTGAGACTTATTTTGTGGCCTAAGATATAATTAATCTTATAAAAATTCCCATGTGCTGATGAGAAGAATGTATAGTCAGTATTTTGGGAGCAGAATATTCTGTAAATTTTTGTTGGGTCCGTTTGTTCTAGGGTTTCATATTCACTGTTTCTTTATTCATTTTGTCCTTTAATGATCTGTGCAAATCTGTCAGTGGAGTTTTTAAGTCCTGAGAAATTAACATACTACTGTTTATTTTCTTGTTTAGATCTACTAAAATTTGCTTTATGAATCTGGGAGCTCTTGTGTTAGGTGAATATATATTTGAGAATGTTATGTTTTCTGATTGAATTTCTCACTTTTTGATTATGCAATTGTCATTTTTGTCACTTTTTAATGTCGATTCATTTCTATTTTATCTGACATGAAAATAACTACACATGATAACTTTTGTTTTCCATTTGTGTAAAATTTTTCTGTCCCTCAACCTTGAGTCTATGTGAGTCTTGTGAATTAAATATGTATATGAAAACAACAGATCCTTGGTTTACTTTTTCATTCATTCAGCCAGTCTATGTTCTTGAGTGGGACATTCAGACTCTTCACACTGAGTGTTAGTATTGATCTGTGGATGCTGTTCTGTTTATCACATTGAATGATAGTTCATTGTTTGTTTCCCCTCTTGTACTATTGTGTTTCAAGATTTTTATCTTTTGGGTGATTTTACAGTGGTTGGTATCTATTGCTCTGTTCCATGTATAATAATGGACTTTTAAGCATTTCCTGTATGTCAACTCTAGTAGTTACAACTCCCATTAGTGTTTTTCTTGTCTGGAAATATATTTATTTCTACAACATCAATGAAATTTAGTTTTGCAATATACAAAATTTTGGGTTGACAATGTTCTGTTTAGGAAGAGTAAAAGTAGGGTCTCAAAAAGTAGTCTCTTCTATATTGTAAGTTCACTGCTGAGAAGTCTACTGTTAGCTTGATGGGTTTTATTTGTAGGGTAGTTGTGGCTCATGTCCTGCAACTTTAAGAATTTTCTCCTTGTTTTTGACTGTGGCCAGGTTGATGACATTGTTTCTTGGGGACATCCTATTTGCTATGAATCTCCCTGGTGTTATACGACCATATATCTGAATCTCTGACAATATCAGGGAAGTTTTCCTCACACCTCAAATTTCAATATCTACCTGGAGACTGTTGAGCCCTAGTTATCCCTCCTCTAACCCTTTCCTAAATAGGGTACCTATTGGGATTTCCCAGGTACCTTCTGATCTGGCCAACTGATCCACCTTTCTCCTGTTGGGTGTCACTTGTTGCTTGTCTGATGATTCACAATGCTGTCTTTGAGATGGTCTATCCACTAGTCAGCCTCTTCTTGAGAGTGGTGAGTGCAGTATGTTTCTAGTCTGCCATGTTGGTGCCCCTCCTTAGGCCTGTTTTTGATTTAGTATTTTACCATTATGAAAAAACATCTATAAAAAGGGAGAGAGCATGATGAGGCATGTTTAGTTTTTCTTCTCATGGCCAGCAACTTAGCTTTAGGGATTTTTCTGGGCTTCCTTGGCCAAGAGGGGGTTAATTCCGGCAGCTTGGGAAGCTTAAGATTTTATTTGATTTCACAGGATCAAAAGTCTCTCATAAGGTTAAAAAACATTATATAAAATCAGAAAAACATCAGTGCTTATAAAATATTTAGAGTCAACTCTTTACTTCTTTCTTACCTCTCTATCTGTGCTTCAAAACATTTTTTTTTCTTTGCCATTAGTTTAAAAATGCTCCAAATGTTGACCTTTTTTTTTCTTCTGTTTAAAAACTCCTCTATAATACCAGCTCCTAGAATGGCATACAGCTGGTTAACCAAACTGATTCACAGAACTGAGAAATTGACTAAAGAAAATGTAGGCAATATATTTAAATTTGGTCCATTTTAATCATTTATCCCTTTTTTAATCTCTCACTCTTTCACTTATCTTTAACACCCTCTAACCAAAATTTTTTCTAAACAAAGAGCTTAGTTTTTAATATGTAAAATTTTTAGCTTTAAACTGGAGACTCAAGAGATTAGGAATGTTTTTCCCAAGGTATACTTATTTAATATATTTGAAAATGACTGCTATAAAACTGTCTTTTGTAAGAAAAATATTATACATGTGACAAGATCAATCCTTTCCTGATTAAAAAAAATAACTGAGAATCTGAAACTTTTAAAGGTCTAAAAAGAAACATTTTCCTACTCTCTGGCGGCTACTTAGCATAAGTCTTCATTTACATAACAAGAACACATTTTACTAAATAGCCAACCCTTTCTTTTATCACTTCCAAAACTTGGTTTTTTTCTGTTTTTCAGGCTGTAAACAACCATTGATTTCCCATATTTTTTCCCTTAGGAGGCATGTAAAAGGATTTTTTGTATGTAAAGGGTGCAAGCCATATGGAAAAAATTTTTTTTTACCTGTTTTATTTTCAATGATACGGTTTAAATCCAGCTGCCCTTTTGGACTGGTGAGTTTTACTAGTTTCAAAACTAGACATATTTCACCTGAAATTGTTGGTCAAGCAAGCCAGATAATATCTCTGCTAGATTTTTTAAGCTTTTGTGATATATTCAATATTTTTTGTATTTGACTGTTAGCTTATCACTATTATTATTTTTATTATTATTTTGGTTTTGAACCTCTGGCTTCTGAGGTCTGAAAAGGCACCCCATTGTGAGTCCTAGGGACATTTCATCAGTGCCTGAACCAGCAGCTACAATACACTGATAGGCCCTGTCTTTTGCAGCAATCTTGGATGTCACATGGTTATTTCAGAGGGAAGAGGAATGGGAAAGCAGTAAGGATAGTATTTATGTAGTAATTTTAAAATTCTTTCTGCAATTTAAAACTTTAAAGTTATGTAAAATTACAAAGGATCATAATAAAATGTCTGAATTATTTATGTTAAGTTAGAACACTAAAGCCTTAATTATAAAACATAAATTTAAGTTTATATATTTTGACTTATTTTTATATGATTTAGAAAGTTGAATATGTTAGATGTCCAAATAAATATTAGAGACTAATAAAAGCTGAAGATTAACTTTCTAGATTTTATTAATATAGGGTTACTAACAGTGACTTTTGTAATTAATATATAATTAAAACTATTGGATATAAGGAAAATACATACATATGTACAAATAGAATGTGGATTTTTAGTTAAAAACATAAAAAGACAAAAATATAGTTTCACTTAATTGAAAATTTTTAAGAACTTTTTTTTTTTTTTGAAAGGGATAAGTAAAGAGGCTTTATTGGATTGCTCCCAGGTGAGGGTAATGAGTCCCTGAGAAAGAGAACTGGGTGAGCCTCATGGGACTCACGGAGTGGTACCAGAGAGGCCGCACCACCCAGAAGTCTGAGTGGGTTTATATAGGTTCTTAGGACTGGGGGATGGGAGTTTCCTTGGCCAGGACAGGTCTGTGCTAGGAGTGAGGAATTTCTTTGTTTCAGCTTTGGGGCAGGTATTGAGGGATATGAGGGACTTCTTTATGTTTTTCATTAGGGAAGGGAGGGGCACCTGTCACCAGCCTTACATTCCGGCCTTTTAGTGATAATAGGGTGCTGAGGTCTTTCTGGCTACTTCCTGCTTTTGAGGGGCATAGTAGGGGCTATGGGCCGGAGTCAGCTGGTGGAAGGGTGACTGGAAGAGGAGAGTAGGAATGAAGAAGCATCTGGTCTACTGTTACACTGGATAATTCCTGCAGGCAGCGTTGGAGAAACTGTAAAAGACAGGGGTCAAAGACAAAGATTAGGCAAATGGTGACAATGGGTCCTATTAAGGGTAACAGCCAGGCAGCTAGTGGGGACTGTATCCATCTGAAGGTGGAGGTACTCAGCCCGTGGTTATTGTGTAGCTCTTTGCTCAGGGTGTTTTGTTTGTTTATGTTTTGTTCTATAAGGCCTGACTCATTGATGTAGTAGTAGCATTCCTCATGGAGGAAAATGTAGGTTCCTCCTTTTTGAGCCATTAATAGGTCCAGGGCCCTCTGGTTTTGGAGAGCTACCTGAGACAGAGAAGTCAGTTGTCTCTGCGCGGAAGCTAGGGATGCAGATGTGGTTTCCAGGGATAGCTGTAGACGATCTGCAAAGTCTTGGGCAGAAATGATACCATGGCCCATGGTGCCTCCTGCAAGCCCTGAGGCTGCGATGGAGGAGACCACGCTGAGACCCACCATGACTGGCAAGAAGATGGCTTGTTTTGAGCGGGGTCCTGGGAGAAGCCACCCAAATTCAGACTTACCATATAGAGTTAATTGAGGGACAACCATGACAGGGAAACAAGGACCTGGGGTGGATGTATTGATGTAGCGGGTAGGTATTCCTTTGCACCAGGAAACTGTCCTGGAGCAGAAGAGGTGGTCGTGGTCATAGTGTGGTTAGTGAGACAGTGTCCATGAAGTTGTAGGTTAGGGTCAGTGAGGATGGTGAGAAAGCATATATGATCTGCATAAGGTTGGCCTGTGGGCTCAGGTTCCCATAGGGAAACTCGAGTGAGCAGAGTGGAGCATGAGGGACCCAATGAGGGAGTCTTTTAGGGGTTAGAAAAGTTTAGGGGAACAGCGACCAGTAGGCGGTTGTTGAAGGGAGGCATAGAGGAAACAGTGGGAGGCATTAGAGATTATTTTGGAGGAGTTTAGGAAGGCAAGGGTATGTTGAATAATATTTAGCCAGGAGGTAAGAGGGCAATGTTTAGGGCGGGAGGAAAGTTGTCCTGCTAGAGTTTGTTTTGCTTCCAGAATATTGACAGAGATTTGAACCTGTGTCTGGTGGGCCAGGATGCATTCATGGCTGACGTGAATAGTCGCTGAAGGGTAATAGTCGTATATTTTTTAGTATACTTAGCCTGTGACTTTAATTTGCAACACTGGTCTTAAGTGTAAATGATATCCATGTAAGAGATATCTGAGTCGGTCTCTGAGGCAGGTATCTGTCTGTGGGGGCCCAGAGAAGTTGCCTGATAGGCAGAGACAATGGCATAGGCTGCCTGGCATTTGCCATTCTCACCTGTGACAGAGCTGCCATCAACAAAGAAAGTTACGTCCCCTGTAGGGAGTAGCTTATCTGACAGATCAGGTCTAGGGGTAGTGGAGGCTTCAACTATTTCTGAGCAGGAGTGTGAGGACATGGTTAGGCAGGGAATGGGGAGCAGAGTGGCAGGGTTTAGAGTTGGGGATTGAGACAAAGTAATGGTGGGATTTTCAATAAACAAGAGATGGAATTCCTGTAGTCTAGAGGGAGGGAGGAGGGCTAAAGAGTGGTGAGTTAGAAGGTCCTGTAAACAGTGGGTGGAGAAGACATGTAAGTTCTGTCCCAGGGAGAGTTTCAGGGCCTCCCTGGTGAGAGTAGTGGCCACTGCTAAGGCACAGAGACAGGGTGGCCAGCTACGGACTGTGGTGTTCAGCTGTTTGGATAAGTAGGCCACTGGGGTGGAAATGGGAGTAGGCCCCAGAGGTTGGGTGAGGACGCCGGGGGCCAGGCCCTGGCGCTCATCCATGTAGAGGTTAAAGGGTTTTTTAGGATGAGGGAGTCTTAGAGGGGGTGCTTGTAGGAGAGAAATGCGAAGTTTAGGAATGCGTGGCAGACAGCCTGAGGGTTTAAGAGAGGGCCGAGAGGCATCATGTGCTGCCTCATAGAGGGGTTTGGCAAGGAGAGAAAAGTTAGGGATCCAGTGTCAGAAGAAACAAACAAACCCGAGGAAGGACAGAATTTGTTTAGCAGTGGTGGGAGGCTGGAGGTCATGAAGAGCCTGCTGGTGAACAACAGTGAGATATCGGGAAGTAGGGGTGAGACTAAGTCAAAGATATGTGACAGTAGGCTTAGACAGCTGAACTTTGGAGGGGGCCTGTCATTGACATAGTAGTAGCATTTCTCCTGAAGGAAGATGTAGGTCACTCCTTTTTTTGGCTGTCAGTAGATTTAGAATTAAAACACTTTTGTGGTTTTATTAGAGCAAACCGGTATTTTAAGAATACCTTGTGATTTTAACCAAACCTTTCTTTTTTTAATTATAGCTGACTCAACCATACATAAAATTCTTTTGTAAATTCCTTTTATGAACTTCATCGTAACCTATACAGACCATCTACAACATACTTGGGCTTTCTTTTTTGTCCTAAATTTCCTCTTTTTCAAATAACCAGCCATTCTATTCCAGGATAAAAAGTCACCACACAAGATCCTTCTCCACACAAATTATTCTCTTGCTGATTTTTTTAACAAAAATACATTTTCATGTTCATAGCTTTTTTACATCTCTTTTTTACCTTATTAGTTACCTTCTATCTTGGTTTTATTTTTCCCTCTAAATCTAGGCTTTGAATCAATTTTTAAACAACCTCTGAATTAAACAAAATTACCCATATGATTTTTTAATGTAAACTTGGGGTTCAGACAGGAGAGGGTATGTAGGGCTTGGTAAGGTGGGAGAGGCTGTGGGTGGAGCTGAGGAATCTGGAGACAGGGAGAGAGGAGGAAGGGCGGAGGCTCTGGAGGAAAAGTGGAGGGTGGTGTCCAGCTTAGTTAATAAGTCCTTTCCCAATAGCAGAGCAGGACAGGAGGGCATGATAAGGAAGGAATGGGTGATGGGATGGTCATCTATCAGGCAGCTTAGCGGACCAGTGGTGGGGAGTCGAGAGGGATTGCCGTCAATACCCATGACTGACACTTGGGAAGGGTAAGTAGGGCCTGAAAAGGAAGGCAAGACAGAGTAGGTAGCCCCTGTGTCAACCATAAAGGACACTGCCTTACCTGCTACCTTGATTGTTACCCTGGGCTCGGTGAGGGTTATCGGGGACACGGAGTCAAGGCCTCTTCAGTCTTCAGCAGCCAGACCCAAAGCTGCCATTGGCAGGTCTAGGGATGGAAGGACTGACCCTCCAGACTTCTGTCCCAAGGGGCAGTCACTTTTCCAGTGTCCTTCTTGACCACATGCTGGGCAAGGATTGGTGGGTCAACATCGCTGTGGGCACTGCTTAGCCCAGTGGCCTTCCTTACCGCACTTGAAGCAGGTGCCTGGTGGAGCACGGCTGGTTGCCTTAGACAAGGTCGATGGTTTTGCGAGTCCTGCCTCAGGGCTGCAAACAAGGCTTGGGCCTGCAGGTGTGCCTTTTGGTGGACACGGGCCTCCCTTTGGGACTCTGCCTGTTCATCTCAGGAATTGAAGACTTTAAATGCCATGTTCACCAGATCTCAGATAGGGGTCTGAGGGCCTCCTCTGCCTTTTTTTGAATTTTTTCTGATGTCAGGGGAGGACTGAGTAATAAAGTGAGTTGCAAGAACAGTAGTCCCCACAGGGGAGGTAGGATCTAGGTGAGCATATTGGATAAGGGCGTCTGTAAGGTGGCTGAGAAAGGCTGCAGGGTTTTTATCTGCCTGCTGAGTGATTTCCCTGAGCTTATCATAATTTACAGCATGGTGGGCAGCAGCCTGGAGGCTGGCAACAGGTGGTCCCTCCGCTGCCAAGATGCACTCCTTTTTTATCAGTAGTAAGTGTAGCAGATAGTATAACAAAAATATCATGCCAGGTAAGGTCATATGCCTGTGACAGGTAATGGAACTCTTTGGTGTAGGCTGTGGAGTCATTAGAAAATGAACCTAGGCACTTTTCAATCTGAGAAAGGTCAGAAAGGGAGAAGGAAATATGTACGTGTACAAGTCCCTCAGCATCTGCCACCTCCCATAACAGACAGAGGAGGAGCTGGTCCGAGGGGTTTGTGTGGGAGCGAGTGTGCTGGCTGACTAGAGACGTTGGCAGTGAGCGGCTGGGCCATGTGGGAGGATGAGCGGGCGCCTGTGGGTATGGTGGAGGTCAAGTTGGGGGAGGGCAGAGGAGTCTGGTAGATCAGAGAAAGCAGAAGGGGCATCTGAAGAGACACCCGGTGGAGAGTTAGAGAGAGAAGAGGTGGAGGGGGGGTGGGGGAGCCAGCACAAGGAGCACTTGTGTGGGGTGGCAGGGCAGACAGAGTGAAGGACAGGAGCGCAAACAGAAAAAGGCTTGGACATATGGAATTTCCAACCATTTGCCATTCCTGCAACAAAAGTTATTAAGGTCTTGTAGAATATTGAAACTGAAAGCCCCATTTTTAGGCCATTGGGAGTCATTGTCCAATTTATACATTGGCCAGGCAGTATTACAGTAAAGAATGAGGCACTTGGGCCCGATGTTTCAATCCAGGGCCTTCAGATTGGCCAGCAGACACCCCAGGGGCGTCTCAGAGGGAATTTTGGTCACCCATATTGCTTCAACCTGGATGCAGAAACAGCCAGGAACAGTTTCCTGGAGGCAGCAAAAGTCTGGGGGGATGTCTCCTCCCGAGACTAGTGTGCTGGCACAGAAAGGGGTGAGAGGAATTCAGGCATCCCTGAATAGCCTCAGCCCCTGGAATGGGGAAGCCTCCAATGTGGGCCCACAGTTTAACAGACAGGGAACTGTTTCCTAGAAGGAACGGAGGCTCCTGGGGAAGCCTGGTTGGGAGAACACGGGGTGACTCACCCAGGCCGAGGTAGTCAATCAGGGACTTGAAGGCAGTCAGCAGAGGTCCCAGTCCAGAAAGCAAGAGTTCTCAGAAGGGGGTGGTGCAGCCAAGGCCCCAGAGTGGCGGGGCAGCCAAACACCCCTCCCAGTTTTCGGCACCAAATGTAAGGTTTCTTTGAAGTAGCTGGTGCCAGAGAAAGAAAGACGAGCAGAATTGAAAGGGATAAGTAAAGAGGCTTTATTGGAGCGCCCCCGGGTGGGGGTAATGAGTCCCTGAGAGAGGGACCCAGGCGAGCCTCATGGGACCCACGGAGTGGTACCAGAGAGGACACCAAGAACTTTTCAATTAAATACAGTAAATAAATATAAAATTAGAAAAAATGATAGAATTTTAAAAAGGTTTACAGAACTCTTACCATATGGTCCAACTAATTAAGACTAAGCAATCTTTTTTATAAAGCTTTATCAAAATTGGCTCTAATATTTAATACTCTAATGCAAAGACAAAAAATTTGTTTTCTCCTTTCAACAAAAATTTAATGTAATAGTAATACATATAGTAAAAGACTTTTGTTCATATTTTGAGTAAACTTTAAACAAAGGGGGAGAGAAGAAGAAAGAGATTCAGTTTGCCTATTTTAACTTGCTTTTCAGAATTAATTTATTAGATCTTATGATTGGGAAACTGAGACTTTTCTCTATCAAAGTGTAAAGTGTTTGACTTTAAAATGTTTAAATTATTTATTTGGCTAAATAAATAACTTATTTGATAGTAAGTTGTGACCCCATTTTGTGACAAGTGTTTTATGGAACAAATGTTTCAAAATTTTGATGTTTGACAAACTTTCCAAAATCAAAATAATAAATACAGCCTTTTAACCTCAAATTGGTTTTATATTTTTAATATTAGTACTACAGAAACTATAAGAGATACATTTGGCTTATTTGGCATGTTAAAACTGTACAAGAAGCATTGTCAAATATGAAATTATATTCAACTTTCTTTGGGTTATATTTGTATAAACATGTTATTAATATATATGTTCCAATATTTATGGGATTTCTAAACTGATATGTCCTGGTTTATGTTATCAGTAATAATTATGGTTTGAATGTTAAATTGCTTTATGTCACACAAATAACCAAATTTGTTTATCATTTATGTCTTTAAAAATGGCTATTCTAAGACATTTTGACAATGATCATTTTATTTCAATTCTTTTCTCAAAAAGTATTTTCAGCTGACTACAGTACAAAATTTGCTTCTTCAAGGAAATTTATGGAAATGACTCTATAAGGTGCCTTTAAATGTAACTTCCGTCAATGATGTTAGAACTAAAACAAATTCCAAGGCTTTAATTAAAAAGTTGATGCACTGCTGAGAATTGCTAACCTAATCTCAAACAGAATAAAAATTAATTAAATGAGCATAAACTAATTCTTTAGGACTTTTTGTTTAAATTTTACTGATTCTTTTATACTTTGTTTTTCAGAAGTAAAAACTCCTTTTTTTTTCTTCTTTTAATCTATTTATACCTTACAACAAATGGATAAAATATATTTGGTAAATAATTTGAAAGATTACTCTTCTCTCTACCTGATTTATCCAGAATTTGGAAACTATAAATGATTTTATGTTTTGGTAATATACTTATTTGCATATGTTCAATAATAATTTGTTTCCTTTTATAACAGCAAATAAATTAGAAATGCTAGTATTAATAATTTTTTCAAGGCTTTGATTAGAAAGACTTTTTAAAATATTCTTTGAGGATTTAGGTTGACTTTACAAGGCCAATAGAAGCCATCTGGAAAACTGGCCTAGTACCTCATCTATGGTATTTTTTAATTGATGATAACTAGAGAATGTCACTTTCTGACAGGTCCAGGAAAAAGCAATTTACCCAAATCTTACATGTATCTATAGGGAGTGGCTTAGCTCAATAGTTTTTAATTCCAACCTAAACTTTCTTATTAAAAAATCCAGTGTGTCCATCCCTGAGACAGTGATGTGCACTGCACCCAATGCTGAAATTAAAAAAATAAATACAGAAAGTTAAGTGTTTGACACAAAGTTCTTTAAAACAGTTTACTAATTTCTAATAAAGATTATAAGCTCATCAAAAGCAAAAAAAAAAAAAATCCAGGAAAGCCAATTTCAAAAAGGCCATAGTTAATTATTATTATTATTGTACTTTATGCCAATAATCAAGCTATGTATGATAAGATTAATATTTATTTTGCCAATAAGTTGCTTCCACTATTACCAATTTTTCTTTAGTGAAAATGGGAAACTGGAGAAAGAAAATATTGTCATAATGATTTTAGTTGGCTCCCTAATGGAATAGATTTCTTTTTTTATTATTATTCTCATAGTACATTCTTCTTTAACGGTCCAATTATTAATGCTATTTCTCTCTCATTTTACTTCTGAAAGAAACAGAGTGAAGATACCCTAAAGGGTAGAAATGATTCAATGAAGCCTGCAAATCTTTCTCATCTAAAATCCCACTTACACTGATTTTTATTTTATTTTATTTTTTGCCAATAACCTGCTACTAAACATACAGCCCTTCTCCCTCTGGGCCCAGGAAATTTCATGGAAGAGGGAGGCATGTAAGTTTTAAACAATCAACTGAGAGATAGAATTAGTTTAGACCCTTCAACCAAGGATGGGAACACAGACACAAAAGTCTCTAAATTCCTTAACGCAAATGGTTTTAATAAATTCTTCTGTTTGAATACCTATTACAAATGTGCACCTTAGAACAAGACAACAGTAGTAGAATAGTTATAAACAACTTCATTTTATATCATTTTTGGCTTTTAGTTTTAATCTATATTTTTTAAAAGTTTTTGAAGTATTAATGAATACCTGTCCACTCGCAGATCCATCTGGCCCAAATGTTTACTTGGTTATGAGCCTTAATGGCTCTAAAATGCTCCTCCTGTCCATACAGCTCTCACTGAAGGCCTCGATGGACCTGAGAAAAATAATCACATGATCCTGGCAATGATAAGTAAAAATACAGTTTGCTCATTGATGCTTCCTCTCTCATATGTTGACCAAAAGCAGGGAACTATGAACTAAAAACAAAATCCTAAGCCCTTTCTAAGGAAATGGACACATCTTGGACAAGGGAGTGCCATACAAAAACCTTAAAATGAGTTCCCAGCCATGACTAGATGGGAGATCTAAAGAACAATTACACGTACACATTTCTATCATAAATATATATCAATCCTTCTGTAGCTTTTTGAGTATTTATATTTAGCCATTTGTTCAGTGTAAAATCCCATTCCTTTTTGCCCTTCCTTGTGTTCTTGACTTGTGCCCAGAGCAGTGTTTCCTAACATAAGAATGGTCACTGCATGTTAAGAACTTTTCACAAGAAATAAAGCTCCCTGTTTTTTCACAAAAGCATAAACTTAGTATTTTTTTCAGTTAACAATAAAAACACTACTGATTTTGTATGTTGACTTTGTATTCTGTAACTTCATCAGAATTGTATATCATTTCTAAGAGGTTTTGGCAGGTTCTTCAGGTTAATATACATATATAATATTATGCCATCTGTAAATAGAATGTTTTTTTAATTTCAGCATATTATGGGGATAAAAATGTTTAGGTTACATATATTGCCCTTGCACCACCCAAGTCAGAGCTTCAAGCTTGTCCATCCCCAGATGGTGCACACTGCACCCATTAGGTGTGTATACACCGATCCCCTCCTCCCCCTCCCACCTGCCTGACACCTGATGAATGTTATTACTACATGTGCACGTAGGTGTTGATCAATTAATACCAATTTGATGGTGAGTACATGTGGTGCTTGTTTATTCCATTCTTGTGATACTTCACTTAGTAGTATGGGCTCCACCTCCATCCAGGATAATACCAGAGGTGCTATATCTCCATTGCTTTTTGTGGCTGAGTAGAACTTCATGGTACACATATACCACATTTTATAAGTCTGCTCATAGATTGATGGGCACTTGAGTTGTTTACACATCTTTGCAATTGTGAATTGTGCTGCTATAAACATTCAAGTACAGATGACTTTTTTTATAAAATGTCTTTTGTTCTTTTGGGTAGATGCCCAATAATGTTATTGCCAGATCAAATGGTAGTTCTACTTGTAGCTCTTTGAGGTGCCTCCATATTGCTTTCCACAGAGGTTGTACTAGTTTGCAGTCCCAACAGCAGTGTATGAGTGGTCCTATCTCTCCACAACCACACCAACATTTATTGTATTGGGACTTTTTGATAAAGGCCATTATCCCCGGAGATAAGTGGTAATCTCATTGTGGTTTTGATTTGCATTTCCCAGATGGTTAAAGATGTTGAACATTTTTTCATGTGTTTGTTAGCCATTAATCTATCTTCTTTTGAAGTTTCTGTTCGTGTCGTTTGCCCACTGTTTGATAAGGTTGTTTGATTTTTTTCTTGCTGATTTTCCTGAGTTCTACATAGATTCTAGTGATCAGCCCTTTATCAGATGTGTAACATACGCATATTTTCTCCCATTCTGTAGGTTATGTGTTTGCTCTCATGTTAGTTTCCTTGGCTGTGCGGAGCTTTTTAATTTGATCATATCTCATTTATTTGTTTTTATTGTTGCTGTGATTGCCCTTGGGTGACATTTATTTTTGTTTATAGTTTGCTGACTTATTTTTATTTAGGCATACCTACATTTATGCTAAGTAAAAACCTTAAGGTTAAACACATGGGTAGTTTTATGGATAACTCAGGAGATTTAGCTACTATCATTAGACCAAAAATATTAAATTAGCTGTATTTATTAAAAATTGTACAAACACAGATCATTTTTGTTTTGGTTGGGTTTATAGTTTTATGAACCTTGTGTCTAAACTTGACATGTTAAAAATGTAAAATGACCAGTAAATCAAGGCAAAAATATATGCTGCAATTTGAAGGCATTTTTATTTTTACTTTACCAATAATATGTATATTTAATATATATGTAGTAACCCAGCTTATTTGTGAAAGATTAATAAATGTATGTGAGTTTAAAAAGCTTTTATGTTTATTTAATTAATTTAAGAGCACTACTTCATTTATAAGCCAGTCTGGTACTAGGTAGACACCTCATGTAATACACATAAATACAAAACACAAAAGACTTATGCACATATACACATGCACACAAAGTTTCAATAGCTTTTATCTCAGAACTCTAGCCATAAGATAGTAATACACACTCATTGGTTTACAAGATAACTGGATCCATATTACTTCTGGCAAAATTGGAACTTGTTCACATGGCTAAATTTTGCTTGCTCTGATAGATAGGCTATGGATCAAAGATGTGGGTACAGTAGTTTCCATGGCAGTTTGAGAAACAAACAAAAACCCTCCTTTACCCTTTTATCTTTCAATTTAAAACAAGTTTTCAATATTTACATTTTATCTGTAACTGGCTGCAAATATTCAACTAGCCTTAAATTTGTAATTCCATAAACACTGAATTTACCTCAACATCAGTAGAAGTATTTAGCAACTTCAAAGTAGACAGGAAAGAAAACAGAGAGATTGTTTACAATACTAAATATTTTAACTTTATAGTGGCAGGCTGACCATTTTGAGCTGCGAATTTTCCTTGATATAATTTGCCCTTCAATTAAACATGTGCACAAGAATTGATCATCACCACCTGGAGTCCTAAAAACACCTTACATGGCTTTGAACTTTTCCATTTACACAAATACTTGCATTAGAGGAATTGTAAACCCGTGGGGTGCCCAAAAGAGGTCATTCTGTTTGTCTTGGCTAATTTTTAGATGATTTGTTTCCCATTTGTTTTAAATAGAAGGAATCAAACTAGTCTAAGATTTAGTGTAGTGGATTAGAGTATGCTAATTGCAGGTGAGACTCCACAGTGTTTCACCACTGAGACATTCCCACACTTTTACATGTCTCAATTTCTCCCTTTAGGGGTATAGTACCTCAGAGTGCTCAAAGCACTAAGTGATCAGCTCTTATAAGAATTTCCTGGTGAGATTTCTTTTAAACAATTTTGTTGGGGAAGTTTCCTGGAGAACCCATACTGTCTAGGCCCCTAGTCACTTTGGAGCATCTTTCAGCTGGGAGGAGGAAACTGCCCTTTCTCTTTGGCACTGAGGAACTCAGTCTCTCATTTATCTATGAACAGGAGAGTTTGGTTTCCTTTTCTGCAAATGTGCAAAAAAGCCAATTGAGATTAATTAGGAGGGGAAGAGTCAATGGAGAAGACCCTTTGGAATCCACTTCCAAATGAAAATTAGGATGCCAAACAACAGCTCAGAACAAACCAAGACTGTCAATTAATAATGTAAAGTTTGGGCCTCAGGAGGATTTAGCAGTTCCACTCAAGTAGGAATCTCAGAAGGGGGATATGCCAGTACATGGTGCTGAGTTTGGGCTACTCTTTTGGGGGTCTGAGTTTTTTTCTGAGCTCCACATTGGGAGCCATTTTGTCAATGGAAAAGAACCTAAACTCTATAATATAATTTAAAAAGGTTAATGGGCAAACATAGCCCAGAAAGCCATGTCCAAGAAACGATGGGCAAGTGATCTTGCCATGGTTGGGTTGCAGTTTGCTCTTTCAAAATTTTATGGAAACAAGAATGACAAGTAAAGTCATAAATCAATAAATGAAAGCAGGCATTAGTTTGGCCTGAAAAAACAGAATATCTTAAAGCAGGGGTTTACAGGTTATAGGTGTGTTTAAAGATTCTTTGATTTATAATTGGTTAAATAAATTAAGCTTTGTCTAAAGGCTTGGAATGTGTTAAGATAAAGAAGTCTGTTAAATCAAATACAAGCCACCAGGCATACACCCAGACTGAAGAGATTTGTTAGGTAAATGAAGGACTTACAGGTGTGGCTTAATCTTTATCAAAAATTGCCTTAGGCTCTTTAATGATTTTGTTTCCTTTTCATAGAAAACATAACTTCAGGAGGGACAGGGCATAACTAGGCTTGTCTGACATCCTTTCTCTTCATGAATAGTAATTCAGCTATAAGATTTTTTTGAGGGTGTTCCCCTGAGTCAGGAGAGGATCCATGTAGTTGGCCAGCAGGGTCTTAATATTTTATTTTAGCTCACATTATCTTTTAAGAAAAAAGAGACTAATCCTGAGGATGATTAAGAGATTATTGGGGGATGGGGCATGGTGGCTCACATCTGTAATTCTAGCAGTCTGGGAGGCTGAGGCAGGCAGATTGTTTGAGCTCAGGAGTTTGAGACCAGGCTGGGCAAGAGCAAGACCCTGTCTCTACTAAAAAAAATAGAAAGAAATTATATGGACAGCTACAATACATATAGAAAAAAAATTAGCCGGGCATGGTGGCAAATACCTGTAGTCCCAGCTACTTGGGAGGCTGAAGCAGAAGGATCATTTGAACCCAGGAGTTTGAGGTTGCTGTGAGCTAGACTAAGGCCATGGTACTCTAGCCTGGGTACCAGAGTGAGGCTCTGTCTGAAAAAAAAAAAAAAAAAAAAGAGATTATTTGGGCTGCCATCCCCACCACAGACCCAAATGCATAAGCCTGGATGTTAAGGTTGTTTCTTCTTTGATTTCAAAGGCTGGAACCACCATCACAGTTTTAACAAACTTGGCTGCCACTACCTGGGGGTAGTGCTGATCAGAGTCTTGGGAAAGGAGTACTTAAGAGCCTAGTACTCCCAGCATAGCCACCTAAGGCCACAGAGAGGGGACCACTACAGTATGAGTGAAAAGTGGGTATGGAAAGTAGAGCATTCATTGAACCAAAAAAGATTATTTTGAGCCTTAGTTATTAAAGCCTTAATTCCCAATTTGACTGTCTTTAAAGATGAACTTCCTGACCTCCCTTTTTTAGAGCATTTACTAAAAAAAACTTACAATCTGAATTCTTCTACTGGCCTTGTTTGAAGTATATGTATCTCCTACAACACAGGTATGCCTTTATCAAGGAATAAATTAAGAGACATTCCTTTGGAATGTACTCATTAAGAAGATTATTTCCCTCTCTTTCTGGGAAGATAGGAGCCTAACTTCAATAACT
Source organism: Lemur catta (assembly GCF_020740605.2). Lineage (NCBI taxonomy): Eukaryota > Metazoa > Chordata > Mammalia > Primates > Lemuridae > Lemur > Lemur catta. The sequence goes on along the minus strand of NC_059156.1, from coordinate 6,459,419 downwards.
GCCAGCTAGAAAACACAGCTGGCCTAGTTGCATTTATACTTTTTGCAATTTATATTTTTTCACTTTCTTGACCCAGCTGGAACCCTCCTTTAATACTCATGCAACATACCCTACCCCCTACTTCCCTGATTCTTTCTTTAAAATAACCCCATAATATGCTGAAATAAATTAAATTAAATTAAATACTAGATATCAGTGGAAAAATCAGAAATCAGTTCGTTCCCCAACTGTCAGTAGTTAAGGAATAAAATAGATTTTCCCAGTTGTAGTTAATGGCCAGCTATGTTTATCTTTAATAACACAAAAACATCAAGCCTTTACAGGAAAAAAATGTTTCTAGTGCCTATGTCAGATAGATTTTTATTATCTACATGCCTATCTCTCCATTTATCATCTATTTTTTAATATATTATATCGTTGGCTCACAATCAGGCCAGATTTCAGGTTGTTGCTGATCTGGGTCAGCTTCCCCAAAGAATTACTAGGTGTGTTTCTCCCCTTTTGCTAAGAGAAGCAGTATATGACTTCCTCACTGAATCAGCAAAATTTTCTAGCTTCTTACTTTTTTGTGCTTGGAGTATATTCATGATTTTCCTAGAACCATTTTGTTATTGTTATCTATGAATTTCCTATCCTAATTTAGGCCAAGTTATTTTAGGTCTGATTCATAGCTTTCATTCCATATTTTCTTTTAACTGGATTCCTGGGTCACTGCTATCATTTTTGTATTACATGTTTCTTTTAGAGCTATATTTTTGTTCATTGGTTTGGTTTATTGTACTATATCCTAATAAGTGACTGAAAGATACATTTTCTACATCATTGTATAATGAATTTTTTTAAATTTTGATTGTTTAATTTTTTTTTATTTCAGCGTATTATGAGGGTATAAATGTTTAGGTTATATATTGCCTTTGCCCCACCCGAGTCAGAGCTTCAAGAATGTTCATCCCCTAGACAGAGCACACCATACCCATTAAGTATGAACATACTCATCCCCTCTTCCCCCCTCCCACTTGCCTGATGCCCAGTGAATGTTATTAATATATATACACTTAAGTGTTGATGAGTTAATGCCAATTTGATGGTGAGTATATGTGGTGCTTATTTTTCCATTCTTGGAATATTTCACTTAGAAGAATGGGTTCTAGCTCTATCCTTCAATGTTCTTTATTACTTAAATTTTTTCTATTGATATTTGACTGATTATAAACATAAGAGTCAAAATAATTTTCTCTCAGAATTTTCAAGGCATTCTTTTTCAGTCTCTTTTATCATTTTTGAATATTTCTGAAAAACCTGACACTAATAATTTTTTTTTGCTTGTACACTTTCCTACGTAATAAACTTTAAAAATATTCTACTCATCTTTCATACTCTGAATTTATTAAATTTTAGTGTTACATTGCTTTTCATTTATCCTTACCTGGTAGGATCTTTCAATTTGGAGGCTTCTACATCTCTTTAACTATCAAAGACTTCATTGTTTTCCTTTCTTCCTTCCTTTTTATTAAGTCTGCACATTTTTTAAAATTTAATTGTGATAAAATACACACATGGAATTTACTGTTTTAGCTGATTTTAACTGTACACTTCAATAGTGTTAACATTTTGTAAACATTTTGTCAACATTTGTAAACATTTTGTAAAACAAATCTCCAGAAATTTTTCATCTTGCAAAACAAAAGATTCTATATGCATTAAACAACAACTTGTATTTCTAGCTCTTCCAAACACTTAGCAAATACCATGATATTTTCTGTTTTTCAGAAAGTAGTCAAACTAGATAAACAGAATGCCTAATGTATGGTTTATAAAATAAATATCTAAAATAGGAAAACTCAAACATAAAGTGAAATAATACAGTATTGGCTTATTTCTGATTGGCTTATTTCAGTTAGCCTGATGTCCTCAAGGTTCATCGATGTTGTAGCATGTGTAATTCCCTACCCTCCAATACAGACACCTTTTAAGGCTGTATAGTACATCTATGTATATACTGACCACATTTTGTTTATCAATTTATCTATTAGTGGACATTTGGGTTGTTTTCACCTTTTGAGTATTGTGAAAAATGTTGCTGTGAAATGTATATACAAATATGACCCTCTGCTTTCCATTCTTCAGATATATACGCTCAGAAATGGAATAGTCCATCAATTTCTTTGTTTCTTGTGCTTTTTTAAAATTTCAGCTCATCATGGGGATACATAAGTTCAGGTTATATACAATGTCCATGTCTTGCCCATCTCCCCAAGTCAGAGCCTCAAGCATGTCCATTCACCAGACAATGCGCCTGGCACTCACTATGTAGTCATATCTACATCCCCTCCCCCCACCCCCCACTTCCCCAAGTCAGCACCCTCAAGCATGACCATTGCCCAGATGGTGTGCAATGTACTCATAATGTAGGCATACACCCATCCCTGCCCCAACTCCCATCTCAGTCTCATATCTAATTGGGACCCTTCCCAGATGTGCATTTAGGTGATGATCAGGGAAACCAATTTTCTGGTGAGTACATGTGATGCTTGTTTTTCCATTCTTTGGATACATCACTTAATATAATGGGTTCCAACTCTCTCCAGGAGAACCAAAGAGATGTCGTATCACCGTTATTTCTTACAGCTGAGTAATACTCCATGGTATACATATACCACAGTTTACTAATCCATTCATGGATTAATGGGCATTTGGATTGTTTCCACATCTTTGAAATTGTGAATTGTGCTTCTGTAAACATTGAGGTACAGGTGTCTTTGTCATAGAATGACTTTTGTTCTTCTGGGTAGATGCCAAATAATGGGATTGCTGGATCGAATCGTAGGTCTACCTGAATCTGTTTAAGGTATCTCCATAATGCTTTCCACAGGGGTTGCACTAGTTTGCAGTCCCACCAGTAGTGTATGAGTGTTCCTGTCTCTCTGCATCCATACCAACATGTGTTGTTTTGGGACTTTTTGATAAAGGCCATTCTCACTGGAGTTAAGTGATAACTCATTTGTGGTTTTGATTTCATTTCCCTGATGAGTAGGGACGTTGAGCATTTTTTCATATGTTTGTTAGTCATTCTTCTATCTTCTTTTGAAAAATTTCTATTTATGTCATTTGCCCGTTTTTTGATAGGGTTGTTTGATTTTTTCTTGGTGATTTTTCTGAGTTCTAAATAGATTCTTCTAATCAGGCCTTTATCTGATGTGTAGTATGTGAAAATTTTTTCCCATTCTGTAGGCCGTCTGTTTATTTTCATGACTGTTTCTTTGGCTGTGCAGAAGCTTTTTAATTTAATCAGGTCCCATTCATTTATTTTTGTTGTTGCTGTGATTGCCTTAGGGGTCTTGTTCATAAATTCTTTGCCTAGACCAATGTCTGTAAGAGTCTTTCCTACATTTTCTTCTAGAATTCTAAAAGTTTCCCCCCTAAGATTTAGATCTGTTATCCACCATGATTTGATTTTTGTGAGAGGTGAAAGCTGTGAGTCCTGTTTTAGTGTTCTACATGTGGCTATCCAGTTTTCCCAGCACCTTTTGTTAAATAAGGAATCTCTTCCCCAGAGTATGTTTTTGTCTGCTTTGTCAAAGATTAGATGGCGATATGAGGATGGTTTCATATTTGGATTTTCTGTTCTGTTCCATTGGTCTGTGTCCCTGCACTTGTGCCAGTACCAAGCAGTTTTAATAATCACAGCTTTGTAGTATAGTGTGAAGTCTGGCAAATTAATACCTCCCATTTTGCTTTTGTTGCTTAAAATTGCTTTTCCTAAACAGGGTCTTCTCTGGTTCCACACAAAGCATATTATTATTCTTTCTATATCTTTGAAAAATGATGTTGGTAATTTAATAGAGATTGCATTGAATTTGTAGATAATGTTGGGCAGAATAGTCATTTTAACAATGTTGATTCTTCCAATCCATGAGCATGCTATTGTTTTCCACCTATTTACATGTTTTGTGATTCCCTTCCTCAGTGTTTCATAGTTCTCCCTATAGAGGTCCTTTACCTCCTTAGTTAAATATATTCCTAGGTATTTTATTTTCTTTGTTGCTATTTTCAAGGGTATTGAGTCTTTAATTTGGTTCTGCATTTCACTGTTATTGGCGTATATGAATGCCTCTTACTTGTATGTATTGATTTTGTATCCCGAGACTTTACTGAATTCATTGGTCAATTCCAGGAGTCCCTTCATTACATTTTTGGGGTTTTCTAGATATAACATCATATCATCAGCAAAGAGTGAGAGTTTGATCCCTTCTTTCCCTATTTGGACTCCCTTGATTCTGCTGTCTTGCCTGATAGCTCTCTCAAGGACTTCCAATACCATGTTGAAAAGTGATGGGGACGGTGGGCAGACTTGTCTGGTTTCAGTTTGAAGTGGGAATGCTTTTAATTTTTCCCCATTCAGTATGATGATGGCTGTGGGTTTGTCATATATGGCTTGTATCATTTTTAGATAGGCCCCATCTATGCCTATTTTTTTAAGTGTTCTTATCATAAAAGGGTGTTGAATTTTGTCAAATGCTTTTTGTGCACCTATTGAGAGGATCATATGATCTTTATTTTTGCTTCTATTTATGTGGTGAATTACGTTTATAGATTTGCGTGTATTAAACCATCCCTGCATCTCTGGGATGAAGCCCACTTGGTCATGATGGATTATTCTTTTGATAAGCACTTGGATTCTATTTGCTAGGATTTTATTGAGAATTTTTGCATCTGTATTCATAAGGGGTATTGGTCTGTAGTTTTCTTTTTTTGTTGCATCCTTTCCTGGTTTTGGTATTAAAATTATGTTGGCTTGGTAAAATGTGTTGGGGAGAGTTCCATCCTTCTCAATATTGGAGAATAGTTTATGTAGGATGGGCAACAGTTCTTTGTAGGTATGATAAAATTCAGATGTGAACCCATCTGGTTCACGGCTTTTCTTTTTGGGAAGGTTTTTTTATTGCTGTTTCAATTTCAGATCTAGATATTGGCCTATTCAGGAATTCTATTTCTTCCTGGTTGAGCCTGGGAAGGCTGTGTGTTTCTAAAAATTCGTCCATTTTGTCCTCATTTTCCAATTTGTGTAGATAAAAATTTTTGTAAAACTCATGGATGATGTCATGTATCTCTGTGGCATCGGTCGTGATTTCTCCTTTCATGTTCCTGATGGAGATAATTAGAATTTTTTCTTTTCTGCTCTTGGTTAGCCTAGCCAGAGGTGTGTGAATCTTGTTTATATTTTCAAGGAACCAACTTTTTGATTTATTAATCTCCCTCATGGTTTGCTTGGTGTCTTTTTTGTTCAGTTCTGATTTGATCTTAATAATTTCTGTCCATCTGCTGGGTTTGGGGTTGGTCTGTTCTTCCTTCTCTGGCTCTTTGAATCTATTCATTAGATTGTCTATTTGTAAGTTTTCTGTCTTTTTGATGTAGGCATTTATGGAAATAAATTTTCCTCTCAGGATTGCTTTGGTTGTGTCCCACAGATTATGATAAGTTGTGTCTCTATTATCATTTAATTCAAAGAATCTTTTGATTTCCATGTTGATTTTTTCATTTATAAAATAATCATTCAGGAGAAGGTTGTTTAGCTTCCATGATGTTAAGTAGGAATGAGAGTTTCTGTTAGGATTCATTATTACTTTTATTCCGCTATGATCTGAGAAGATTCATGGTATAATTTCTATTTTTAAAAAATTTTTAAGACATGCTTTATGTCCTAGGATATGGTCAATCTTGGAGACTGTCCCATGGGCTGATCAGAAGAAAGTATGTTCAGTGAATTTTGTGTAGAATGTCCTGTAGATGTTGGTCAGGCCCCTTTGTTCTAGCATTCTATTTAAATCCCTTGTTTCTTTGTTTATTTTTTTGTTTGGAGGATCTGTCCTGTACCGTGAGTGGTGTGTTAAAATCTCCAACTATCAGAGAGTGCTGTTATCTATCATTTTGTCCAAATCATGTAGGGTTTGCTTTATGAATCTGGCTACACCTAAGTTGGGTACATATATATTAAGTATAGTTATGTCTTCTTGCTGACTTGTACCCTTCACCAGTATATAGTAACCATCTTTGTCTTTCATTACTTTTATTGATTTAAAAACTAATTTATTGGCCATTAAAACTGCCACGCCCACTTTTTTTGACATCCATTTGCTTGAAATACCAATTTCCACCCTTTTATTTTCAGTCTAAATGCATCTTTGCAGGTTAGATGAGTTTCCTGAAGATGGCAGATACTTGGCTTATATTTTTTTTAACCATTGGCCAGCCTATGTCTCTTGAGTGGGGAATTCAATCCATTCGCATTTATTGAGAGAATTGATAAGTGAGACTTATTTCTGTTCCTCATGTTGGCTTTAATTTCATTATTCTGTTTTCTCCCTTGAGGCATTGTGATAATTGGGTTTTTTTCTTCTCATGAGTAGTGTTATATTCATGGGTCTTTCTTGTGCTGGTCCGTGTGTAGCCCTGTTTTGAGTACTTCTTGGAGAGCTGGTCTTGTCTTGGTGAATTCTCTGAGTTTTTGTTTGTCTGAGAATGTCTTAATTTTGCTTCATATATAAAGCTGAGCTTAGCTGTGTATAAGAGCCTAGGCTGGGCATTATTTTGTTTCAGATGAGTGAGAATGGGGCCGCAGTCTCTTCTTGCTTGTAAGGTTTCAGCTGAGGAATCTGGCTTAATTTAGATGGATTTACCTTTGTATGTAACTTATTTATTTTTCCTTATAGCTCGCAGAATGGCCTCTTTAGTGGAAATTTTTGTCAATCTAATAACTGCATGACGTGGTGTCTTCCTATTTGGTATGAATCTTCCAGGGGTTCTTTGAGCTTCTTGAACCTGTATATCTAGAGTTTTGGCAAGGCTTGGGAAATTTTCCTCAATTATGTCTTCAAATAGCTTATCTAGCCGTTGCTTATTGTCTTCCTCACCCTCAGGAATGCTGATAACTCTCACATTAGGCTTCTTCACATAATCTGACATTTCTGGTAGGCTCTGATCATTTCTCTTATTTCTTTACTCCATCTCTGTGACTGACATTTGATTGGAAATTGTTACCTTCGGTCTCTGAGATCCTTTCTTCTGCTTTATCTACTCTGCTCTTGAGACTTTCCACTGTGTTTTGTAGTTCCCTGAATAAATTTCTCATTTCCAGGAGTTCAGTTCGATTTTTCTTCAATATTTTGATTTCTTTAGTGAATTTTTCTTCCAAGTTCTGGATGTTTTTTGCAGTATCTTTGTGTTGGTTATCCATTTTTTCTTGGATAAAATTCAGGTTATTTATGATCCATGATTGAAATTCTTCCTGGGACACATTGCTGTTTCACGTTTGATTTGTGACAATTGGTGGAAATTAGGAATCTTCTTCGAAGGCAAGGTTTCAGCTTGATTCTTTGTACTCCCAGAGCTCTTTCACTGAGGCCTTCCCATCTGGATCAATCCTTAGGTCCTTCTTTCAGCTAGCTTTAGGCTAGACAGAGGCTCTCCGTGCATGTGGATCTTGGGCTGTGCAGCAGCCCAGGTAAGCTGCCACCTCTGTCACTAGGGAGAGCCTTTTGCGTGTTGTTCAGGATTTTGCTGTCTCAGCTGAGGGGCTGCTCCTGTTGGGTCTAGCCCCAGAGAATTAATTTGCCCTGAAACTAGTTTAAGAGTCCCCTCCCTGAGCTGATTTAATTGCAGATGGAAAGAGACTTTTTCCTTGCCTCTTTCTCTCCCAAGGTGGTTTCTGCCTCTCTCTGTGTGAAAGACAGCGGCTAGGGGGAGGGGGGTGCTCACGTTCACCCAGCGCCCCAGCTGCTGCAGCTCCCGGGGGCGATGTTCCGCCCACCCCAATGTCCGCAATGTCCATGCTCTGCTCCCTCACGACTGGGGAAGTTCTCAGTGTTCACGCAAAGGCGGAGGTCCTAGTGGGGGACCAGGGACCATTACGGAGTCATTGGGTTCCCAATCGCTCCTCAGTGGCTAGGCTGCAGACCCCGACAATGGGGGCAATATGCTGGCCAGTCGCTGGCACTGGGGGCGAATGTTCAGCGTCTGGCAGGGACCAGGGGTGCCAAGATTGAGGGAGCCCAGCCGTCCGCCTAAAGGAGACAGTTCGGTGTCCCCCAGGTTTCTTTCGCTGCAGCCCAGCATGAACCCTCTCCCATGGATTGCAGTCTGCCCACAGGGCTCCGGCGTTCAAAATGCCTCCTGCTGTTGTCTCCTCACCACAGAGCCCCGCATCTCCTGTGGTGATTCTGCACCAGCTTCAGGCAGATCCCTAGTTGAGTGTGAGTGGGGATTAGTGGGGGAACAGGCCGCTTTCCTGTGGGGCTGAACCCCCCTCACTCACTGGTGAGGCAGGTACAGCCGACCCACATTCCCCTCTCTATTGTCCGCCCCACACTCTCCAGATTTTCCCAATAAGATTTTCCGGTCACCTCAGTCTTTTCTTGCTCTCTGTGTCCCATGCTGATTCTCCATGGATTCACACCACTGTTCTCATGGGGGAGCGATCCTCTAGCATTGTGGCAGACTGAGATCCATGCCTTCCTCTCCGGGAACATGAATCCAGGAGGTAACCACCACTCTGGCATCTTTCAGCTCCTCCCATTCCTTGTGCTTTTGCTGTTATATTCAAGAAATCATTAATAAAGTCAAAGATATTTTTTCTCTTATTCTCTAAACATTTTGTAGTTTTAGGTCTTTATTTTTTGACTCAATTTGAGTTATTTTTATATATGGCATAAGGCCCAGGTCAAATTTTTATCCTTTTAATGTGAATATGCATTTTATCCCACAATTATTAAAAGTACTGTTTTTGCCCCTATCGAATGGTCTTGGAGTCCTTGTGAAAATCATTTGACCATGCTAAGAAGGTTTATTTCTGGGTCATTTGATTGGTTTATACCTGTCTTTATGCTAGTACCACATTTTTGTTTACTGTAGCTTTGTAATAAATTTTGAAATCAGAATGTATGAGACCTACAACTTTGCTATTAAATGTCCTGTGAGACATGCTATACATTTTAGCATAATTTTTTCTGATTTTCCAAAATGACCAATTGTTATTTTGATAAGGATTGCATAATCTATTTATTATTAGTAGTATGACCATCTCAACAATATTGAGGTTTTCAACTTATGAACACAAAGTGTCTTTCTATTTGTTTTTATCTTCTTCAGTTAATTTCAGCAACATTTTTTAATTTTAAATGTACAAGTCTTGGAGATAAAAATGGCAGAGTAAAAGTGACCTCCTAGATTCCTCCTCCCAGAGAAAGAGGCATAGATCATGGTCTGCTACACATGAATGGATCACTTGCCTACAAGAACAGCATTGTGAATTGGCAGAGAAACTGCATGGGAGACACAAAATGGGAGGGAAAAAAGGTGAATGAGAGACAGGTTTGTGAAATCTGGAGAGTGCAAGACAAGCAATAGAGAATAGAGTGTGGGATGGCTGTGGCCACCTGTCCAGCAAATGCAGTGGGATCTGACCCACAGGAGAATGTCCTGCTCCCCCACTGACCTCCACACCCACTCAAACAGGGAACTGCCTAAAGTCGGTATAAAATCGTGGTAGGAGACATTGGGCTTTGTTGAGAAGATGATAGCAGGAAGTATCTTTAACACCCTGGAGCTCTGTGCCAGGACTGCACTGGGTACTGGAGAGACTGGTCTGAGCTACCACTGGAGGTAGTTAGCAGACAGGTAACTTGCCTCTGGCAGTCAGTGGGTCCAGATTGATGGAGGGGAATACTAAGTAGGATACTCTAACCTGGAAACCATTGTGGGCAAATAGGCCAGCTCAGGGTGGGTCAGAAAGAGCAGGAGCTCTTGCCAGACAAGTGTGAGAGTGGCCAAGGGCAACATAAAAGAGACAACAGGGCATCCTGATGACTTAGTTCCCCAATATGACACCTGCCAACTCCTGAACAGTTACCCCCAGTGGTAGCGCACTGTAGCTGGACAGTAACCATTTTGGGCAGATCAACAACCCAAATGCTGTAGTGGGCTACAGTGTTGGGAATCTCCCTTCCCCTAGCCAAGGGACTCTCATGACAAGCTCCTCCCTTAAACAAACTATGGTCAACTAGCCAGTCTGTTTTGACGGGTGAATTCTCAATACTTCCCCAGTCGTGAGAATTACAGGCACTGGTACAATGGGCAAACTGGGGCTCCCCACTTGCCCATAGTCAGCAACTTTCATGTGGTACGCTCCACCCCTGGGGTAGTGAGAGACAAGAAAAGCCACTACCCCTCTGAAACTAGCCTAAATCCAGGGGGCTTTGATTCAGATCAATAGTTGACAGCCCAGTGACTTTGCTCATTGGACTGGTTTAGGTAATCCAGTAGGATCATAACTCTGGTGCTGGATTTCCACATCTGGTAGGCTGCCAACAGTGGAATCCATGGTCAGGGAAAAAAAATCCTGGCAAGAGGTCACAATAGGCTCCTCTCCCATCAGGAGCAGCCTCCCAACTGTGGTAGAAGAACCCTGAACAACCTATTAGTGGCTCCCCCTAGCAGAGGATGAAGCAACCACAGAAGGGCACATATCAAGGCTGGTAGGCAACAGCTGCAATCTGCCTTGCTCCTAAACAGCATCTACTGGAACAGAGCCTAAACAGGGCCTGTTACTTTCCAAACAAAACCTGAAAGGTGCGAAGCAACCATTAATCCAGGTGGGAAGTACTCAGTGAAAGAACTCTGGAAGTACGAAGAATCAAATGGAAAGCACACTTCCAAAGAGGAACACAAGCTCTCCAGCAGTGGATATTAATCAAATTCAGAACACTAAAAATACAGAATTTCAAACATGTCTTGTAAGAAAACTCAATGACATGCAAGAAAAAAAATGGATAACCAACACAAAGAAACCACAAAAAAAATCTAGGACTTGGAAGCAAAAATCACTAAAGAAATCAAAATATTAAAGAAAAATCAAACCGAACTCCTTGGAAATCAAGAATTTATTCAAGGAACTGCAAAACACCGTGGAAAGCCTCAAGAGCAGGGTGGCTCAAACAGAAGAAAGGATCTCAGGGATTGATGTTAACACCTTTCAATTAAATAAGTCAGTCACAGAGATACAGCAGAGAAATAAGAGAAAAAAGCAAAGCCTACAAAAATGTGGGATTATGTGAAGAAGCCTAACATAAGAGTTATGGACATTCCTGAGGGTAAAGAAGAAAATACACAAGGGTTGAATAAACTGTTTGAAGACATAATTGAGGAAAATTTCCATGGCCTCTCTAAAAATCTAGAAAACCAGGTACAAGAAGCTCAAAGGACTCTTTGGATAGTCATTGCAAACAGGAAAACACCACAACATCCAGTCATCAGACTGACCAAAATCTCCACAAAAGAGGACCTCTTATGTGCTGTAAGGCAAAAGAAGCAGGTAACATACAAAAGAAAGACCATCCTAATAACACCAGATTTCTCAATTGAAACCTTACAAGCAAGAAGAGACTGGGCCCCCATTCTCACTCTTCCAAAACAGAATGCCCAGCCTACAATCTTATATCCTGTAAAACAAAGTTTTGTATATGAAGGAGAAATAAAGACATTCTCAAATAAGCAAAGACTGAGGGAATTCACCAAGACAAGACTAGCCCTCCAAGAAGTACTCAAAACAGTGTTATGTATAAATCAGAACAATGAACACTCATGATTGTAAAACCACTTAAAAGCTAAAGATCAAAGGCCAGGTACCACAATGGCTGAAGAGACAAAGCAAAGCAACAAAGTTCAACACAACAGGATGAACACAAATCTACTCCACCTATCAGTTCCCTCAATAAATGTAAATGTCCTTAACTGCAAACTTAAGAGACATAGGCTGGCCAAATGGATAAATACACACAAGCCAAGTATCTGCTGTCTTCAGGAAATACATCTAACCTGCAAAGATGCATTCAGACTCAAGGTGAAGGGGTAGAAAGCAATATTTCAAGCAAACAGAAGCCAATAGAAGGCTGGCGTGGCAGTTTTGATTTCAGATAACTTAGTCTTTAAATCAGCAAAAGTAGTGAAAGACAATGAGGTTCACTATATAATGGTAAAAGGTAAGGTTCAACAAGAAGACATAACAATTCTAAATATGTATGTACCAAATTTAGGTGCACCCAGATTCATAAAGCAAACTCCACTTGATCTAAACAAAATGATAAACAGTAATAGCATAATAGCTGGAGACTTCAACACCCCTCTGACAGCACAGAACAGATCCACCAAATAGAAAATTAACAAAGAAATAATAGACTTAAACAGAACTCTAGAACAAATGGGCCTGACTGACATTGACAGAACATTCTACCCCAAAATCACTGAATACATGTTTTTCTCATCAGCTTATGGGACATTCTCTAAGATTGACCATATCTTAGGTCACCAAGCATGTCTCAAAAAATTTTAAAAAGTAGAAATCCTACCGTGCATCTTCTCAGATCACAGTGGAATAAAATTAGAAATCAACCCCAATAGAAGTTCTCATCTCTACACAGTCATAGAAACTAAACAACCTTCTGCTTAACTATTATTTCATAAATGAGGAAACCAAGATAGAAATGAAAAGATTCTTTGAACTAAATGACAAAGGAGAAACAAGTTATCAAAATCCGTGAGACACAGCTAAAGCAGTTCTGAGAGAAAAATTTATTTTCATAAATGCTTATATCCAAAAGACAGAAAGATCACAAATAGACAATCTAATGAATTGTCTCAAATAACTGAAAAAGGATGAAAAGTCCAACCCCAAACCCAGCAAAAGAAGTGAAATTGATTAAATCAAATCAGAACTAAATGAAATTGACAACAAAACTATATGGAAAGTTAATAAAACAAAAAGTTGGTTCTTTAAAAAAATAAACAAAATTGACATGTCTTTGGCTAGCCTAATGAAACACAGAAAAGAAAGAACTCTAATAATCTCCATCAGGAATGAAAAAGGAGAAATTACAGCTGATGGCACAGAGAGACAAGATATCATCTATCAATATTAGAAAAATCTTTATGCACATAAACTGTAAAATGGGGAGGAAATGGACAAATTCTTGGAAACACACAGCCTCCCTAGGTGCAATGAAGAAGAAATAGAATTCCTGAACAGGCTAATATCAAGTACTGCATTTGAAACAGCAATAAAAAACCTTACTGAAAAGGAAAGTCTGGACCAGATGGTTTCACACCTGAATTTCACCAGACCTACAAAGAAGAATTGGTACCTATTCTGCAGAAATTATTCCACAACATCTAAAGGGAAGGAATCTTTCCCAACACATTTTAGGAATTGAAATCACCCTGATACTAAAACCAGGAAAGCACTTAACAAAAAAAAAAGAAAATGATAGACCAATATCCCTTATGTATTTACATGCAAAAATTCTCAATAACATCTTAGCAAACCAAATTCAGAAGCTTAACAAATAAATAATCCATCACGACCAAGTGAGCTTTATGCCAGAGATGCAGGGATGGTTCAACATACACAAATCTATAAATGTAATTCACCACATAAATAGAAGGAAAAATATAGACTATATGATCCTCCCAATACATACAGAAAAAGCATTTGATGAAATTCAACACCCTTTTATAACAAGAATGCTTAACAAAATAAGTATAGGCTTTCCTAAAAATGATACAAGCCATGTATGACAAACCCACAGCCAATATCATACTGAATGGCAAAAAACTGAAAGCATTTCCACTTAGAACTGGAACCAGACAAGCTTGCTCTTGCTCACCACTTTTATTCAACATAATGCTGGAAGTCTTAGCCAGAGAAATCAAACAAGAGAAGGAAATCAAGACCATCCAAATGGGGACAGAAGAGGTCAAACTCTGTCTCTTTACTGACGATATGATCTTATACCTAGAAAACCCCAAAGATTTTGCCAAGAGACTACTGGAATTGATAAATACATTCACCAAAGTTTCAGGTTACAAAATCAATGTACAGAAATCAGTAGCATTCATATATGCCAATAGTCAAACTGGAACCAAATCAAAGACTCAATACACTTGACAATAGCAAAAAAGAAAATAAAGTACCTGAGAATATATTTATCTAAGAAGGTAAAAGACCTCTGCAGGGAGAACTATGAAACAATGAGGATGTAAATAGGTGGAAAACAATACCATGCTCATGGGTCAGCAGAATCAACATTGTTAAAATGTCTATAGTACTCATGTGATCTATACATTCAATGCAATCTCTATTAAAATACCAACATCATTTTTCACAGATATAGAAATAATTTTATGTTTCATATAAAACAAGAAAAGACTCTGTATAGCAAAAGCAAACCTAAGCAAAAAGAACAAAATGGGAGGCATCAATTTGTCAGCCTTCAATCTATACTACAAGGCTATAGTAATAATACAGCATGGTACTGTCAGGAGAACGAGGACATAGACCAATGGGACAGAACTGAAAACCCAGATATAAAACCCTTCTCATATAACCATCTAATCTTTGACAAAGCAGACAAAAATATATACTGGGGAAAAGAATTCTCACTTAATAAAGGGTGCTGGGAAAACTGAATAGCCACATGTAGAAGACTGAAACAGGATCCGCACCTTTCACCTCTCACAAAAATCAACTCACAGTGGATAACAGACTTAAAGGCATGAAACTATAAGAATTCTAGAAGAAAATGTTGGAAAAACTCTTATACACATTAGCCTAGGCAAAGAATTTATGAAGAAGACTCCAAAGGCAATCACAGCAACAACAAAAATAAATAAATGGGACCTGATCAAATTAAAAAATTTCTGCACAGCCAATGAAACTATCACAAAAGCAAACACAATCTACAGAATGGGAAAAATATTTGCATGCTACACATCAGATAAAGGGCTGATAACTAGAATCTATTTAGAACTTAGGATAATCAGCAAGAGAAAAATCAAACAACCCTATCAAAAAGTGGGCAAAATACATGAACAGAAACTTTTCAAAAGAGGACAGAATAATGGCCAATAAACATATGAAAAAATTTTCAGCATCTCTAACCATCAGGCAAATGCAAATCAAAACCACAATGAGATACCATTTATCCGCATGAGAATAACCTTCATCAAAAAGTCCCAAAACAATAAATGTTGGTGTGGTTGTGGAGAGATAGGAATACCCCTACACCACTGTTGGGACTGCAAACTAGTACAACCTCTGAGGAAAGCAATATGGAGATACCTCAAGGAGCTACAAGTAGAATTACCATTTGACCCAGCAGTCCTACTACTGGGCATTTACCCAAAAGACCAGAAGACATTCTATAAAAAAGTCATCTGTACTCGAATGTTTATAGCACCACTATTCGTAATTGCAAAGATGTGAGAATAACCCAAGTGCTCATCAATCCATGAGCAGATTAATAAAATGTGGTATAGGTATACCATAAAGCTCTACTCAGCCACAAAAAACAATGGTGATATAGCACCTCTGGTATTATCCTGGATAGAGCTGGAATCCATTCTACTAAGTGAAGCATCCCCAGAATGGAAAAAACAAGTACCACATTTATTCACCATCAAATTGGTTTTAACTGATCAACACCGAAGTGCACATATGGGAATAACATTCATCAGGCATCGAGCAGATGGGATCTGTATATACATACACAATAAGTGTGATATGCACCATCTGAGGAATGGACATTCTTGAAGCTCGGACTCGGCAGTGGGGCAAGGGGAATATATGTAGCCCAAACATTTGTACCCTCATTATATGCTGAAATAAAAATAAATAAATGTACAAATCTTTCACATACTTAAGTTTATTACTTAAAATTTTATTCCATTCATGCTATCATAGATAAAATTATAATCTTAATTTTCTTTTCCAGAGTGTTCATTATTAGTATATAGAAACACAAGTAATTGTAAGTTTTGATTTTTGTATTCTGCAACTTTGTTGAATTTATTTTTTAGTTCTGAAACCACACTTTATAAAATTAATAATGAACCACAAAATGGGAACTGTATATAAAAGAGATGTATACCATCAATGCCTGTATTCTGGTGGTCTGGCTGCCTCACCCAAACGAGCGGCATATACCATGGTACCAACACCATTAGTCTCGTAACCACCACTCAGAACCTGACTCAACAAAAGAAAACAATTTCTACATTCCTGTGATTCTACCCCAAATGCATCCAATCAGTAGACCCAATTGCCTAGATATTTGCCTGCCAAATTCTTTAAAAATGCCTTCTCCCAAATTCTTTGGGAGATGGATTTGAAAAATTTCTCTTGTTCTTTGCATGTCACCTATGACTTTAAACTTTTTCTCCACTGTAACCCCTGTTGTCTCAATGTATTGGCTTTCTCTTTAACAGTAGGCAATAAACCTGGTTGTGCTGTAACAGTTCTAACAGCACTCTTGTGGAATCCTTAAGGTTTTATACATATAAAGTTATATTATCTGTGAACACAGATGAGTTTACTTCTTGGTTTTCAATCTGGATCTCTTTCAATTCTTTGTTGCATAATTTCTACAGCTATGATTTCCAGTAGTATGTTGAGTAGAAGTAGTAAAAGTGCATATCTTTGTCTTGTTCTTCATCTTAGTGGAAAAATTTTCAGTCTTTTACTATTTAGTATGTTAGCTATGAATTGTCCTCTATAGTCTTATGTTGTGGTAGTATTCTTCTAATCCTACTTCATTACATTTTTGTTATAATAGTTTTTCTTTATCATTTTCTCTATTATTTCTCCTTCATTATTTTGGAATCCTTATTTGGATGGTGGAAGGATAAGGAACAAGATAAGGACTTGTACATTTTTGAGCATTTACTGTCAGCAGATTACCATTCTTGATTAAAAGAGATTTTAGGCACAGATAGGTAGGTAGGTAGGTAGGGAGATAGACAGATACATACATAGAAAGAAATTAGCCTGGGATACTTTATTGAAAATATTTCTTCAGTGCCCTCCATGATGATAATCTTAAAGA
Source organism: Lemur catta (assembly GCF_020740605.2). NCBI lineage: Eukaryota > Metazoa > Chordata > Mammalia > Primates > Lemuridae > Lemur > Lemur catta. The sequence continues at coordinate 6,442,491 of NC_059156.1, read as the reverse complement.
AGTAACCAATGATCATTGCCTTTCTGAAATCTTTGCCTTTGTATGATCTCTTTCCACATTTGCATCAGGCTTGTTCCATGTGACCAATAAATGAAGCAAAACTTATGTGTGATATTGAGGTTAGGCAAAAAGATACATTCTACCTCTGTCTGGTCTTTTAGGCTGCTGATTCTGGCAGAAGGCCCTCATATCTTGAGGACCAATAAACCTAAGGAGAGATCTATATGATGAGAAAGTAAGCCCTCTCACCAATAAATAAAATCAATTTGTCAGTACTATGCATGAGCTACTGTACAAGCACATCCTTCAAGCCCTGTTCAAGACTTTAGATGACTGTAGCTCTAGCAGACATCTTGATTACAGCTTCATAAAAGACCTAGCTAAGCTTTTAAATTCTTGACCCACAGAAACTATTGGTATCAACAATGTTGATTTTTTTTAAGCCAATAAACTTAGGGTAGTTTATTATACCAAAATAGAAAAGTAATACACATTTTGGTATCTGAAAGTATAGTACGGTCTAAAAAAACCGAAGTGTAGTTTTGGAACCAGGCAATGAGCAGATGCTGGAAGAGCTTTGGGGAATGTTAAAGAAAGCTTACAGGTCCTCAAGAAGACTTTTGGTGGAGACTTAATGGCCTTTAGGGATACTGATTACAAGAAATTAAAGCATCATAAGAAAATATTTTTAGAAATTGGAAAAAAGGATATCCCTGTTATATAATAGTTAAAGTTTTAGCAACACTGCTATTTCAAGTGTAAAAAATGTATCAAATGAGCTGGTGATGTAACTAAAGGAATTTTTATGATAATTGTTGAAGGTGCCGTGTGGGTCTCTTTGCTATAAATTGTACATACAAGGAAAGACATAAACTAAAAGGAGGATTGCTCAGCAAAAAGGAGCCAGGGCTTAGGGGTTTTGAAACTTCCCAGTTTTCTAAATGGTAAGTCGTACTAAAATTAAGAAATGGTTCCCAGGCAATAAGTAAATCCTGGGGATTTCCTAACAGAAATTCCTGTTAGGAAAATCTGAATTAAGCTAAGAATGTGAAAGTGAAATTCTTTTTTTACAGTTCAGAAAAATCTAAGATAATGACTCGGATTTTCATTCAGGTAATAATTGTAATAAGCTTAATGGTGTTGTCCCTTAACTGTCTCAGCAGAAGCCCAAGGTATGAAAAGGTTTATCTCAGAATGATAGATGGTTTTGCTTGCTGCCTAATATAAGAGACCCATGTAAGTTTCACAAGGGAGAATATATATTAAAAGAAGTTTATTGGCAGAAATACTACCACTTTGGAAACAAAGGGAGCAAGTCAGTCTGTCATTCTGTATAAAATGAAAAAAAGTCCTTCGGAGCCTCAGACTTTTGCAAGTAAGAAGTATTAGGGGAAATGATTCTACCTCAGACACAGGCTGCTGTTAATAAAAAAATGAAGAATGATTCAGAAAATGGAAACCAAAGCACAGCTAGTAATTTCAAAGGTCATGGAGAATTATTTCCAGGTACTGATACCTAATCAAATATTCAGAAACAAGGAAATAAAGGTCTACTTCTCTTTAAAAAAATTTGGTTCAATTTCAGAATTCCTATGAACAAATGACTCTTACATGCCTCCTCTTTTCTGCCTTTTGAATAAGAGTATCTTCAGAGTCTATGAGTTCTACCGTAGTATATTGATATTTTGGAATGGCAAATAATTTGTCTTTTTAGTTTACTTGTTTTTAGACCAAGATGAACATAAGGATTTACACCCAGGGGACTGATTTACATAACTAGAGCCTAGAATTCAACTGATGTTGTAATGAGAAGAAACTTTAGAATGCCTTGAGAGAGGTTGAGTGTATTTATAAACACAAGGGTTGAATTGCTAGAGGTGTGAGGGCTAACTGTGATAAACTCCAAGAGGACCTCCAGTAATCCTCCCATCTTAGAATTCACACCCTCGTGTAATCCTCTCCCAAAAATGTGTGAGGATTGGTCTATGTGACTAATAGAATATAGGGGAATTGAAAATGGATGGTTTTCGACACCAGGCTATAAAAATTGTCATTTACTCCTTAATCTCTTAGCTTATTTCTTGAGGAAAGCTGGTCAATATATCATAAAATACTCAAGCAGCTTGTAGATCATATGGGGAATAACACAGTCTTCTACAGAATAGGCAACATAAACATGCCATCTGGTATGTAAAGTTCCTTGAAAGCAGATTCTCTGTACCCTGTCAGAACTGCCTGTATAAGGCATGCTTAAATTCCAGTCTCACAGAAACAAGTAATAATATTGCTTGATAATTTGTTAGATATCAATAGATAACTAAATATAATACTAGTGATCCATAAAAAGATTGAAATCCTGTCAATTACAATATGACAATGAACCTGAAGGACATTATGTTAAGTGAAATAGCCAGGCACACAAAGACAAATATTGCAGGATCTAATTTATAGGTGTAATCTAAAAAAAGTCAAATTCATAGAAGTAGAGAGCAGAATAGTGATTATCATACACTGGGGATAGGAAGATTGGGGAGATATTGATCAAAGAACAAAATTTCAGTTACACAGGAGAAAGTTTAAGAGATCTATTATACATCAGAGTAACAATATATTGTATTGTATACTTGAAAATTGCTGAGAGTAGATTTTTAAGAGCTTTCTCTACAAGAAAGCATATGAGGATATCTGTATCTTAATTACTTAATTTAGCCATTCCACATGTATATATACATCAAAACATCATATTGTGCACTACAAATATAAGCAATTTTCACTTGTTAATTAAAAAAAGGAATATTTCTCAACTGTAGGCTAAAAAGCCCTTATAGATCTTCCCAATAGTATTTGGATCAATGGACTGCAGTTCACACACTCTTTCTAAATAAGAGGTTGTTTTGCTTTTGTTTTTGTACAGTTACACTGTCCTGTTCCCTGAAAAATGTTTGGTAAATGTAGAACAGATAATGTGTCTTAGCTGTGTCTAGACACATTTTGCTGTCTTACTGAGGGAATGGTATTTGTGTATTTTGTATGTACAAGGAAGAGAAGTAAATATTTATGACAAGAAGAGAGATGGTGGTAAAATATATTATTGTACAAAATATACATTATTTTATATCAGAAAGAACCATACATGTAATAATAATAGACTTGGATTTGTAATTTGATTTGGGCAATGAAACATGAGTGGTAGTAAAGGACGTCAGGAAATTTCATCCCAAAATATGACTTCTTGGTGTAAAGAGCAGTTTGAGTTAAAGGCACTTAGAAATCAACAGGCACTAGAAGGGGTTTTTCCTCTACTTTCTTAAAACCAGATCCAACAAAAAGAACAACTAACTTACCTTTCTCTTTGTTACCTCTATTTATTGCAGGAAAGAAAATCAAGAATGCAACCAGATTTGGCCCAAATCATTTTAAGATAATACTTGTTTTTTGAGTTAATCTAATTTACAAAGAGAACCATTAACAACTCAGTGTTTCCCCCATCCATTCATTCCTCAATTATCTATTCATCCTCCCTAGTAACCATTTATTGCTTCTAAACAGAGTCACCTATATTCCTCATCCCACCTTCTCTTTAAAACGAGAGTATAGAGACTCCTGGAATTGATCAATGAATTCAATAAAGTCTCGGGATACAAAATCAATACACACAAATCAGAGGCATTCATATATGCCAATAACAGTCAAACGGAGAACCAAATTAAGGACTCACTACCCTTCAAAATAGCAACAAAAAAATAAAATACCTAGGAATATATTTAACTAAGGAGGTAAAGGACCTCTATAGGGAGAAATGAGAAACACTGAGGAAGGAAATCGCAGAGCATGTAAATAGGTGGAAAACCATACCATGCTCATGGATTAGAAGAATCAATATTGTTAAAATGTCTATACTGCCCAAAGTTATCTACAGATTCAATGCAATCCCTATTAAATTACCAACATCATTTTTCACAGATATAGAAAAAATAATTTTATGCTTTGTATGGAACCAGAGAAGACCCTGTTTAGCAAAACCAATTTTAAGCAACAAAAACAAAATGGGAGGTATTAATTTGCCAGACTTCAAACTATACTATAAAGCTGTGATTATTAAAACTGCTTGGTATTGGCACAAGTGCAGGGACAGACCAGTGGAACAGAACAGAAAATCCAAATATGAAACCATCCTCATATAGCCATCTAATCTTTGACAAAGCAGACAAAAACATACTCTGGGGAAAAGATTCCTTATTTAACAAATGGTGCTGGGAAAACTGGATAGTCACATGTAGAATACTAAAACAGGACCCACAGCTTTCACCTCTCACAAAAATCAAATCATGGTGGATAACAGACTTAAATATTAGGTGGGAAACTCTTAGAATCTTAGAAGAAAATGTAGGAAAGACTCTTACAGACATTGGTCTAGGCAAAGAATTTATGAACAAGACCCCTAAGGCAATCACAGCAACAACAAAAATAAGTGAATGGGAACTGATCAAATTAAAAAGCTTCTGCACAGCCAAAGAAACAGTCATGAGAGTAAACAACCTACAGAATGGGAAAAATTTTTCGCATACTACACATCAGACAAAGGACTGATAACAAGAATATATTTAGAACTCAAGAAAATCAGTAAGAAAAAATTGAACAACCTTATCAAAAAGTGGGCAAAGGACATAAATAGAAATTTTTCAAAAGAAGATATAAGAAGGGCTAACAAACATATGAAAAAATATTCAACATCTCTAATCATCAGGGAAAGGCAAATCAAAACCACAATGAGATACTACTTAATCCCAGTGAGAATGGCCTTTATCAGAAAGTCCCTAAACAATACATGTTGGTGTGGATGTGGAGAGACAGGAACACTCATACACTGCTGGTGGGACTGTAAACTAATGCAACCCCTATGGAAAACAATATGGACATAGCTTAAACAGATTCAAGTAGACCTATCATTCAATCCAGCAATCCCATTATTCGGCATCTACCCAGATGAACAAAAGTCATTCTATAAAAAAGACATCTGCACTCGAATGTTTATAGCAGCACAATTCACAATTGCAAAGATGTGGAAACAACCCAAATGCCCATCAATTCACAAATGGATTAGTAAATTGTGGTATATGTATACCATGGAGTATTACTCAGCTATAAGAAATAATGGTGATATGCTATTTCTTTGGTTCTCCTGGAAAGAGTTGGAACCCGTTATACTAAGTGAAGTATCCCAAGAATGGAAAAACAAACATCACATATAGTCACCAGGAAATTGGTTTCCCTGATCATCACCTAAATGCACATTGGGGAATGATACCAACTAGATATCAGACTGAGGCAGGGGGTGGGGGGAGGAGATGGGTGTGTGCCTACATGATGAGTGCATTGCCCACCATCTGGGGAGTGGCCATGTTTGAAGGTGCTGACTTGGGGAGATGGGAGGAGAGGGGAGGCGATGGAGGTATGACTACATGGTGAGTACCAGGTGCACTCTCTGGAGAATGGATAGGCTTGAGGCTCTGACTCAGGGGGATGGGCGGGCCATGGGCAATATATATAACCTGAGTTTTTGTACCCCCATAATAAGCTGAAATAAAACAAACAACAAAAAAAAACAATGAGAGTATATAAACTCTGGACTTCATGGAATATTGAGCAATCACTCTTTGATTCTCCACATACTCATGGGTAAATAAGTCTCTTTCTCTTATTAATGTGCCTTACAGTGAGTTGATCTTTCAGCAAACCTTCACAGTAGCATCATGCACCACTCCAAGTAGCAGCTTCAAGAATTATTATAAACAGCTCCAATATGTTCTCTTTTGCTTGACATGAAACTTCCTAGAAAGAAGCTGCCCAAACAACCTATGTTCTTGATTAAAGATAACTGCAATAAAGGAGAAGCCAACCCAAGATTTGAAATGTAGCATTAATGAGCAATGAAGTTTTATTTAAAACATTGTTGTAAAATCCTGAAATTTGGAAAGTTCTCTGTTAATGCTGCAAAATTTAGCCCAAGTTGGTTAACATGTTCTTAGTCTTGTTTGGAAAATTATCTCTCCACATTACAAACAATTGTGATGGCATGTGAATCCAAGCACATGCTCCTTCATATGGAAACAGAAGAATTAAGAGCCTTCCTCTTCCGTTACATGCTTTTTGGAAGGGTCAGAGGAATGCCAGTGAGGTAAGTCAGCCAATCAAAATCTTTCTTTTAGGGCTTCAAATATTGAATTATGGATACAAACATAAAGCAATGGCTAGAGAGTATTCATTCTATCTCCAGTGTCCTGAACAACTTTTTCTTACTATAGTACAAGGTCATGGCTCTATTTCCTACCACTTTAGTGCTACAGATCTTCCTTAGTTCTTCAGACTCATCCATTTTGTGAACTACAAATAAATGTCTTTCCAAAAATTCCTCTGTCTGACAAAAATGAAGGCGAATTGAGAAATTAAGGAAAACAAAAGGTAAAGAAGTTCATCAACTGTAGACCTGCTCTAGCATAATAGAGGTAAAATCTAAAAAAGGAAACAGAATGTTTCACGAGTTATTTCTTTAACCTACCCCTAACATCCCTTTTGGGAATTAAAACTTGCATTCTGTCCTGAGGCCAGTGATCAAAAGGGCAGAAAAGTGTTCTTTGCTGTTTGTTCTCTCTTATCTTAAATCACTGGAGATGGCTTAACAGAATTATCTGGACAAGTATCACAAGGTTGTAGTTATACCAAGACCAAAAACACTGTCCTTCAGGTTGAAATGAAAGGACACTGAGTAGTAAGCCAAAGCCATGTAAAAAGATGAAGAACACCAGTAGAAGTAGCTCCAAAGGTAAATATAAAAGGCCAGTGTTGTACTTTTGGTTTTACACTCGTTTCCTCCAGTATTATTTAAAAGATGAATCCAAAAATAAAGTATATATCATATTAATTGTTAAATAGTAAGTGGCAGGAAACAAGAGTCACATTCAATTGAGGTTTTCTAAGCCAGGATTTTGAGGACTTACCCATGAACCTCAGAGAAGATGTAGCTTTTTCCAAAAGGAAAGTTGGAACCTTCAGCATTTTAAAGGCAACATGAAGAAGGAAAAACATGGGGGTGGATATGCATGTGATGAGGCAAAGTACTTACATTCTTGTGAGGTTTAGGAAGTCTACATTTTACACAAAATAAAGGGAATGTTAGAACAGAAAAAGGGACTGAAGGAAGCATTGGTTATGAAGATGTCCCTAGTAGGTGGAAGAATGTCTGATTTTGTCTTGTATCCTGTTCTGTTACTTGTAAAGATAAACTTGTAATTCACTATTAGTGTGGAATGGAACAGGCTTTAGTTTTAGGTACTAGACATAGGTACAGTTTTCATGTCCTTGCTTGTGGGAAGTCAGCAATAAATTTCTTTAACGATCTGTGGGGCTTGTTCTTCACAGGAGCCTGAAGTCTTTACCTTCTCCTTTGCATAAGAAGTTAGGGGACATCCTTAGACTTTGATATTCTTTTTACATATATAAGGATGGAATTTGATAATATGAATACAATGAGAAAATGTACCACATAAGAACAGATTTTTTTATAATGAAAAAAATTGGTATTAGTGCAAACTTGACTGTCATCAATTAAAAGTTTAATTGTAAACTCCAGGGTAAGTACGAAGAAAAAACTAAAAGTGAATTAAAAGTATTCTGAAAAATAAACAAGAAGGGAGTCAAAATGATAAATTTTAAAAAGATCACATAATAGTGCAACAAGAGAAGAACAAAACAACAAAATGTAAAAGCCATGTAGAAAACAAATAGCAAAATGGCTGAAGTCCTTTCTTATATAAATGAATAAAAATCTCCAATTAAGAGGTAGACATTGGCACAATGGAAACAAAATACATAATCTGCCTATTTGCTATTCTGTTCTCAAGATACTCCAGATCGAAAAACACAAACAGGTTAAAAATCAACTAATGCAAAAAGTCATTCCATTCAAATAGTAACCTAAAGAGAGTAGGTTTGGTTATATTAATATAACCAATAAGAAATAATAGATCAGAGGAAAAATAAATGAAATAGAAAAAATGAAAACAATAAAATCAACAAAACCAAACCTTTAGTTACTATAACAATAGACACAAATTAAAAACAAAAGGCTTAATTCTTCCAATGGATCTCCCTTTTCTCAGACTACCTACCTTAGAAAACTTGTAATTAAGTTTTTCCTCTCTTTGAAATATATATAAATTCTTTTGAAAACTATATAGGGCTTTTGACAGCTCTATTGCTCAGCAATATCTTTCGAAAGAGCCTCAGATCTTTCTCTTGAATGGTAAGCATCAAGCGAAAAAGCACTCCTATCTCCAGTTTTACTGTAAGGGTAGGAACTTAAAACTATCTACTGTCATAAAAATTTGAGAAATCTGTTTCTACTCTGACTACAGCCAATTAACTAACGTGGTTTCCCCAGTTATCATCATAGCAAAGGATATGTGACAAATGGTGTTCTTAAACCCTTTTACTTTGAGACTAGTGATTGTTTATCCTGACAATGTAATAAGTTGTATCTGCTTGGATACATAAAAACCAGTATGATTTCTTTTTGTGTTTAAAACCTCTTAGTTGATTGCTTGTGATGTGTGTTACAGTTTGGCTTAATGTTTATTTAACAAAAAGAGATTTCTTTCTTTACTAACTTTGTATAGATTTCTGGGTTCACAGGAAATTTCATTTTTTATTTTATTTATTCATCACTAGACTGACAAAAAAAATGAAAAGAACACTCTAATTACTTAAAACTGGCAGTAAAAATTAGGATCATTACTATTAACCTTATGGAAATAAAAAGGATTATGAGGATACTACACTATGTATACTATGGGCAATTATGCAACCAACAAATTAAATAATCTAAAGGAAATGAATTCCTGAAACATACAAAACTACCAAAACTGATCCAAGAAGAAATACAATATCTGACCCAACATAAAACAAATAAGAAGATTGAATCAATATCAAAAATTTCCTAACAAAGTAAGGCCTAGGGGCACATAGCTTCACGGGTAAAGTCTACCAATAATTTAAAGAATTTACACTAACCCTCCAATTTGTGGGGAAAAAAGAAAATAAATGGGCATAGTGTGCGCAAGTCATTCTACAAAACCAGTATTACACTGATCTCAAAGCCAAAGACATCATAAGAATGGAAAGGAAAACTATAAGCTAATGTTCCTTATTAATACAGACGCAAATACCTTAAACAAAATACTAGCAAACCACATGCAGAGATTTATTAAAGGAGTATATGCCATAACCAAATGGAATTTATCCTGAAATAATTTGCCACCACAGCCAGTCCATTTGAGGCATTTGGTTAAGTTCTAATTTACCGTAAGATTTATAGGGGCTAAGGTTAAGTGCTCCACGTTCCACATACCTTCCTTCCTATATGTACTTTTATTTCTTAGAATTTTGTTAGGAGTGCTAGTAACAGCAAACAAAAGATATAGTCTCTGTGCTGCTCACGTTTACAATGAGGTAGGGAACATGGATGTTGAAAAAGTAATAATAAGTATTCAGAACACGGGAGGCCTTGTTGTTCCCCAGTTCTGCAACCTAACTTAGCAGGAGAAAGGGCCGTATTAAAATTTAGCCAAGACGTTAGAGTTAACCGCACCGTTCAAACTTCCAGAGACTTTGCTTGGATAGCAAAGCAGCGCAGACTCCCGGGTCCCGCCAATTATATCTTTGCCTCCGCCTCCTCATTGCTCACAGCCCAATCCCACCGCACCACAATTTATTCATCCTTTCATCCAGTCCTAATTATTTCCCACAGTTCATCGCCATTTGCTGTATAGGAGTCAATCAGTCGGCTGCGCCTGCGCCGTAGGGTCGAAGGCGGGAGCGTGCGAGGAGCGGAAGCCCCACCCGTTGCCGGGACGGAGGCGGAGAAAAGTAACGCAAGCAGACGCGACGCAGTTTGCTTACGACAGAGAGTAAGCGCCAGCAGTTTCTCCGACAGCGCTGTAGCCAGACTCTTATGCGGTAAATTGACCGCGCTTTGCTGAATAGTAGCAGTAGAAAAGGAGGCCCAGTTCCTACTAAGCCGCTGTCACCGCTATGCCCAAGAATAAAGGTAAGGTTGCAGGACCTCGGGACTATGGTTCTGTTTGTCCTGGTACCCCCAACGGCTGTTCTGGGTCAGGGTGACTGTTATTCCTGTACTCGAACGTCTGGTTCGCGACTGTGTGCTGGGGAGAGGATCTGGGACGTTAACTCCTGTTTTTCAATTTGGTCACGTTGGGGTGGAGCCGACGCCATTTTTGTAGGGCCTCCTGCGGGAAAATACGGGTTTTTACTTTTGACCTGTTTCAAACTGATCGCGGCTCCGTGGGGACAGCAGGAGAACTTCCTCGAGGGGCCCGGGGTTCATGGCTGCGTCCCTTTGGTTCTTTTTGCGATTTCCTGGCAGCAGTTTCTAACTTTCCAAGATGATTGCTGGTTTAGTGACTTCAGGCACTCCTGGTGAGGACACTTCCTCTTTTTTTTGTAAACCGGGAAACCTGGAAACGTTTTTAGATTCATCGCTAAGAATATACTCAATCCCAGCCATTCATAGAGTTTAATTGTCTTTTCCTGAAGACTTGTTACATGTTTAGGCAAGCTTTTAACTTTCGTTTTCGATAATAGGTATTGTGGGAGCGAAGACATCTACGTTGCCTTGTATCTGAGACTAAACATTCAAAAATTGGAATTGATCATAAGTTTACTTGCAGCTTCCAAAGTGGGAGACCTAACCTAGATAAAGCAAAACGCTGGCACAATCATTTCTGAAAGCAATTCTCCTTTTTGTGTACCAAACGTGTTCTGTCATTTTTAATGTCCTTATAATTGTTCGGAGAAAACAATAGATAGAAACAAAACGTTTTATTTTTCACAAAGAGTACCATATTTCACAACCTGCAACAAGTTTTCTTTGATTATTCATTCTTGGGACCCAGACATCCTGTGTTCTCCTTTTCTTCTTAACTGCTGGCAGCAGGGATTCTACTTCCTTTTTGTAGTTATTGCCACACCCTGGGGTACTTGGTGGCAGTTCTGTACCTGCCCTATGCAGTACAGTGTTTTCTGGTCATTCCACTTTGCTGTCTGTCAAACCAATTCACAGGTTGTTTTTGTAGTGATGGTTTTATTGATAAATTTTTTCTGGAATAGACTGGGGGAGAGAGTGTCTTTGAACTAAGATGTTAGAAAAGTTTTATAATATCCTGCTAACCTATGTAATTCTTAATTATCTCTCACATGGTACTGGACTACTTTTTCTCCCCTTTTTTCCCAGTGATGAGATTTCCAATTCCCTTACGAGGCTCTGAACTCTAAAGATCGTACTATCTCTCTTATGCACTTAGTTGGCGAAAAGATATTTGTTGGTGTTATTTCCTCTATACCTGATTCTATCCTTAGATTAAATAGTGGGTTCCCCTTAGTGCTTGTGGAGTAAGACTTTTTTAAATTAAATGATGCCTAAGAAACTTCCCATTAGACACTGTCTCCAAAACACATCTGATATATCTGATTTATTAACAGAAAAGCTGTGTGAATTTTGATTTAGTTTAGTTTTAGAAAGAAAACAAAATGTTAAAGTGAACTGTAGTTTCATTGTTGTTTGTTCATTTCTAGTCTTACTGTTTCAAAAGAGAATTTAAAATGGTTTCTATTACATAACATTACAATTGGGGGATGATCAGTGTGTACTTCTGGTAAATTGACAATAAACTTTTTATGTAACATTTGAGGCACATGAAAATTTATGGATAATATAATGAAATCCTAGAAATCCATATCTTTGAACATAAGAATTATTACATAGATTCAATTACAGTCCTCCATTACCCCTTGCAAATCTCTTCTCTTATGCTTAATATAATCACCATCCTGAATTTAATATTTTAATTCTTTCGTAAAGGCAGTCTGTTCTATTCTAGGCTAATTAGTCAAAAGCAAGGCCTGCTAATGTAGAAGTAAAACTTGCTTTTTTTTAAAAAAAATCCAGAAATCTTGTCAGTATTGCCTTTGTGTTGGTTAGGGTTACTCAAGTAAGAATATAAATTAGTGTACCCATATGTTAAATAACTTTTGCTTTGGCCTAATTTTTATTCAGCTCGTTTCCTCTACAAGTCTTTGAAACTCATTCCACATGAGGAAAAAGACATCCCCTGGCCCACTCAAGAAAACCTATAGTAAGGCACTCCCAAACTTAAGGGGATTGCTACATAGGATTTTTAAATAGCCATTCATTTAGCAATGTATAAACTAATCATAAGTTAGTCGTTCGAAAAACTGCCGCACTTTGTTATATGACTCAGTAAGCAAAGCAGGTATGATTCCTGTCCTAATGCAGCTTAAAGTGTAGTTTAAAGTTCTGACATAGTAAATGGCTTAAAATATAGAATACTTTTTTCCATTTCTAGCAAGTTACTTTGGTGTGTCTTAGGAGTGTATCTGATACTGAATGTGGACGAATATTAGATGTCTGTCTTTACAGTGGCCAGGTGCACATATTTTCTTCTGTCTGGGGATATAAGCTTTTTCTTTCAAGTTTTTCCCATTCATCTCTGTTATTACTACCATTTACAGCCTTTCTCCCACCTTTTGGAAGTGACTACTATTTTGGTTTAGGTTCCTGAATAGGAATAAAATGTTATGGAGCAGTACCCCAATCCTGGATTATTTAACAGAAAATATCACAAAGTTATAAAGGCAATAAATAAATCAAAACGTATTTGACTTTACTAATAAGCAACAATTCAAAAATAGAATGCAATATAATTTTAAATCTTTAGCATGGTGCAGTTATAGTGAAACTTATTGGGTGGCACAGTACTAAATGGTAATACTCTTTGCTGATTGCAATTTAAATATAGCATAGCTGACCAAAAGCTTAAAGAAGTGGATATGTACGCTTTAACCCAGAAATTCTCCTTCTGTACATTTATCCTGTAGAAGTTGTTTGTAGAGTAATTTTCAATGCAGCGTTATATAATAACAGATGAAACATTGGAAGAAACTAAAATAAAGGATTAAATATACTATAATGGTAAGAATGTTGGTCTAGGGCTGTAGCTATTCACATGAAAACATATTCGGGGCAAATGAATGAGTAAAGTTGAAATACACTTTAGAAGAGAAAGGATGGAATCTTGTTTTTATTTGGAAAGCATGGACAGAATGTTAAAGGTAAGTATTTCTGAGTAATAACAGTTTTCTTCTTTATATTTTTTATAAAAGATATTTTTTATTTTAGAAATATCCAAACATAGGTGTCCTAAAAGGGTAGGGTATTGTTGATACTTACATCTTGTAACGCTGAGGTCCCCAGTCCCTGGGCCCTAGACCAGTACAGGTCTGTGGCCTGTTAGGAATTGTGCCACACAGCAACACATGAGTGGTGGGCAGATGAGGGAAGCTTCATCTGTATTTACAGTCTCTTCCCATTGCTGTTATCACCACATAAGCTCTGCCTCCTGTTAGATAAACGGTGGCATTAGATTCTCATAGGAGAGAGAACCCAACTGTAAACTGTGCATATGAGGGATTCAGGTTGTGCACTCCTTATGAGAATCAATGACTGATGATCTGAGGTGGAGCTGAGGTTGTGATGCTAGCACTGGGGAGCAGCTGCAAATACAGATTATCATTAGCAGAGAGGTTTGACTGCACAATAAATGTAATGCGCTTGAATCATCCTGAAACCGTCCTTCCTTTCTTGGTCTGAGGAAAAATTTTCTTCCATGAAACTGGCCCCTGATGCCAAAAAGGTTGAGGCCCACTGTAAATGTAAAAAAGGACAAAAACTGAACCTTTGACAGTGTCTGTTAGTATCTTAGTACTATTTGAATGACATAATTTTAATTTTTCTGCATGTGATTTCAAAAACAAGCTTTGAAAGCATTATCTTAGCTTGTTATATAGTTTATAAGATACTATGCACATTATTTCAGCTACTTTTTAAAAAATTTATCAGGTAAAGGAGGTAAAAACAGGCGCAGAGGTAAGAATGAGAATGAATCTGAAAAAAGAGAATTGGTGTTTAAGGAGGATGGGCAAGGTAAGAATTTTTAAATTGTATTCCTTTTATTAACATTTTTTTGTTAATGTAAATTTCAGTATTTTAACTGAAAGAGATCATAATCATAATCCTGAGCAGTCCTATAGTTCCATTTTGCTTTTCTCTATTTCTCATCATCCACACTTCTTCAGACATTGTATATTAAATAATTATTTCTCTGATATACTAAAACAGAATAGAGGATTCATTGGTGAGATTTTTGTAAATATAGGCTTGTTGTTTTATTTGGAAGAACATCACACAACTGAGAGTAAATTTTGGAGTTCAGAGCACATTAAGCATGGAATACTGTTATTTAATATTGCATACTTTAGTAGTAACTATTTGTGCCCTGTTCAGTAGACTGTGTGTATTTGTGAGCATTAAATCCCAGACATTTTTGGGAGCTCAGTTCTTCAGTGCCACTAGAACGTAATAAATAAATATAATAAAAAACATGAATAGTAGCCAACCCTATTGGATTGATGAAATAAGTGCATACCAACATACCAAAAAAATAAGTAAGGTAAATTGACTGGAGCACTTCCTTTTTTTCCCCCAAACAGTGGCTGAACTTGAACATAGAACACTTTGAGTTCAACGAACTCTCAAATATTCTTCACCTGGATTCACCGGTTTTTAACATTTTGCTTCTTTCTCCTATTTTTCTGTTATCTGTATATATATATATTTTTTTCTAACCATTTAAAATTTTTATACAGATACCTAATAACATGAAGTTACAGACTTTAGCCCTAAATACTTCAGCATATGTCACCTAAGACGAAACAGTTTTCATAAGTATGGTAGAATTAGTATATGAAATTTAACTCTAATATAATACTGTTATGTAGTTCTGTATTATCCTGTGCAAATAGGTAGCCACTAGCCACATGTGATTATTTAAATGAAGTGAAATTAAAATTATAGGTAGTGTTTACCATATTATTTAATTTAGATGTATAATTTTCCCATCAAGAGAGGACAACTGTATTGAATAGTGCTGAGCTAGTTATCTATATTCATATTTCCTGATGTGTTTCGATAATTTTCACGATAAACATATTATTTGTTCAGTAATTTAAAATAAAAGTTATATGTTCGTATATAGAATTTTTGATAATCATGTTACAGATAGAAGTAATTAAAAAGTTAACAACTTTTAATTATATGAAACATGTTTTCAGGCTAAAGACACTTGCTGAGTTTTTATCTTTCTCATTTCCATTAGATATTGATTTTACTTTCAGGACCAATTTTCTTATTTTTCCCCATTTCACGATATATGCTTAGTGGTAAGCTAGGCTTACTAAGTGTGGTAAATAAAAGGAGTTCATTGCCATATAACAACTCCACAAGATAGCTTTTCAAATTTATCTCTTATTATAATTTAGTCAATATTCTCTTTTGGGTTAGTTCTGCTCCATTTTTATTTTTGTCATTTAATTGTGGAAGAGACTGCCTTAAACTGGCTAATACTTGTATTCTTGTAAGAGGGTTTCTAAATGACAGTGAAATCAGGATGCATTTATTAATTAAATGTTCGACATTTTACCTAGTAACACCACTCTTGTTTTTTATGAACTTTAGAATAATCACTCAGGTATTCTAAAGTAATTAAAGGAATTAATAATTAAGCTGTTATTTGCCTCTAAAGTTTCTGAGGAAAAAGAGAGCAAAGATTGGGCCAGGGTCCATATTTGAAAGATTGTTGAGCCAGGGTTATAGGGCATATTTTGAAATGAGCTACCTTGATGATTAAAAGTAGAGCCTACAGTCATAAAGCGAATCAATTAATTATTCAAAATTAGTAGATAATTAAAATATTTTTAGTAACAGAGAGTTTTCCATGTAAATGGCATTTTTGAACTTGGACAAATTACTTGGCTTAGTCTTTTATTTATTCTAAAAATAAAGGAGTTAAAATATGTAAGCGTACCTGGGAGAGGTTTTAGAATTTGTTAGATAAAGAATTTTTTGGTTTCACTGGATAAAATTAGAATACACCTTCAAATAGGGTTCTCTTCTTAGAATACATAAACATTTTGCCATTGAGGCTTACTTTTTTTTTTTAACAGTTTGATGTAAATTTATCAGTAAAAATGAAGCTTCTAGTAAGAGTTTTCAATTATTGCATTTTAACAAATGTTGAATAGTATCTGATCCTCTTTTATTTTCTTTTTCCTAAGAGTATGCTCAGGTAATAAAAATGTTGGGAAATGGACGATTAGAAGCAATGTGTTTTGATGGTGTAAAAAGGTTATGCCATATCAGAGGAAAATTGAGAAAAAAGGTAGGTGTGTAGATTTGTTTTACTTCAATAAAAAATTTGCTATAAAAAGTGGCTCTACTTTAGATACATGGGTCAGGCAGTTTATTTTTTGAGTTTCCAAAAGACTTCAGTAGAACAGTGATTCATATGACAGTATAAATAAGAAAAGAGAACTGTTGGTCATAACTTTTCAAAGATTCTGTTTACAGTGAATTATTTTCTTCTTTTATGTTGTATCCCTGCTAGAAATGTTTACTTTGGAAGTAGAAAAAAAGGAAACAATCAGATAAGCCCAACCTATAACAAGTTGTATGGACTCAGTTAAATGTCAGTGCTATGAAAGGGGGGGAAAAAACCAACCTGGGTGTTATAGATTAAAAGAAAACTAAAGAGACATATAATACAGTGTATATTCATTAGATTTTGGATTGGGGGAATTAGTTAATAGTATTAGGAAAATTCACATATAGAATAAGTTCCTTATCACAGCACATCAGGCAGATCTATAAATCATTATTTAAAAGCTTCGTCAACTCTGGTTTTATAATTAAAAAAATATTTTTGGTCTGTTAATCCTTTCTTTTTTAAAGTGGTGGCACTTGTCGGAGCCTAGTCCATTTGGGCTACTATGGCCCGAAATACCCTTGACTAGGTAGCTCATAAACAGTAGAAAGTTTTTCTCACAATTCTGGAGATGGGAAAATCCCAAATCAAGTCAGATTCAGTTTCTGGTTAAGGCGTACTTCCTGATTCATATATGACACCGCTTTGTTGATTCTCGATGTAGAGGAAGAGATGAACAAGCCCCCTTGGGCCTCTTTTATAAGGGCACTAATTCCATTTCTGCAAGTTCTTCCTTCATGACCTTAGCTCCCAAAGGACCCACTTCCTAATGCCCCTAATCTTAAGAGTTAGTATTTCAATATAAGCATTTTGGGAGACACAAACATTCATACTATAGTAGGGTCAATGTTTATGAAGATTGTTTGCTAAGTGGCTGTGTTTGTGTAGATAGGTAATTTTTCCATATTTTTTTATAATTAAATATCTTATGAGTAGTTTGATCATTCCTTTGGACTTTTAAACTCTTAGGTAGTTGAAATAAAATTCTTATATATTTTTAACATCCTAAATTTAAAAATTTGAACAAATTCAAATGTGTACCTTAGTTTTTTATAGTGTACCTTAACTATACGCATTATATTACTACTCTCTGTATTTTATGTATATGTATGTGTGTGTGTGTGTGTGTGTGTGTGTGTGTGTATGTACAGATATATATGAATAGTTTTTGTCTCAAAATTTACTTTTCCCACAGTGGGTGAATATTTTTTGTGGGAAGACTCACTTCAGCATTGTTCTTTTTTTAATTTTTATTTTAAAATGAATATACACTAAATTTCCTTTTATAGGTTTGGATAAATACCTCAGACATTATATTGGTTGGTCTACGAGACTATCAGGTAAAAATTACTTTTAAATTTTTACTGTCTTTGTACATAAGTCACTAATATTTAGGAGTTGCAATATTAGCATCTTTGAACAATTTCAGCCCAGTATGTTTTCTCACCATTTTGCCATCGATATTATTTATTTATTTTTTTGCATAACTTTGTGGGGTCCAAGGCAATTTTGTTTCGTGTGTAGATTACATAATGGTGAAGTCAGGGCTTTAGGGTATCCATCACCTAAATAATGTACATTGTACTCAGGTAGTTTCTCATCCACTCTCCTCCCACCTCCTCATCTTTCTGAGTGTCCATATGCTATAATTCTACACCTAATGTGTTTGTACACATTATTTTGGTCTAAAGTCTAAGTATGATGTTTCTTAGTTCATTTCGTCTTGATTATCTGTCTTGTGCTGTCAGTGGGGTGTTGAAGTCCTCCACTGTTACTATATTGGTGTTTATCATTTCATTTAGGTCTAGTAGTATTTGTTTTATGAATCTGGGTGTGCTGGTGCTATGAGCATCTGTATTTAGAATTGTTGTATTTCTTGCTGAGTTGATTTATCATTATATAATGACCTTGGGCTTTTTTTTTTTTTTTTTTTTTGTTAACTTTTTGATTTAAAATTTGTTTTTTTCTGATGTAAGTATAGCTAATCTTGCTTGCTTTGGTTTCGGTTTGCATGGAATATCTTTCCGTGCCTTTAGTTTCAGTGTATATGTGTCTTTATATCTAAGCACATAGTTAAATCATGTTGTTTAATCGGTTCGGCTGATCTACTAAGTGGGGGATTTAGTCCATTTTTAAAAGGTTTACATTAGTATGTGAAGTTTTGTTCCTGTCTTATTGTTAATTGTTTTCTTGTTGTTTCACAAACTCTCTGTTGTCTTTGTGGTTTGATGGAATTTTGTCATGTTGCCATTTGATTCATTTTTTCTTTATATGATTGTTTTATAAGATCTGTGAGTTTTATATTTCCTGTGGTGAATATCAGCTTTTTGTTTCCATGTTTAAGACTTCTTTGCTCATTTCTTATAGAGCTAGTATAATGGTGACATATTCCATCCATTTGCTTGTCTGGGAAAGAAAGACTTTATTTCTCCTTCATTTATGAAGCTTAGTCTTGTTGAATATAAAATTTTAGGCTGGTGGATTTTTTGTTTTTGGGTTTTTTTTTCATCATTTTGAAAATGCCGTCACATTCTCTTCTGGCTTGTACTGGTACTGTTTCTGCTGGGAAGTCTGCTGTTAGCCTGATGAGGTTTCTGTTATAAGTGATGAGACACTTTTCTCTTGCTGATTTTAAAATTCTTTGTTTCACTTTAGCTTTAGACAATATGATTATAATATGCTGTGGTTAGTCCTGTTTACGATGTATTGCCTGGGGATTGCTGGTCCTCCATTTCTGGCTGTCTGAATCTCTTGCTAGAATTGGGAAGTTTTCATCAGTTATTTTCTTAAAAAGATTTCCTAAACTTTTTGATCTTTGTTATTTCTTGAGAATACTGATAATTTGTAAGTTTAGTTGCTCTATGTAGTCCTAAAGTCTCAAAGGCTTTATTTATTCTTTTTTCTTGTTTTTATTTGACTAGATTATTTCAAAACACCTGTCTTCAGGTTCTGAGTTTGTTCCTGCAGCTTGGTCTAGTCTGTTACCAAAGCTTTCAAATGTATTTTCTAATTCCTTTATTGAAGTTTTTGGTTCCAAAATTTGATTTTTTAAAGATATCTATATCCTTTTAAAACTTCTCCCACCCCTGGTTAGTTTTTATTTACTCCACAGAGTTTGTTGGTGCTACTTGTTCAATGATTTTTACCAGCTAATTCTGTGACTGTTGAATGATATTGGTTAGCTTGGTAGGCAGCTTATGTTTGAACTGAGATTTCATTAAAACCAGTAAGTCATACCACCCTTTGAAGGTGAACTCCGCATGTTCCTCAACTCTCACCCACATGTCAGTAAATGGACAACTCTTCCTAAGTCTTCATTGCATGCTGTGCAGAATCTGAAGTTCAGTCAGAGCTGAAAGATTAGGTCTGTCTTAAACATATTCACTACCCTGAACATGTGTATGACCTTATAGATTTGCAGAAGTATTTCAAATCTCCTGTAGAACTCTCATTCCAAACCTTTTCCTTTTATGTTATTTGTTTACTTTTTTGTTTGTCTCAGGGGTTATTATCATTTAGGTGTTGCAATGTTAAAAAATTGCCAAAGATTCTTTTTCTTTTTTTTTTTTAAATTTTAGTAGAGATGGGGTCTCGCTCTTGCTCATGCTGATCTTCATCTCCCCACCTTGAGCAATCCACCTGCCTCAGCCTCCCAGAGTGCTAGGATTACAGGCATTAGCCACCGCGCCCGGCCCCAAAAAGATTATTTTTCAACAAAAGCCCTGGAGGGTATATATTAACAGTAAATAAGCTCTGAATCTAATAAAGAAAAGCCTTACAAGTAAGAGTTTCCAAAGATGTAACATGTAATCCATGAACATGTACAATTATTATGTATCAATAAAACAAAACAAAACAAAGTAAGAGTTTCCAGGAAAAGCCAGATAGTTCTCTGGAGAATGGTCTAAATTTCTAAGAGAATCTGAAGGAGCTTCAGACTTGTTCTTTGCCCTCCAGTGGCCTCTGGGCTTTCATGACTACATGAAGCTGAAGTGGGAGTTGTGGGAATAAGGAAAGTTAAAACGCCTCAAAGCTTTTTCTTACTGAAATTCACCTACTTTACTTGAATAAACATTTGTCATTATTCCGTGCGTTTTATTAATTTTTAGAGTTCTGACTAAATTGATTTTGACAGTGTTTTGATTGCATTTATGAAGGATTGGATTTTAGGAGGTCCTTACTCTGCCATTCTTGCTGTCACTGCTATTTGCATCTATTTTAATAGATTTGATTATACATTGGTTTTCTTTTCCTTTTTTATATTCCATATAACATCTTTAAAAATATAATATTTTATATCCATTGTTATTTACATTGTAATCTTCATTTTAACAAAATTCCTTTTTGTTTTGTTTACACATTACAATCAGAGCCATGTTGATTTATTTCACATTGCCATTGTATCACAGATGATACATAGATCCTCTCTTTGGATCTTTTTTAGGTTAATTGTAAGCTGACAATATAAACTGTCACCTCCAGCTGAGTCTAATAAAATGCAGTGTGTTTCAGTATTTTAGTACAGTTCTAAGTGGTTGCATCAGCAACCCCCCTCCAAAGAGGTTTTAAAAATACACTATCTTTGGGGAGATGAGGAGTAAGGGGAGGGGATGGAGGTATGACTGCACGGTGAGTTCCAGGCGCACTGTCTGGAGAATGGACATGCTTGAGGCTCTGACTCAGGGGGATGGGCGGGACATGGACAATGTATATAACCTGAGCTTTTGTACCCCCATGATGAGCTGAAATAAAAAAAAAAAAAATTATAATAACTTTAAAAAAAAATACACTATCTGACTTAACCCCAGGTTTACTGTCAGTCTTCAGGAAGTAGTTCTCTATTCTTAAAGTAACACAGACAATTCTGATAGCTAATCTATCCTAAGAACCACAGGTATATAGAAAAGCATATTACTTTTTTGTGGTCATTATAATATTTAAGTTTGAATTGCAGTGTAATCTAAAAAGGCTTACAAAAATGCAAATATTTTTTCCTTTTTCTTTCTTTACTTAAAATTTCAGGAGACTCCTAAGCAAAAGGTAACACTAGTAAAAGATTAGGTTTGTTGTTCTGCTTTTATTAAAGTGAAATGTGTAAATATATTTCCTAGGCTGTTAATCCCTGTTAGTCATTCATGCAAGCCTCTTCCTACCTATTTAAACTCAAGAATGTTTATCAGAGGGTAGTAGGGTAGGTGAAGACAGCAGGAGACTTTGTCTTAGAATAGTAAGTGGGCTTTTCCTTAATGTGTTTAATTTGATTAACGTTCATAAGTATGAAACAACTGCTGATATTTTGTTATAAATGATTATTAAAGTTATTTGTTTATTTCTAAGGATAACAAAGCTGATGTCATTTTAAAGTACAATGCAGATGAAGCTAGAAGTCTGAAGGCATATGGAGAACTTCCAGAACATGGTATTGTTGAAATTATTATATCACCTCTTATATGGTGTCATTGTTTGTTGATGTTTAGGTAAAGGAATTTTGATAGACTTCTTTGTTTTACATATTATTTGAATGTGTACTCAATTAGCTTTAAGTATCCCTATGTATATGTCATAATACTAATACTTGAGAAAAAGCAAGTGGAAATCTCTAATAAATATTCTTTTGGTATGGAGCTTATGAACTTATAAGCTCTAGGTTTGCATATAAACTAAAGGAATACATTTTTTATACTGGTTTTTAAACAATTCTCACAAGACAGTTTTCTTCTAAGTGAGAGCAACAATTATAAAACAAGTGTTGGTATTTTAGTTCTTAGCATGGTTGTATCCATAGGATTATTTTTAACAAATAGTTTGTTTTCTTTCCTAAAAACAAACATAATATATTCTCACTGCAGAAAACTTGAAAAAATTAATAAAGACCCTTTTAACATCAAAAACATATACACTAATTTCTAAGCCCAAATATTTTACTTGGTGGCTGATTACGTTTTTCATTCCATTGCATTTCATCCTGAAAATAAAATTTTTAAGTAAACATGAAGATGCTGATGAAACTATTGGCATTTTAGGAACTTCTGGAATACCTAGGAATTGGACCAAGACCTCCATTTTCATTTTTATTCCTGAGAGAGAAGCTGATGTGACCAAATCTTTCTAACTGATTTGGTTAGTCTAAATAGGTTATGAACTAACTTTTCTAATCTCTGGAGAACTTTATACACATTGAAGATAAGTTGCTCATCCTGTGGTCAAACCAAACCCTCTTTCACACATACTTGGAAAATGGATAGGTATCTTAGTTAGTGTAATTAGAGTCTAACTGCCTGCCTTATTAAAAATACTTTATATTTATGTAAAAGTAGGCACTAAAACCACCTTTTGAATGAAACAAAAAATAACATGTATGCTCTTCGTTGTTGTAATGACATAGTAACCTATGAATTTTGTTATTTTATTGTTAGTTTGCTCTGTATAATAGAGTTATTAGGTAGAAATTAGGAAGACTTTTATTGTAATGAAACATTGGTTAAATTGAATCTTGTAAGAGTCTTTTTATATAGTTTAGTATTTTATGTCAGACCCATTTTTTTTCATGAGCACTTTATTTTAATAACATCTTGATTATGTAATAAGCATACTTGTTATTGTCTTAAGCTAAAATTAATGAAACGGATACATTTGGTCCTGGAGATGATGATGAAATCCAATTTGATGATATTGGAGATGATGCGGAAGACATTGATGATGTAAGTAGATGACCCTTACAGGTTTTGGTTTGGGATTATCTGTAAAGAAATCAGCTCTTTTCTCTGAAAATGTTCTTTAATGTATGAGTGTTGAATAGTTAAATTAAGGACATATTCTGAGAGTTGGTAATGAATTTGAGTATTCAGTATAATTCATAAACCAGCCATTGAAAATGTTTATATTTTTGAAACTTTATAATGCTTTGTAATATTTTTTCCATCAAAAAATCAATGTTAGCTTTGGCTATAGACACTCCATAATCATAACTTGTATAAATAATAGTACCTAAAGAGATAGCTATTAATATTGTAGCAGTTTTGAGAATGTCCTTTTATTCTTAATTGAAAGGTTAGGATTTTAAATATCTTGATTTTTCTTCCCTTTCTCCACCTGTTTGTATGGGTGTGGAGGGGGGAGGAGTGTATGTATAATAGTGGTTTTGCTACACTTCATTTGGGTCTTGGCTCTTTTTTAAATATCCCTGTAGTTCATAAAAATTTAGTTCAGAAACCACCTGTATACAGATTCAAAAATAATAATGATCGATTGCATACTTAGATGAAATTTGAGAATACCTAAAGCAGTTCTTGAAAAAGTTTGTGCAACCACAGTTCCCAGAGCTCTTAAGAATTACAAAGGCCAGTCTTTGGAAAGTCTGGGTCTAGGCTGGGTGCCAGTGATACTGATGTTTACACTCCATTAGGAACTATTTAGATAGACCAGTTATCTCCAAACATTTTATTCTACAACATCCTTATTAAGAATATATTTTAAATGTTCAGACAATTTCAAAGAATTTTCAATTGAAGTAAACCTCCATAGACTCATCCATATACTTCCCAAGATTCTACAATTTATATTTTCTTTACTTGATTTATAACTTCCATCTTCCTATTCATGTAGCATTTCACCTTATAGTTTTACGAATTTCCAAACCACTTAGATTACTTACACTTTGAATTAAATAAAAATTGATTCATACCTCCACTGTCTACATGCATTTATAAATTCAAAGTTACATAAATTTGAAAGCATACTCAAAACTAGGAAAAGAAAAAGAATGAGAATTAAATACATTGTTTTAGTATTGTTTTTATATTTCCTTTAGGGACCCTGAGCTGGAGGGTTTTTGTGATTTAGTAGTATTAACAATCATTTTCTGTTGGTAAGAACCTAAAATGTAACTAATGTTTTATGGATTAAGGGTAGAGTTGAACATTTTGACTGCTGAGCTGGGGATGAAGTCCTCTTTAGAAAATTGAAGAACTTATGCAGAATGTAAGCATGGACACAATAATACATACACAGATGACAGTCAAGGGTATAGGGAAGGTTCAGGAAAAACCTCAGGAAAAAAACCTTCCTGAATGTGTGCCAATTCTTATTTTGGAACTGGACCCTGTAGGCTAGAACGGATGTTAAGACAATAGTCATTAAAGGAATAAATTTTAGTTATTTTGAATATTTTAGTGTAAGAGTTTCTTTTGTTTATTACCTGAAAACCATATGGAAGATTTATAGGTGTTCTAGTTTTACTCTTGTGACTAAATTGACTCAGAAGAAAATTTGGTTAGGATCATACTTCTCTCATTCTCTTTGTCTACCCTTAAAATATGAAATCTTTAAATTACTAGCACAAAGGGAAGGAAGGATATTATTAAGGATATTCTGCACAACATACACACGCGTATATATAAACACACACACAGACATTCTGGAAGAAAACATAAAATTTACTGGCAAAATAAAGACATTGAGAAAAATCTAGTGTGTAAAATATTTAGTTGAAAAGGATTTACTTTCAGATAATCTTAAGGGTGTCTTCATGTATTGTGAATGTTGTAATAAAAATTATTTTTCTATGGACCTGATGTTCTTTTCACTTGCAGATCTAAACTGAACTCAATGTTTACATTCCAAGTTTTCTGAGGATTGTTCTACTGTTGGGATTTTGGACATCACCTGTTAAGAAGATTAAAATTATTTGGCATGTAGAAATTCATTTAGAGTATAAATGAAGCAGACTGACTTATTTTCATTGTTTTAAAGTATTTATTGTATTTCTTTAAAAGCTGAGGATGCTTCATTATCTTAAGTGAAATGTTAATACTTTGTTGTTTTGATGTAATGGAACTTAGGGCTAAAAGATTGTAATATCTGCTGTTTACTTCTGTGACTGCTTCATATCCAGTTTGCCTTACAGTTATTGTGGATTATAATATAGGCCCTAGTTCCAACTAATCTGTTTGGCTGTAGAGAGTTTTTTTGTATGTTCTAGTAACCTAGATGTTCCTTTGAGATTTTTGATAAAATTTAGGAAAAACAGATACCTTAATTTGGAATCAAAAAATATAAGGATTTTTTCATATTTATGTAGCCATATGTATTTTTATACTATCTTTGATACCTTATACATTTTCATCAGTTTATGTTGCCACCATCCCTAAGGAAAAAAGCATTTCAAAAATGCAGTTTTTAAAACATTATAATTTTAAATTTGTAAGATACGTAGAAATTCAACACTAGATATTAACCAAAATTGGAAATATTGATATCATTAATTGACAATGTTGTTACTTAACCTGCGGAAAACTTTTTATGGTAAGGTACATGGAATATTTTTTACTATACAAAATAGGGTATCTTAAAAGATGTCATTTTATTTTTAAAAGTATGCATTGTAACTCTCGGTTTTGGGCTTTATGAAAAATTAAATTGCAATTTATTAATGAAAAACTAATTTCATAATAAATTCTACATTCTGAGCCTTTGTCAAATTATCCCTAAACTGGGATAAAGAAAGGGAACAAAAACCAAAATATGGGTTCTGTTTTCTGAATGGAAGCACCACAGCTAAGTAATATAATAAAGTGCCATGTTGAGTATAGTTTGACCTTGCTTTGTGTTACTGGTGTATTATGTTGTGTGTGCCAAGTTTTTGTGTATATATTGCTAGAAATTTAGATCATACTCTTCCTTTTTAAAGTTTTTTTTTTTTTTTTTTTTAAGCTATTAGGTGTAATGTAAAATTAACCTCTGGGCTCATAAGACTTAACTAGGCAAGGTTTAATCTTACGAAATTATAATGGAAGACATTCATGAATTAGTTTATGTTCTCTTAAAAATTTTTCAGCAATGAAATTTTATTTTGAGATGTGGTCTTGCTCTGTTACTCAGCCTGGAGTACAGTGGCACAGTCAGAGCTCACTGCAACCTCAAATTCCTGGACTTAAGTTATCCACCTGCCTCAGCTTCTGAAGTATTTGGGACTGTAGGTGCACACCATCATGCCCTGTTAATTTTTTTTTTTTATTTTTTGTGTTATGTTGCCCAGGCTGATCTTGATCTCTGGCCTCAAGTTATCCTCCTGTCTTGGCCTCCAAAAGTGCTGGGATTACAGGTGTGGGCTACCGCAGCCAGCCCTGTAATGAAAATTAACATAAAAGGAATATTCCTTCACTGTGTTTCAATAATACACGTATAACATATGTAAGGTACAGTAAACTTTCATGTGGCTTCTTCTCACTTTGCCATAATTTCAGTTTAGTGTGAAAATTTCAAATCTGAGGCCAGAAGGGCTGGCTTTGAATACTCTTCAGAAAGCAGCTTTTAAGAGTTGAATTAGTTTGTGTTTATGGGTAGCCCAAACTTCCTGACATACTTAATGCACGTAAAAGTATGTTGCTGAATTTATAGTATGTATTATCGCCTTTCCATATTTTGCTAAGAAGATGAAAACTGCATATGTGATAAAAGCCACTCAGATTTTTTTCTTGTTTCTTGCCATTTCTTTGAGATTTATGATCATAAATATACTTGGTTACAAAACTTGTTATTGATAGTTTAACTTAATCCCAGCTATTGTCTTCTAATAACTATATGGTTGGTCTGTAAAAAGTACAAAATCTGGAATCATAATTAAACATTAAAGTGAACTGATGTTATATCTCATGTGCCACATTACTTGGGAGAATTATTTTGATAACATTTAATAGAAATTTTATATTTCCATTGATTTGATTATATTTCCAATATGAGATGAAAGTATTTGGAAAGGGTTTATGTTGTTTGATTCATGCAGTATAATGATATAAGTTTTGCTCATAATGAAAAAATGTTTAAAAGACAAACTATTTATATTGATACTCATTAACTTTAGTGCTAAGGAGGTGCTTAATTTGCTGGGGTTGAATTTTTCATGAAATATTTATTCCACTTTCAGTTACAGTACAAATATATTGAATAACTAGGGTGGCTAAATAAACTAATAAGCATTTGTGTAAAATGAGGTGCCAACATGTAATTGTTGGGTATTAACCACTGAATATCCAGCCTCTAATGACCCTGCCTCTTAAGGAAAGTGTAAAACTATAAGTGATGGAAAATTTTGTATTTTATTAAGGAATTGCCATTGGTTTTCTTGCCATTTCTTTGAGATTTATGATCATAAATATACTTGGTTACAAAACTTGTTATTGATAGTTTAACTTAATCCCAGCTATGTTGAGTAAGTATTTAATTAGGTATTTGCTATCAGTTCTCAAACGTAGGTAAACATGTTTAAAAACCTAACTATATTTATCATTAATACTTCTGTTTTATATACAAATCGCAGTCCCATTTAATAGTAAGTTTCGCTTGACATATAAAATATCAAAATGAAAGTGAGGTTATTTTTTACAACCTGATTTAGGCAAGGCACTGTGGCTCACGCCTGAAATCTTAGCATTCTGGGAGGCCGAGGCGGGAGTATTGCTTGAGGTCAGGAGTTCGAGACCAGCCTGAGCAAGAGCGAGACCCCGTCTACTAAAAATAAAAAGAAATTATATGGACAGCTAAATACATTTTATATATATGTATACACACACACACACACACACAAATTAGCCGGGCATGGTGGCACATGCCTGTAGTCCCAGCTACTTGGGAGGCTGAAGCAGAGGATGCTTGAGCCCAGGAGTTTGAGGTTGCTGTGAGCTAGGCTGACCCCATGGCACTCTAACCTGAGCAACAGAGTGAGATTCTGTCTCCAAAAAAAAAATTAATTTACTGTCCTTAAATTAGGATGAACTTAATTTGCATTAAAGGTCTCTTAAAATTTAACAGATCACTTCATGTTTTAGATTTTCCTTAAATTACCATTTTATTCTTCATTTTTCTTCCTATTCAAAACATAGGAATAAAATTTTTCAATTAAGTACTACCACAAATTTCATGAGATTGTAGCCTAACAGGTATGGAATTAACTGAGCCATTTGGGAACTGTTTTGGTTTTTTGTTTTCCTCCCACACTGTCACACCACCACACATGCACATTGCTACACAATGTGATAGAGAAGTAAGGAACACAGGTTGTGGAATCAGACTCCCTGTACCCAAATCCCCATTCTTCCCTTTACTGGCAGGGTGACCGTGTCTAAATTTCTTCAACTTGTTTGAGTTTAGTTTTCTCATGTGTAAACTAGTATTGGTAATGCAGACTGGCCTTGCTTTTTTTGTTTGTGTTTTCCGAAGAAACCTTGCTTTGCATAATCAAGACCACAAAGTGGTAGTTAGAAGGTAGTACGTAACCACAAAAATGGCTGCAAGGTGAAACTGGGAAAAACAGTATTCAAAAATGAAAAAAATTATAGTTGCTCTGTGATTGTTAAACCTTCTTGTTAAAACATCAGAAACTCACATTGACGTGTAATTAATATGGAGAGAAGTGAAAAGTAAAACTAATATTTACTTAGCACACTAATTTAAAATATTGGAGGCATTGAGTACCAAATGTTTTGTTGGAAAACAGTAAGAGTAATTCAAAAAGTGCCTGCATTCTCCCTATACAACTTATGATAGAGAGTGAGCATCTTTTCTATGCCTTGGCAAATTATCTTATGTACTCCTGAGTTTCACTGAGTTTTGAATATCCAGCATTTAATCATTGCACCTTTAATGTTATGAAATATGTCTAAGAGTTTTTTGTTTGTTTTTGTTTTGTTTTTTGTTGTTTTGTTTTTAATTCTTTTTTCAGCATATTTTGGGGGTACAAAAGTTTAGGTTACATATATTGCCCTTGCTCCGCTTGCCTCCCCCAATCAGAACTTCAAACGTGTCCATCCCCTAGACAGTGCGCATCGCACTCATTATGTATGTATACACCCATCCCCTCCCCCACCCACATCTGCCCCATACCCAATCAGTGGTATTCCTAAATGTGCTCTTAGATTATAATGTGAAATTTTTCCGTGTGTCAGTGACATCTTCTGGAATGTCTGCATCCTTTTTGCAACCATTTTTCTCTTTTCAGTAAGTTCACTTAATATTTCTGGTTACGTATCTAGGCAGAATGTTGGCCATATCAGGATTCCCACAATCACATATTTTTTTCTTCCTTTGATTCTATTTCCTTTGTTACTGTTTGTTTTTCTGCTATACTTTATTAGCCAGTTGACTCTTTTATTATCCATTTTTGTGAAATGTCACCTGGGTGTTTCACTGGTACAGAGGAAGGCATACAACTATTCTCTTTAATATTTGTGAACCAAATAATACATGCACACTGACAGTTACTGATCTGGATTACTGAAGAAAGTTCTGGAGGTACTAGAAAAAGTGATGTGATTGCTCATTGATCATGATGTGCAAATATTTTTTGAATTTAATATAATTACAGTGAATACACCTTGTTAACTGGAATTTGAACTGTATTATTGGAGGACTGGTATTTAAACCATGGTGACTGTAATCCTACACAAAGCAAGAACTGTTAGCAGTATTACCTTATAGAAATTGTTGGAAGGGTTAAATGAGCACTCATTTGCTACACTTAGAGTGAGGCTTGTCATTTTACCTTTGATATCCAAGACTACATAATTTTAAATAGCCATATCTTTTATATTTTGTATTTATTTTTCCAATTCTTAATAGAACGTGGAGTAACTATGTACGTCTTAACACAGTATTTAAAATAATTGCTGTCAATCTTACTTAATTTAACTTAAAAATGGAGTTTTGTTAAGTTGCTTGAAGATACTTTGCAAAGTGGCTGTGAGGATACGTAACTGCTCTACATTCTTATGAAAGTTTATAGCTTTAATATTGATAACTCTGATCATATTTTATTCTCAAAGGCCTTAATAAGGCCTTTGCAGTAGGTTTTGAGGACTCATTAGTACCAATTTCACATAAAGATGTTTTCTTTCCTGTTATATTTGGAATAATACAAAGAAACAGCTGCAAATTATTTGGAATTGGAAAAAAGAGTATGAAATAGCTTCTTCAACAGTTGACTTTATCTGTTCTTTGGTATGTTGATCTGAGGGGAATTTGGCCAGATTCCAAATATAGGGTTGCATTTTCTGAGTGACCTAAAGAAGGCATTTTCTAGTGGTAAGCTGTCAGTTGAAAGTCAAATTTGTCAAATTACCAAAATAACATTTTAAACCATACTATATTTGTGCAAAGACCTATATGTGAAATAGATATGTTACTTCTTCTCAACTTCATAACTTTTTTAAAAGGCCAGTTTCTTTTCAATATGTGTTCAGCTCAGTTCACAATTTAATAACGAGGATTAAAAAGAGAACAAGATATGATTAAAGTCCCATTACTGTGTAAAACAGCTGTGTTTCTAGGTATAGAATTACTTAAATATTGAAGAGTTAGGTGGGTTGTATGTTCTCTTTGACCAACTGCTTTGTAAACTAATGGAGATTTTCTTTCTAAAGAAGGTAACAGTTGTCATTATAGTGTTCCCTGCCTGCTTAGTATAGTTTTTTTCTATCGGAATGTATTAAATGCATATACTGTATTATATGTTTATTTTAGTTTCTGTCTCAATGGCATTTTAAATTTTTCTGACAATACTGTTGTTTTATTAAAAAGTTACTAATAAAAGCCTTAAATTAGATTTGGGTTAAAAATGAAAAAACAAAAACAAACAAACAAAAAAAGCAAGTTGTCAATTTTAAGTAGAAAGGAAACATTTTTTTTTTCTTTTCTTTATTCCACAAGTTACTCCTTCAACCATGCGTGAGAATTGGTGTAGCGTTCATTATCTGCCATATCATTTCTAACTCAACAGACTTTTCTTATCTGCTTACCCATTGGCCTGCCGCACACAGGTGGCTGCACAAACACACAGTTGTCACTATACTTAAGTATACTTCTAGTCTTGGTTAATGCCATCAGGAACAACAGTAACCCACAAACCATTTGAAATTTATTTGACCTTTGTTTCCATGAACTTTTCTCTAACCTTACTCAGTGCCTCATTCATGATCCTCCAGCAGATTGGAAAATTGAATGCTCCTGTGTTAGAGTTGCTTACTCATCTATTTTCAGATTGTTACCATTTGGTATGTGAGCTGCTAAAATGTGCGAACCAATCATAATTTCCCCTGTGCTGAAGCTCTTAACAAGGTGGAACATAAAACCTTTCCATAATTACTGCTGTGGAAGTTGAAAGAATGACATGTGGATGAATAAATTTTGAAAGAAAACTAAAGGGCTGCAAGGATGAAGAAATTTCCCTTTCTTTGCTATATAAACTGTTAATTACACCCAATATTTATCATGGGACTTCTGAGCAATCTAATCAGAAAATATTTTGGTCCATACTATGACTTGGAAGTCTATGTATTAATACTGATTACATAAAGAAATACATTGTCATATTAATCTGCAATGGCACCCTTTGTATGGAGAAATTCTTTATTCACTGATGAAAATAGCATTTTTTATTTTCTTTCTTTTTCTTTCTTTCCTCTTTCTCTCTTTATTTTTCTTTGTTTCCTCTTTCTCTCTCTCTCTCTCCCTTTCTTCCTTTCTTTTCTTCCCTTCTTTTTTTTTCTTTCTTCTTCTTTGTTTCTTCCTTCCTTCTTTCCTTTCTTTTCTTCTTTCTTCTTTCTTTTTTTCTTCCTTTCTTTCTAGCCACAGCCCACTTACCTAGTGAGAAAATAGCATTTTGTGGGGCATTTCAAAATAAATGATGTAGATGAGAACAGCAGTTGCTTCTTTCTTGTAAAGTAACTTTTTTGAAAAATAAAAATGAAAATTCACTAACATACCAGAGTATGAACGTAATGAATCTAATTTAGCGATCAGTGATCTTCAAGTATGTATATATGGCCTGTCACCTTAAGTATTACATACCCCTCACCTGATTATTTTAACTGAATTATATTTTACCTGTATTTGAGTATGAATCTCTAAAAATAAGGGCTTATCAACAACCAAAAAAAAACTGTCATGACACCTAAATGAATAATTCTGTAACATTGTAATAGTGAGGCTTTTTTGTTTTGTTATGTTTTCTTTTGTCTCAAGTCTTATTTTATATAGGTTCTTTTATATCTTTCTGCCTATTTTTTTATTTATATCTGGTTGTTTGCTCAATAGAATTTTCCATTACCTTTATATTACTGATTGTGTTTCCACATTAGCTCCCTGTCTGTAAGTTGCTCATATTCCATTTTTGGTTTTGTTATTCATGACTTCAGATAATAGTATGTACTGCCATCAGAAGGGACATCATGTCTAGATGTCTATTCTTGTAATATCAACCTTTAATGATCATTGCCTAAATCCATTACTAGTTGCTGCATATAATGATATTCTTAATCACTGACGTATGCACTTCATAGTTACCCTGGGTGCTTCTCATGTAGGAAAGACCAGATAAATGCTTGATCTTCCTACTTTTAATTACTACTTACTGAAATAAGTTCATTCCTCAAAAGGTTTGACAGCCTGTTTTTGTATTAATATGAATTCTGGAATTTAAGATAATACATACATTCCATCTTTTTGCAATTATTCTTATTTGAAGGTCAAACTGTCTCATTTTGATCAATGGATGCTTATTAAATGTATGTCAATAACTCTAGAAGTCTTTGATATCTTCCTTGTTTTTTGCTCTGATATGATGTAGGTTCTGTAAGGTGGATGGTGGAGGAGGGGTAGGGGACCAGCCTGACCTTGGCTTCAGTGCCTGGGCCAAACCACAGGGCTAGCTGCAGCAGGGCGACAACAGGAACTGCCAGCAACAGGAGGATTACTTGACTGTCTGCTAGAGCAGTGGATAACTGCACCCTCATCTAAAATCAAGCCCCCTCTGTTTATGCCCTTCACCACATATAAAAACCCTTGCCTCAGTCCCAAATGACTGCGACTTCCCGAACCTATTTGCTTTCTCCCGGGGCCGGGAACATCACCCAGGACCTTCCCTTGGGACTTCTTACCCTCACTATGCAGTGCTTCAATAAAGCCTCTTTGCTTAACATTTTCAACTCTGCTCATCTTTCTTTCTCTGGTGCCGACCATCCAACAACCTTACAGGTTCATCTTGAACATTTCTTATCCCAGACCGGGAATTAGCCATGTCTTGAGGAATACCAATTTTTTCTAGGATAGAAATATTCCTAGTGCTAGACATGTCACAGCTGTTGGACATTGTCTCTAGCCATTTTTAAAAAATTAGAAATTTTCAGTTCACAGCAAAATTGAAGATACAGAGAGATGCCTTTAAACCCATTGGCAACATCCCACATGAAAGTGGTACATTTTTGCAATTGATAAGCCGATACTGAGATGACCTATCACTCAAAGTCCACAGTCTACATTAGGGTTGACTCTTGGTGTTGTACAATCTAAGGGTTTGGACAAATCTATGATAACATGTATCCAACATTATAGTTTCATATAACATAGTTTCACTGCCCTGAAACTCTTCTGCGGTCCTCTTATTTATCTTTCCTTTTCCCTACCTTTTGGCAATAGTTGATGTTTCTATTATTTCTACAGTTTTGACTTTTCAAGAAAGTTGTGTGGTTGATAGTATACAATCTTTAGCCTTTTCAGATTTTCTTTCACTTAGTAATATGCATGTAGTCTCCTTCCATGTCTTTTCATGGCTTAATACCTCATTTATTTTTAACTCTAAATAACATTCCATTGGATATACCACAGCTTATGCATTCATCTACTGATGGACATTTGGATGGTTCCAAAGTTTGGCAATTATGATTACTACTATAAATCTCCATATTCAGTTTTTGTATGGACATTTTCAACTCTTTTGGATGTCAACGTACATGATAGGTGTGCTGTATATAAATGTGTATAGTTTTGTAATAAACTACCAAACTGTCCTATAAAGTCACTGTACCATTTTGCATACCCACCAGAAATAAACGACAGTTCCTGTGGCTTCATATCCTTGTCAACATTTGCTGTCATTGTTCTGGATTTTGACTATTCTAAAGGTGTTTACTGGTATCTCATTGTTATTTTATTTTGCACTTCCCAAATGACATTATGTGAAGCATCTTTTCATATGCTTGTTTGCTATCTGCATATATGATTTAGTAAAGTACCTGTTAAGGTTGTTAGTTATATTTTAATCAAGGTTTTCATTTTTTTAACTCGAATAAAGAGGCTTTTTGGAGCAGTATTTACCAGATGTATTTTATAAATATTTTCTCTCATCTGTGACTTTTTGTTTTCTTGAGAGTATCTTTCACAGAGCAGAACATTTTGATTTTAGTGAAGTCCAGCTTCTCAGTTCTCCTTTTTCATTGCTGATGCTTCTGGTGTGGTATCCAAAAGTCATTTGCAACCTAAAATCACTTATATTTTCTCCTGTTATCTTCTAGGAGTTTTGTGCTTTTAGATTTTATCTTTAAGTGTGTGATACAATTTGATTTAATTTTGTGATGGGTGCAAAGTCTCTCTCCAGATTGACTTTTTTTTTTTTTTTTTTTTTTTGGTACGTAGATGTCTTTCCAGTTTTTCCAGCATCTTTTGTTTTTATCCACTCATCAGTTGATAGGTGTGTAGGTTGATTCCATAGCTTTGGGATTGTGAACTATATTGTGATAAACATACAAGCAGAGTTTTCTGTTTCCTTGTTTGTTTGTTGGTTTTGTTATTATGACTTCTTTTTCTTTGTGGACATACTGAGGAGTGGGATTGCTAGATTGAATTGTAAGCATACTTTTAGTTCTTTGAAGAATTGTCATACTGTTTTCCACAGAAGTTGTTTTACTTGACATTTCTACCAATAGCATATAAACGTTTTCTTTTTACCACATGCACAACTGTTTTCCACAGAATTTGTTCTACTTGACATTTCTACCAATAGCGTATAAATGTTCTCTTTTTACCATATCCACACTAGCATCATTTGCTTTTTAACTTTTTTTCTTTCTTTTTATTTATTTCAGCTTATTACGGGGGTACAAAATTTCAGGTTATATATATCGCCTATGCCCCCCCATCCCCCCTGAGTCTCAGCTTCAAGCATGTCCATTCCCTAGAAAGTGCACATGGCACTCATCAAAAGTTCAGGTTATATATATCGCCTATGCCCCCCCATCCCCCTGAGTCTGAGCTTCAAGTGTGTCCATTCCCTAGACAGTGCACATTGCACTCATCATACAACCATCCACACACCCCACCCCCCATCCCTCCAAGTCAGAACTTTAGGCGTGTCCATTCCTTAGATAGTCCACATCGCACTCATCATGTAGGTATACACCCATCCCCTCCCCCCACCCCATCCCCCTGTAAGAACTTCAAGCATGTCCATTCCCCACACAGTGCGCATCGCACTCATTAAGTAGGTATACACTCATCCCCTCTCCCCAGTCCCCACCTCTGTCTAATACCCAATTGATGTTATTCCCAAATGTGCACTTAGGTGATGATCAGGGAAACCAATTTGCTGGTGAGTACATGTGATGCTTGTTTTTCCATTCTTGGGATACTTCACTTAATAGAATGGGTTCCAACTCTCTCCAGGAGAACCAAAGAGATGCCATATCACCATTATTTCTTATAGCTGAGTAATACTCCATGGTATACAACATTTTACTAATCCATTCTGGAATTGATGGGCATTTGGGTTGTTTCCACATCTTTACAATTGTGAATTGTGCTGCTATAAACATTCAGGTGCAGGTGTCTTTTTTATAGATGACTTTTGTTCTTCTAGGTAGATGCCCAATAATGGGATTGCTGTATTGAATGGTAGGTCTACTTGAATCTGTTTAAGGTATCTCCATATTGCTTTCCACAGGGGCTGTACTAGTTTACAGGCCCACCAGCAGTGTGTGAGTGTTCCTGTCTTTACACATCCATGCCAACATGTGTTGTTTTGGGACTTTTTGATAAAGGCCACTCTCGCTGGAGATAAGTGATATCTCATTATGGTTTTGGTTTGTATTTCGCTGATGATTAGAGATGTTGAACATTTTTTTATATGTTTGTTAGCCATTCTTATATCTTCTTTTGAAAAATTTCTATTGATGTCCTTTGTCCACTTTTTGATAGAGCTATTTGATTTTTTTCTTACTGATTTTCATGAGTTCTAAATAGATTCTTCTTATCAGTCCTTTATCTGATGTGTAGTATGTGAAAATTTTTTTCCCATTCTGTAGGTTGTTTGTTTTTTCTCGTGACTGTTTCTTTGGCTGTGCAGAACCTTTTTAATTTAATCAGGTCCCATATATTTATTTTTGTTGTTGCTGTGATTGCCTTAGGGGACTTCTTCAAAAATTCTTTGCCTAGGTCAATGTCTGTAAGAGTCTTTCTTACATTTTCTTCTAGAATTCTAATAGTTTCACACCTAAAGTTTAAGTCTGTTATCCACCATGATTGATTTTTGTGAGAGGTGAAAGCTGTAGGTCCTGTTTTAGTCTTCTACATGTGGCTATCCAGTTCTCTCAGAACCCTTTATTGAATAAGGAATCTTTTCCCTATAGTATGTTTTTCTCTACTTTGTCAAAGATTAGATGGCTATATGAGGATGGTTTTATATTTGGATTTTCTGTTCTGTTCCACTGGTCTGTGTCCCTGCACTTGTGCCAATACCAAGCAGTTTTAATAATCACAGCCTTGTAGTATATAGTTTGAAGTCTGGCAAATTAATACCTCCCATTTTGTTTTTGTTGCTTAAAATTGCTTTTCCTAAACAGAGTCTTCTCTGGTTCCACACAAAGCGTAAAATTATTTTTTCTATATCTGTGAAAAATGATGTTGGTAATTTAATAGGGATTGCATTGAATCTGTAGATAACTGTGGGCAGTATAGACATTTTAACAATGTTGATTCCTCCGATCCATGAGCATGGTATGGTTTTCCACCTATTTACATTCTCTGCGATTTCCTTCCTCAGTGTTTCATAGTTCTCCCTATAGAGGCCCTTTACCTCCTTAGTTAAATATATTCCTAGGTATTTTATACTCTTTGTTGCTATTTTGAAGGGTATTGAATCTTTAATTTGGTTCTCTGATTGACTGTTATTGGCATATATGAATGCCTCTGATTTGTGTGTATTGATTTTGTATCCCGAGACTTTACTGAATTCATTGATAAATTCCAGGAGTCTCTTGGTTCAATCCTTGGGGTTTTCTAGATATAACACCATATTATCAGCAAAGAATGAGAGTTTGATCTCTTCTTTCCCTATTTGGACTCCCTTGATTCTGATCTCTTGCCTCATAGCTCTCTCAAGGACTTCCAATACTATGTTGAAAAGTAATGGGGACAGTGGGCAGACTTGTCTGGTTCCAGTTCAAAGTGAGAATGCTTTTAATTTTTTCCTATTCAGTATGATGTTGGCTGTGGGTTTGTCATATATGGCTTGTATCATTTTTAGATAGGTCCCGTCTATGCCTATTTTGTTAAGTGCTTATCATAAAAAGGTGTTGAATTTTGTCAAATGCTTTTTCTGCATCTATTGAGAGGATCATTTGGTCTTTATTTTTGCTTCTATTTATGTGGTGAATTACATTTATAGATTGCATATGTTAAACCATCCCTGCATCTCTGGGATGAAGCCCACTTGGTCGTGAGGGATTACTTTTTTGATAAGCGCTTGGATTAGATTTGCTAGGATTTTATTGAGAATTTTTGCATCTATATTCATAAGGGATATTGGTCTGTAGTTTTCTTTTGTTGTTGTTGTTGTTTTTGTTGTTGTTGCATCCTTTCCTGATTTTGGTATCAAAATTATGTTGGCTTGGTAAATAAAATGTGTTGGGGAGAATCCCATCCTTCTCAATATTGGAGAATAGTTTATGTAGGATGAGCACCAGTTCTTCTTTGTAGGTATGGTATAATTCAGGTGTGAACCCATCTGGTCCAGGGCTTTTCTTTTTGGGAAAGCTTTTTTTTGTTGTTTTGATTTCAGATCTAGATATTGGTCTATTCAGGAATTCTATTTCTTCCTGGTTGAGCCTGGGAAGGCTGTGTGTTTGTAAAAATTTGTCCATTTCCTCCACATTTTCCAATTTGTGTGCATAAAGATTGTTGTAGAATTTATAGATGATGTCATGTATCTCTGTGGCATCAGTCATGATTTCTCCTTTCATGTTCCTAATAGAGGTTATTAGAGATTTTTCTTTCCTGCTCTTGGTTAGTCTAGCCATAGTTGTGTCTATTTTGTTTATCTTTTCAAAGAACCAACTTTTTGATTTATTAATCTCCCTTATGGTTTGTTTGTTGTCCTTTTCATTCAGTTCTGATTTGATCTTAATAATTTCTCTCCTTCTGCTGGGTTTGGAGTCGGTCTGTTCTTCCTTCTCCAGCACTTTGAGTCTGTTCATTAGGTTGTCTATTTGTAAGTTTTCTGTCTTTTTGATATAAGCATTTATGGAAATAAATTTTCCTCTCAGGACTCGTTTAGCTGTGTCCCACAGATTCTGATAAGTTGTGCCTCCTTTGTCGTTTAATTCAAAGAATCTTTTGATTTCTGTCTTGATTTCTTCATTTATAAAACAATCATTCAGGAGAAAGTTGTTTAGTTTCCATAACTTTGAGTAGGAATGGAAATTTCTGTCAGGGTTCAGTATTACTTTTATTCCACTGTGATCTGAGAAGATGCATGGTATAATTTCTATTTTTTAAAATTTTTTAAGACATGCTTTATGTCCTAGGATATGGTCAATCTTGGAGTATATCCCATGAGCTGATGACAAGAAAGCATATTCAGTGGATTTTGGGTAGAATGTCCTGTAGATGTCAGTCAGGCCCATTTGTTCTAGCATTCTATTTAAGTCCATTATTTCTTTGTTTATTTTCTGTTTGGAGGATCTATCCTGTACGGTCAGTGGTGTGTTAAAGTCTCCAGCTATTATAGTATTGTTATCTATCATTTGGTTCAGATCAAGTAGGGTTTGCTTTATGAATCTGGGTGCACCTAAGTTGGGTGCATATATATTAAGTATAGTTCTGTCTTCTTGTTGAATTGTACCCTTCACCAATATATAGTAACCATCTTTGTCTTTCATTACTTTTGTTGATTTAAAAACTAAGTTATCAGAGACTAAAACCACCATGTCTGCTTTCTTTTGGCTTCCATTTGCTTGAAATATCGATTTCCACCCTTTTATTTTCAGTCTAAATGTGTCCTTGCAGGTTAGATGAGTTTCCTGAAGACAGTAGATACTTGGCTTGTATTTTTTTATCCATTGGGCCAATCTATGTTTCTTGAGTGGGGAATTCAATCATTCACATTTAATGAGAGAACTGATAAGTGAGAAAGATTTTTGTTCATCTTGTTAAGTGGAACTTCATTGTTATGTTTTCTATCCTGAGCCATTGTGAAAACTGGGTTTTGGTCTTTATCTCTTGAGTAGTTTTACATTCGTGGGTCTTTCTTGTTCTGGTCCATGTGTAACTCTGTTTTGAGTACTTCTTGGAGGGCTGGTCTTGTCTTGGTGAATTCTCTGAGTTTTTGTTTATCTGAGAATGTCTTAATTTCTCTTTTGTATAGAAAACTTAGCTTAGCTGGGTACAAGATTCTAGGCTGGGCATTATTCTGTTTCAGAAGAGTGAGAATGGGGCCCCAATCTCTTCTTGCTTGTAAGGTTTCAGTTGAGAAATCTGGTGTAATTCAGATGGGCTTTCCTTTTTATGTAACTTGTTTCCTCTTCCTTACAGCTCGTAGAATGGCCTCTTTAGTGGAAATTTTTGTCAATCTAATAACTGCATGACGTGATGTCTTCCTATTTGGTATGAATCTTCCAGGGGTTCTTTGAGCTTCTTGAACCTGTATATCTAGAGTTTTGGCAAGGCCTGGGAAATTTTCCTCAATTATATCTTTAAATAGCTTATCCAACCCTTGCTTATTATCTTCTTCACCCTCAGGAATGCCAATAACTCTCACATTAGGCTTTTTCGCATAATCCCACAATTCTTGTAGACTCTGGTCTTTTCTTTTATTTCTTTGCTCTATCTCTGTGACTTATTTAATTGGAAAGTGTTATCTTTGATCTCTGAGATTGTTTCTTCTGTTTGATCTACCCTGTTCTTGAGACTTTCCACTGTGTTTTGTAGCTCCCTGAATAAATTCTTCATTTCCAGGAATTCAGTTTGATTTTTCTTCAATATTTTGATTTCTTTAGTGAATTTTTCTTCCAAGCTCTAGATCTTCTTTATGGTTTGTTTGTGTTGGTTATCCATTTTTTCTTGCATAATCTTCAGCTTATTTATGATCCATGTTTGAAATTCTTCCTGTGACATGTCGCTATTTTGAATCTGGTTTGTGTCGATTTGTTGAGAACTGATAATCCTTTTGGGGGCAAGATTTCAGTTTGATTCTTTATACTCCCAGACTTCTTTCACTGAGCCCTTCCCATCTTGATCAATCATTAGATCCTTTCTTTCAGCTTCTTTCAGCTTTAGTCTGGATAGAGGCAGATGGATAGAGACAGATGCATGCTGTTCTTAGGCTGTGTAGAGGTGCAGGTAAGCTGCCTCCTCTGTCACTAGGGGGAGCCCCTCACATGTTGTTCAGGATTTTGCTACCTCAGCTGGGGGACTGCTCCTGTTGGGTCCAGCCCCAGAGAATTAATTTGACCCAAAACCGGTTTGAGAGTCGTCACCGGGCTGTTCTGATTGCAGACGGAAATTGTCTTTTTCTTGCCTCTTCCTCTCTAGAGGTGGTTTCTGCCTCACTCCGCGTGAAAGACAGTGGCTAGGGGGAAAAGGGGTTGCCCTCATCTGCCCAGTGCC
Organism: Lemur catta; assembly: GCF_020740605.2. Classification (NCBI taxonomy): domain Eukaryota; kingdom Metazoa; phylum Chordata; class Mammalia; order Primates; family Lemuridae; genus Lemur; species Lemur catta. The sequence goes on along the minus strand of NC_059156.1, from coordinate 6,401,314 downwards.
CCAGCTGCTGCAGCACCCATGGGTGATGTTCTGCCCCGCCCCAGTGTCTGCAAGGTCCACACTCCACACCCTCATGACTGGGGAAGTACTCAGTGTTCACACAAAGGTGGAGCTCCTAGTGAGGGTCCACTGACTAGGGGAGGGAGCCTCCCAGGGAGCCACCTGGTACCAAATTGCTCCACAGCACTAGTCTGTGGACCCTGACAATGGCGGCTGCCAACCCACAGATCACTGGTGCTGGGGGCGAATGTTCAGGGTCCGGCAAGTGCCGGAGGAGCAGGGGATTGAGGGAGCCCAGCCGCCTGCATAAAGGAGACAGTTCAGCATCTCCTAGCTGCCTTTTGCTGCAGCCTAGTGCAAACCTTACCCCACCAGGGGCAGTCCCTAGACAGAGCTCCGGGGGTCCAAAATGCCTCCCGCTAATGTCTCGTCTCCGCAGAGCCCCACATCTCCCATGGTGATTCTGCACCAACTTCAGGCAGATCCCTAATTGAGTGGGAGTGGAGGTCAGTGGGAAACAGGCTGCTTTCCGGTGGAGCAGAACCCACCTCACTCGCTGGTGAGGCAGGTACAGCCATCCCACACTCCCCTCTCTGTTGTCCGTCCTGCACTCTCCAGATTTTCATGATCTGATTTCCCATTCACCTCAGTCTTTTCTTATTCTCTGTGTCCTATGCTGATTCTCCCTGGAGTGACACCACTGTTCTTGTGGAGGAGCGATCCTCTAGCATTGTGGAAGGCTGAGATCCATGCCATCCTCTCCGAGAGCATGAATCCAGGAGGTCACCTCCACTCCACCATCTTCTTCCTTTCCCCTGCTTTTTCATTTTTTAAAAAGGGTCTTTAAGATGGGGGTAAGGTGATATGTCAATGTGGTTTTAATTTACATGTTCCTGTTGAACATTTTTTCATATGTTGGTTGTTTATGTATTTTCTTTGAAAAATATCCATTATTTATGTCTTGTACCCACTTTTTATTTAGTAATTTATTTTTTTGCTTCTTTTATGTCTTTCTACTTTGTGTTCCTTGTTCCTTGTAGATTCCTGATATTAGTTCCTTTTTACATGTGTAGTTTTTGAGTATTTTTTCATGTTCTATAGATTGTTTACTCTGTTGGGTTTTTTTTTTTTTACTGTGCAGATGCTTTTTAGTTATAATTAAACCTGATTTATAAATTTTTGTTTTTGTTGTCTGGATCCACATTCCTTTTTGTTTGTCTTTTTTTGAGATGGGTTCTTTGTAGACTGCCTAGAGTGCTCTTGAACTCCTGGGCTTCAGTGATCCTCCTGCTTTATCTTCCAGAGTAGCTGTGACTATAGACACACTACCACACTTGGCCTGACTTTCTAATTTGGGTGCATAGAAATGTTCACAGTAGTCTTGAATGATCTGTATTTCTGTGGTATCAGTGGTAATGCATATTTTTAATTTCTGATTGAGCTTATTTGAATTTTCTCTCTTTTTTCCTAGATTAATCAAGCCAGTAGACTATTGATTTTGTTTTCATTTCATTGGTCTTATGTTTTGTTCTTTGAGTTCCAATTTTATTTGGATCTATTTTGTTCTTTGCTATTTCTTGTCTTCTGCTTGCTTTTGGTTTGGTTTGTTCTTATTTTGCTAGTTCCTTGAGGTGTTAATTTGTGATCTTTCCATCTTTTTGATGTGGGCACTTAGTGCTGTAAACGTCCTTCATAGCACTTCTTTTGCTGTATCCCAGGGATTATGGGAGGCTGTATTGCCATTCAATTCAAAATTTTGTATTATTTCTATCTTGATTTTGTTGCTGACCTTAAGATCTTTCAGCAGGAGATAGTTTAAGATAGTTCCTCTCGATGCATACATATTTAGGATTGTTACATCTTCTTGTTAAATTGATTTCTTTATAATTACATGATGGCCATCATTGTCTTTTATTTCAGTTGTTGATTTAAAGTCTTTTTTATTTGATATAAGATTAGCTACTCCTGCTCACATTTGGTTTCCATGTGTGTGGAATATTTTCTTTCCACTCCTTCTCCTTGGATCAGTGAGTATCTTTATAACTTAAATGGGTGTCCTGAGGGCAGAAGATAATTGTGGGGGCTTCTTTGTTTTTTGTTTTTATCCATTCTACCAATGTACATTTTTTAAATGGCCCATTTAAACCATTTATATTCAATGTTAATATTGATGGGTGAGATACTGTTCTAGTCTTTATGTTGATTCTTATCTAGTTTCTTTCTGTTCTCCTTTGTGTTACTATTTAATATGAGCTTTGAATTTTTACTTTTGTGTGTTTTTATACTAGTGATTATCAATCACTTTTTTCCTTTAGAGTACTTTTGGGCATTTCTTGTAGGTCTGGTTTAGTGGCACATTTCTTTAGTGTGTGTTTTCTTGTGAAAGATTTTTATTTTCCCTTTATTTATGAAATTTGTTTTGCACAATACAAAATTCTTGGCTGATAGTGATTGTGTTTAAGAATTCTAAAGATAGGATCCCAATTCCTTATGGCTCCTAGTGTTTCTGCTGAGAAGTCTTTTAGTCTGATGGGTTTTCCTTTGTAAGTTACTTGATGTTTTCATCTCACAGCTCATAAGAGTTCCACCTCTCATGACTGCATGCCTTGGTGATGTCATTTTTTGTAATGAATCTCCCAGAAGTTTGTTCAGCTTCTTGTATCTGGATGAATAAATCTCTAGCAAGACCAGGAAGTTTTTCCTCCATTATTCCCTCAAGTAAATTTTATAAGGTTTTTGCTTTTTCTTCCCTCTCAGGGCTACCTATGATTCTCCTATCAGGTGTTTTACATAATCTCATACTCCTTCAATATTTTGTTTATTTATTTTTGTGTTGTTCTTTTCCTTTATTTTTGACTGACTGGGTTAATTCAAAAGTCTTGTCTTTAAGCTGTGAAATTCTTTCTTCTGCTTGTTCTGGTCTATTTTTAAAACTTTCCACTGTGTTGTGTATTTCCCTAAGTGAGCTTTTCATTTCCAGTTCTTTTTGTTTAAAAAGCAATCTATGCATTTAGTGAAGTTTTCATTCGTTTCCTGAAATACTTTTCTGGTTTATTTCAGTTGGTTTTCAGTTTTATTTTGGGTCTCTAAACTTCCTTGAAATCCATAGTTTGAATTCTTTTTTTGTCATTTCAGTATTTTCAGTTTTGATTGGGATTCACTGGTAGAGAGCTGGCGTGATCCTTTGGGTGGGGTGGATATTACACTACTCATACTGTCAGAGTTCTTGCACTGATTTCTTCTCATCTGGTGAGGCTGTCATTTTTTATTTTAATTTTCATTTGTTTAGATAGGATGTTTTTTATTCCAGCTTAAGGATGTGACTATAGCATATGTTGGATAAAGACTTGATTTGCTTGTGAGTACTTTCAGGGGGGGGCCTAATTTCTGAATGAATACCTTGGCTATAGATAGCCTTAGTACAGTAGTTTTCTCAATTTCTATTTATTTGTAAGCTGTAGTGATCCTGTACTATATATGCAGGCAGATTTTCTGCTTTTTGTTGAGAAAGGGAGATGGAGGTCTCTGAAATCTTATGTCTTTCACCAGTCTTGTGGCAGTCTAACATTATAAGTTGTATTGGGATATTGAGTTTAATGTCCATGTTACTAGATGTCACTTGTGCTTAGGTTGTACAGTATGACCTCCTTTTCAGTGTGTGACATTTGTGGGTACCAGCTGTGGTGGACCTATCCCTGACCCCAATCTAATCAATCATGAGAAGAACTTAGATGTCCTAAGCAATGCACAGGGCTCTAGAACTCCCATGGGACCTCCTGTTGTGCTCTGCCATCACTGAGGCAGTTGTGTAGGTAAGGCTACATTGGACAAGCACACATTCAGGCTGCCCAAAAGCAAGTGTAAGAACTGTCTCAACAGAGGTTGCAGCAGCACCTGGACCACTGGGGACAGCTACCAAGGAGGACTTGAGGTGGACCCACCATGCCAAAGGACTAGCTTGTAGGAGTTAGTTTTGGGAAAAGGACAATTATTATCTTCATTCTAGAGTTGAACTACGAACTAAATTCTTCCCATGATTAGCTGGTCTTAATGCAGGCAGAAACTTTTAACCTAAAGGATATTACTTCTGGGGGTCAGGAGCAAAATGGAGTTAGTTATGCTAAGCCTACCTTCTACTATTACAATTTCCCATTGTCAAAGTTTCATTCCACAATCTTGTGGAATTGGGGAAATGAGGTATCTTTTCTGATTGAGCTACTTCATGCTGGGTTGGGTAGCATACACAGTGATTGTGGAATGAAATTTATTATGACCTAAGTAAATATTCTGTAGTGTCCTTTAGAGCAAAAATCAGGCATTTTCCATCTCACTTTATTGGTTGTGGTCAGAACTGCACAGAACTTGGTTACGGAATATATAAGTTTTGCTAGTATTTATATCATCATAACCAAAACAAGAACAGTGAGGACTAATTTAAGAATGCCTCCCAGGATTGGCAAGTTTCCACTATGAATCTAAGATAATAGGTCTGTAACCAGTCTCTAACAATGTCCAGACTAAACCTATTCCAAGGTTTATTGGAGCCAGGTAGCCTGTTGCTTAATTTTGTCAATATCAGTTTCTACTACAGAGGAGAAATTAACATAAGTGCACCAGGCAGTGTTAGCATTGACTCCTTCTTCTGCAAAAATTGAGTCTAGGAGGGCAGTGTAGTTATCAAACACAACTTTAGCCAGTGAATCTAATGATTTTTGTAGACCAGAAAGAGTAAGAGCAATTTAATTAATATTAACGTTCAAACAATCTTAGACAAGTTTTTCAATACATGTTAATGAACAGCTACACCCCAGAAGGGAGGACGACATAACCTAAGAAATATTCATCTCTTCTGGAATTTTCTGTGGGAGGTCATGGACCACTCTGATAAAGAATTTTAGGGAACTGGTCTAACGAGCAACCACCAAACTGCTATGAACTGAAAAGGGGGGTCACTGTGAGTCCTAAGAGACATATTAGTCAGGCAAGGCAAGGACAATTGGTCTTTGTCCCAGCTGCATACAAAAATGTATCCAAGAGGGGCATAAAACCCTTGGAGGGTCTCATCTGCAATGGATTCATGTTGAAATGATATTATCCCAATTCATCCCTTGGCTTATCAACCTCTTTGTTCTCATTCTATTATAGTCAAAGTTATAAATGGAAAGAGGCAATCAATTCTTGGAGTTAAAGGCTTTGCATAGATTAGGAGTGATCCTTATAGCTGTATCATTTTCTGTGATAATATACCTAAGAAACATATAGGACTCTTAGTCTGAGAAGGGTCAGATACAATTCTTACTCTATACAGGAGTTGCGAAGAAGTGAATAGGAATAGACAGTGAAGTTTTCTATGCCAATTTAGTGTTAATAACTGAATAGGTTGTACCAATGTTCACTAACAAGTGAATCCATTTGTTCTCTACTGTCAAAGGTACTGGGGCTCCTGTGGGGAATTCTGAATTGGGTGCTTGGCTTACATCCTGAATGCTGTAATACCATTATCCAAATGCTTTATCTATAGTTTTAGAGTGGTGCTTTAATCCTTGCCTGGCATGGCCTTAGGCTCTATTGCTAATTTTGTATCTTATTATAATAAAGAGTGGGTCTGTAGTAAACAAGACTTTAGTAATTTGGTGGTAAGATGTGTGGGTAGGGGAAGCATTCTGCAAACATATAATTAGATATCAATCTTCTACTGAGCATGTACCCCTGTGCTATGAAATTTATAGATTTTTAAACACCTTAAGTGGTGTAGGATAGCTAGACGGTGCTGAAGATGATTATTTCTGTCCCCTTCCCCACCTCTAATTGGTTAAGTTCTGATAAATCCCAGTGGTCTGAGATATACAATAGGGAATAAAGCATGAGAGGGATACACCTACCTGGCCAGCCAGTACAGTGCAATTGGACCTGCAGTAGGACGACCAACTCCCCAACAGACCTCCATACTCAGGGAAGTCTGTATAATGTCATGGCATGGGACAAAAGGCTCTGTGGAAAGGAAACAATAGTGAGAATCATTTGAACTCTGTGGTGCTCTGTGCTGGGATTGCACTGGGCAGGGGAGGGACTGGTCTGAGTGATTATTTCCTGGGACCACGCAAGAGAGTTTGGAGATAGTCACATTGCCTCTGGTGGTCAGTGGGACCAGAGCACAGAAGGTGAATGCTGAAAAGGGGTCTCTGTCCCTGGAAACCACCAATGATTCACCTGGCTCAGGGAAGGACAAAAAGAGGAGGACCCTCCACTAAGCAGATGAGAGACTGCAGGATGATAATGCAGAGGTGACAGCTGGTGGCCTGTTGATTCAGCCTGCCAGACCAGCAACTGCCAACTCCTGAGTAGTCGCCCCCAGCATTAGCTCTCCAGGGGTAGTCAGCCGCCATTGTGGGGGTCCCCAGATCAGAGATGCTGTGGTACCTAGCAGTTTTGGGCAACACCCGTACCCCAGCCCCAGGACTTTCATGCTGGGCATGGTGGGCTCCACCCTTGCAAGTGTGAAGAAGTGAAAGAAGCCTCCTTTCTATGTGGCTAGCATGAATCTGTGAGATTTTTGTGCTGAAAAATAGTTGGCAACCTGTTAAGTCTCCTCTCTGGACCAGTGTCAGCCAGCAGCTCATGAGTGCTCAGCCCAAATGCTAGTTTTCCAAGGGCAGGCGGCCACTATTTTTTGGGTTCCTAGCCTGGAGTTGCTGCAGCATACAGTGGTTCTGGGCAACACCCATCTCCTAGCTGGAGAACTTTCACTTCAGGAGTGGCTACCACCCTTGGAGGTAAGGAGAAGTGAGAAAAGTTGCTTTTTCTGTGCAACTGGCATGAATCTGCCAGGATTTGGTGCTTTAAAATGGTTGGTGACCTATTGATTTGACCCACCAGACCGACTTAGGTCATCTACAAAGAACATAATCCAGGACTTGTTCTCTGGGTCTGGGCAGCCACCAGCATTGGGATTTTGGACAGGAAAAGAAAAACCAGACCAGAGAGACCTCATCAATTGCACCAAAAGACTCCTCCCTTCAGGAACAACTTCCCAAGTGTGTGAAAGTGCCCTGAATAATATATTAGTGGCTCCCTCTAGTGGCAGATCAAGCAACCATAGAAGCACACACACCAAGGCTTGTGCATGCCAGCTGCTATCTATCTTGCCCTTACCCCCACCTTAAGGGGGCCCAGGGTCCAAATAACCTCATGAGTGGCAAGACTTTTCCCAAAGATCAACACATTCATATATCCCATTTGGGGAGACAAGAGGCTAACAGAAAGACATCAGATTACCTTAATAACTGGCTCCTCCATGCAAACTACAACCAATGACAAATAGGGCAACCCCACAGTTTAACACAGTGCCCTCCATCTCAAGCTACTAGAGGGCAGTGAAGTGGTGGAGCCATACATACAAGTATGATCCACCACTTTGGAGCTTAAGCTAGAGGACCAAACTCGCTGGTCTCCATTGGCAAAAACTGAAAAAAACATGTCAGAGGTAACCCCACTCGCTAAAATACTCTTAAGGTAATAGAGGACCAGCGTGCCTTTTTTCAGCACTGTCAAGGAATGTCCCTTGGGGACTTGGTGGGCCATAAACCAGTCCTAGCACCCCAGTTCTTAACCAAGTAGGCTGATGAGAGAGAATCAGTGAAAGAATGGAAGAAACATGAAAGATGAGAGATAAAATCACCCCTAAAGGAAATAATTAGATCCTCGACAATGGACAGCAACTTAAAATAATTAAAATGACAGAGGAATAATTCCAAATATGGGTTGTAAGAAAACTCAATGGAATTGAAAAGAAAATAGAAACCCAACACAACCAAGCCACAAAAATAATACAAGAAATGAATGAAAAATTCCCTAAAGAGATTGAAATATGAAGGAAACAAACATAGATACTGGAAATAAAAAAGTAATTCAAGAAACTACAAAAACAGTGAAAAGCCTTAAGAATAGTGTGGATCACACAGAGAAAAGAATCTCATACTTGAAGGTATAGCCTATGTGATAAACAAATCAGATAGATAAAAAGAACACAGAACTAACAGACATGAAAAAAACATACAAGAAATGTGGGCATATGTAAGGAAATCAAACAAGAATTATAAGCATTCCACAGACATAAAAATACACCAAGGCTGGAAAATCTATTTCTTGGAATAATGGAAAAAAAATTACCTTCCCTGGCCAGAAATCTAGATATGCAGGTACAAAAACCACATAGAACTCCTGGGAGACTCAATGTGAAAAGGCATTCACCAGGTCAGAGGTATGAGGCTGGCCAAAGTAAAGAATAAAAAGGAAATCCCTCAAGCAGTAAGACAAAAACACCAGATAATCTACAAAGGAAAATCTATCAGACTAATTTTAAACTTCTCAATGGAAATTTTACAAGTCTGAAAGACGTGGGGACCCATTCTCAATTTTCTAGAAGAGAATAATGTCCAACTAAAATTCTTTACCCACCAAAACTAAGCTTCACTTATGAGGGAGAAATAAAGACTTTTCTAGAGCAATCATTAAAGGAATTTGTGAAGACAGACCTCCATTATGCACTGAACAGATACTCAACAATGTAAAATCACTCAAGCATTAAAGTCCAGAACACTGATTCCACAGTGGCTCCAGGTTATTAATTTGTCACATGTCTTGCTAGATTAATGAGAATCAGGAAAAAAACAACTCTAATAAACTCCAACAGCAACGAAAAAGGAGAAATTACAACTGATGCCACAGAAATAGAAAATATCATCTATGAATATTATAAAAACCTCTATGCACATAAACTGGAAAATGTAGAGGAAACAAAACAAAACAATAAGAATTTTACCTTTTCTGCCCATATTTGGATATCCTGGATTTCCTTCTCTTATCCGATTGCTCTGGCTAGGACTTCCAGAACTATCTTCAATAGAAGTGGTGATAAAAAGCAAACTTGTCTGGTTCCATTTCTAAGTGGGAATTGTTTCAATTTTTCCCCATTCAGTATGATGTTGACTGTGGGTCATATATGACTTGTTTGTCATATATGGCTTGTATCATTTCCAGGGAAGGCCCATCTATGCCTATTTTGTTAAGCATTCTTATCATAAAAGGGTGCTGTATTTTGTCTAATGCTTTTTCTGCATCTATTGAGAGGATCATGTGGTCTTTGCTTTTGCTTCTATTTATGTGGTGAATTACATTTATAAATTTGAGTATGTTGAACTATCCCTGCATCTCTGGGATGAAGTGCATTTGGTCATGATGGATTATTTTTTTGATAAGCACCTGAATTTGGTTTGCTAGCATTTTTTTTGAGAATTTTTGCATCTATATTAATTAGGGATATTGGTCTGCAGTTTTCTTTTTTTGTTACATCTTTTCCTGCTTTTGGCATCAGGGTGAAGTTGGCTTCATAAAATATGTTGGGGAGGATTCCTTACTTCCCAATGTTGTGGAATAATTTTTGCAGGATAGTGACCATTTCTTCCTTATAGGTCTGGTAAAATTCAGGTGTGAAAGCATCTGGCCCAGCACTTTTCTATTTAGGCATTGGTTTTATTGCTGTTTCAATTTTGGTAGTTGATATTGGTCTGTTAAGAAATTGAACTTCTTCCTGATTGAACCTAGTTAGGCCGTGTGTTTCTAAGAATTTGTCCATTTCCTCTACATTTTCCAGTTTATGTGCATAGAAGTTTTTATAGTATTCATAGGTGATATTTTCTATTTCTGTGGCATCAGTTGTAATTTCTCCTTTTTTGTTGCTGTTGGAGTTTATTAGAGTTGTTTTTTTCTTGATTCTCATTAATCTAGCCAGACATGTGACAAATTAATAACCTAAGTTCACATTTGAAGGTACTATAAAAAGCAGAATAAACCAAACAAAAATACAGCAGAAGAAAAGAAATAACAAACTAAGAGCATAATTAAACAAAATGGAAACAAACATAAAAACAAAAACTCAAAGGATCAATGAATTTAAAAATTTGTTCTTTGAAAAGATTAGTAGGTCACCAGCCAGATTGACAAGTAGCAGAATAAAGGGCTCAATAGCCCCAATCGAACATGAAAAAGGAGACATTAAAGCTGCTACTAAGGAAATACAAAATACCATCTGTGAATACTATTAAAACCTCTATATAAACAATCTAGAAAACCTGCAGGAAATAAATAACATCTTGGAAACACACAACCTCCAAATCCTGAATTGGGATGAAATATAATAGAAATTCTGAATAGACCAGAAATGAGCAGCAAAATTGAAGCAGCAATAGAAAAAATCTCTCAACAACAACAGAGAGCTCAGAACAGATGGGTTCACAGCGAAATTCTACCAATCCTACAAAGAAGAACTAGTACCTATGCTACAGAAATTATTCTGTAACACTGAGAAGAAGGGAATCCTATCTACCTCATTCTATGAAGCCAGCATCATCCTGAAACCAAATTCAGGAAAGGACATAACAACAGCATAAAAAAAAGCTAGAGATCAATATCCCTTATGAACACTGATGCAGACATTCTCAACAGAATACTAGCACATTGAATGCAACAACACATCAGAAAGATAATCAATCCACCATTACCAAGTGGGTTTCATCCCAGGGAGGCAAGGGTAGTTTAACACACACAAATCAATATATGTGATTAACACCATAAACAGATACAATAACAAAAATCACACAAACATCTCAATAGATGCAGAAAAAGAATGTGATAAAATCCACCACCCTTTTTTGATGAAAACCCTAAACAAACTAGGAATAGAAGAAACCCAGCTCAAAATTATAAAAGTCATATATGGTAAACCCATAGCCAATGTCATAGAGAGTAAGGAAAAGTTGAAAAATCTCCCCTAAGAACCAAAACAAGATTAGGGTTCTCACTCTCACCACTTCTATTCAGCATAGTATTGGAATTCCTATCCAGAGCAATAGGCAAAAGAAGGAAATAAAGGGCATCCATATCAGGGAAGATGAAAGAGGAGGTCAAACTATCCCTGTGTGCTGATGATATGATCTTTTATCTAGAAAACTCTAAAGACTCCACCAAAATACCCATAGAATTGATAAATAAATACAGCAAGGCCTCAGGTTACAAAATCAATGTATACAAATTAATAGCATTTCTATATACTAACAGTGAAGCTGAAAATCAAATCAACCTTGGAATGGTTTACAATAGCTACAAATAAAGTAAAATACCTAGGAATATACTCAACAAAGAAAGTTAAAACCTCTACAAGGAGAACTGTAAAACACTGATGAAAAAATCTCAGATGATACACACAAATGGGAAAACGTCCCATGCTCATGGATGGCAGAATCAACATTACTAGAATGTTCACACTGTCCAAAGTGACTTACAGATTCAAGGCAATCCGCATCAAAACACCCAGTGTCCTATTTCGCAGACATAGAAAAAATAATCTTAAAGCTTACTTTCAAACCAGCAAAGAGCCTAAAGGATCAAAGGAATCTTAAGTAAAAAGGAAAAATCAAAAATCATCACATTACGTGACTTCAAATTATACTACAAGACTATAGTGACTCAGATACCATGGTGCTGGAATAAAAGTAGAGACATCAATCAATAGAACATGATAGAAGACCAAGAAATAAAACCTTCTACCTACAACCAACTGATCTTTCACAAAGCAGACAACAGCATATACTGGGGAAAGGAAGCCCTATTGATTAAATGGTACTAGGAAAATTGGACAGTCACATGCAGAAGAATGAAACAGGATTACTGTCTCTCTCCATATACAAAACGTAACTGAAGACAGATTAAGGACTTAAAGGTAAGGCTTGAAATCACAAAAATTCTAGATGACAATGTAGGAAAAACTCTTTTAGACATCGGCCTCAGCAAAGAAATTATGACTAAGATTGCAAAGGCAAATATAGCAAAAACAAAAAATAAATAAATGGAAGAAATCAAATTAGAAAACTTCTAGAGTGAAAGGAAATAATCAACAGAGTGAATAGTCAACATACAGAATGAGAGAAAATATTCAAAAACTGTACATCTGACAAAGAACCTACAAAGAAGAGAGATGGAACCCATTCTACTAAGTGAAGCATCCCAAGAATGGAAAAATAAGTACCACATGTACTCACCAACAAATTGGTTTCACTGATCATCACCAAGGAGCACATTTAGGAATAACATTGATCGGGTGTTGGGCAGATGTGGGTAGGGGAGTGCCATGCGTGCTGTCTAGGGGCTGGACACATTTGAAGCTCTGACTCGGAGGAGGGGGGACAAGGGCAATATACGTAACCTAAACTTTTGTACCCCCACAATATGCTGAAAAAGAATAAAAAAAGTAATTTAACATAAAAAAGAAGATAGGCAAATGCCCGAAGACATATAAAAAAGTATTCAACATCGCTAAATGTCTGGGAAATGCAAATTAAAACTACAATGAGATACCACCTTACCCCTGTCAGAATGGCCTTGCTAAAAAGTCAAAAATCCATATGCTGGCATGACTGCAGAGAAAAAGGAATGCTTGTACACTGTTGGCTGGACTGCAAATTATTACAATCTCCATGGAAAACAGTATGGAGATTCCTCAAAGAGATAAATGTAGACCAGCAATCCCATTGCTGGATATCTGCCCATAGAAAATGAAGTCATTTTATCAAAGAGGCACCTGTACTCTAACATTTATCATAGCACAATTCATAATTACAAAGAGCTGGTATTAGCCTAAGTACACTTCAATTATATAGTAAATAAAGGAAGTGAGATATTATATTTATAAAAATATATACACATATAATATATATACACATATATATACATATATACACACATACACATACATACATACACACCTATACCATGGAGTATTACTGTGCCATAGAAATGAATGGTATAATGTCATTTAGAGGTATTTACAGGAATGTGGACACAACTGGAGACAATTATCCCAAGTGAAGTTTCTCCAAAAGGGAAAACTAAACACCAGATGTTTTCACTAATAATTGAGAGCTAACAGATGGGTATATGTGCATATAAAGTGATATTAAGAACACAAGAAACGAAGAACTGGGGGGATATGACTGTTTGGTTGTGGATTTAAAACTTACCTATGGTACTCTGAACAGTATTCTGGTGATGGACATGTGAAAAGTCCTTCAGCATTATACTAGATATCCAAGTTAAAAACTTTTTTTTCATGAAAATAAACAAAACTTTATACACAAGACACAAATTAAAAAGAGAATCCCAGAATTTCTAGTGCTGAAAAATACTATGAAGACAATAAAAAATGCAAAAGAAAGCATAAGAGCAGAGTTTACCAAGCAGAAGAAAGAAATCTATAAACCGAAAGGGTAGTAGTTATTAAACAATATACAGGAAAAAATGTAAAAGAAAATACAGAAAACTTACAGACTACATAAGACAGATCTTTATAAACCAATCGAGTCAGAGGAATTAAAACAGAAAAAACAAACATACAGTAATAGAAAGCTTCTTTAAAAAAAAATAATAACAGATAGCTTACCAAATGTGGAGAGAAATGTAAATATTCAAGTACAGAAAGGTTAAAGTTCTTGATCAGAATCAATTCAAGCAAGACTCCTTACTCCAAGACATAAAATGAAATAACAAAGATCACAGAAAAAGAGAGAATCTTGAAGGCACCCATTAAAAAGATGCAAATGAAATATGAGAGTTCTAATATATCTACCTCAGACTTCTCAGCCGAAAATTTCTTGACCCAGCAATAATTAAATGACACATTAAAAGTGATGAAAGAAAAAAGAAAAGAAAACTACCTTGTACCCAAGGATGTTCTTCAGAAATTAAGGGGACATGAAGACTTTCCTAGACAAGGAATAGCTGAGGGAGTGTATCACCAACAGATTGATCTTGGATAAAAATGTTGGCCGGGCATGGTGGCTCATGCCTGTAATCCTAGCACTCTGGGAGGTCAAAGCAAGGGGATGTATTGAACTCAGGAGTTCAAGACCATCCTGAGCAGGAGCAAGATCCAAAAACCATCTGAAAGCATAATACTCATTCATCAAAGTAAGTACATAATACAATTCAGAATACTGTATAGTACTGTAATGGTGGTATGTAAATGACTAATACCTGTAAGGTAAAGGATTAAAGACAAAACTTACGTAAATTATAGCTGCAACAATTTATTAAGAAATATTCAAATAAAGTGATGTAAATTTTGATATCAAAAATTCAAAATATAGAAAGGAATCAAAGTAAAAGTATATAGATGTTTTTGTATTCTTGCAGTCAAAGTTATTCCAGGATCATCTTAAAATAATGTTATAGTTATAAAATATTTTGTAAGCTTTATGGTAACCAAAAAGCAAAAACCTAAATTAAATACACAAAGAATAAAAAGTAAGGAATCAACATATCACTAAGGAAAATCACTTAGCCACAAAGTAACATAGCATGAGAGTAATATAGGATGAAAGATCCCACAAAATAAGTAGAAGACAATTCAAAAAATTGCAGTAGTAAGTCCTTACCTATGAATAATAGCCTTGAATATAACTGGATTAAATTCTTTTATCAAAAGACTTAAAGTGGCTGAAGTGATTTAAAAAAACACAGCTAGACTTATGAGATGCTGCCTACAAAAACTCACATCATCTGTAAGGATATGTATAGACCGATTGTGAATGTATGGAAAAAGATATTCTATGCTAATGAAAATAAAAACAGATTAGGCAGAGATCAGATAAAAGTACTTTAAGTCAAAGCTCTGAAGAGACAAAAATGTCATTATATATTGACAAAGGGATTAATTCAGAAGGAAAATATAACAATTGTAAAATACATGCACTCAACATGGGACACTTAAATAAGGCAAATATTAACAAATTTAAAGGACAAAGTAGAAAAATACAATAAATGTTTGGGATTTCAACACTCTACTGTTAGCATGGAAAGATTAATTGGACAGAACCTTAACTTAAAAAACATCAAGCTTAAAAAATTGTCAAGATCAAATAAACCAAACAGATCTGTGGGATACAGCAAAAGCAGTTCTATGACAGAAGTTTATAGAAAAAAATCACTACATCATGGAGGAATAATGGTTTCAAATAAAAAAAAATCTAACATGGTATCTAAAGAAGTTAGAGAAAAAAGGTGTTAGCATAAGGAATGAGATAATAAATAGCAGGGCAGAAATAAATGAAATAGAGACTCTAGAAAGACAATAGAATATCTGTGCAAAACTAAATTTTAGTTTCTTGGAAAAGATAAACAAATAAACCAACCTTTAGCTAGACTGACCATCAAAAAAGAAACAAACTCAAACAATAAAATCAGAAATAAGACAAGAGGCATTGCAACCGATATCAAAGAAATACAAGAAATATAAGAAATTATTGTAAACAATTACGTGCAAAAAATTGGATAACTTGTAAGAAATGGATAAATTTCTAGATCCATACTACCTATCAAGATGGAAAAAGTAAATAACAAAATCTGAGGAGACTAAAAATGAGTGAGGAGACTGAGTCAGTAATAAAGAATCTCTTATCAAAGGAAAGCCCAGGACCTGATGGTTTCACTGCTGAACTGACCAAACATTTAAGAAAGAATAAAAATCCTTCTAAAACTTTTAAAGAAATGACATTTATCCTGATATCAAAGCCAGAAAAAGACATTAAAGAAAGAAATCTACAGGCCAATGTTTTCATAAATATAGATGCAAAAAAAAAAAAAAAGAAAAAATCTCACCAAAACACCAGCACCAACAAACAACACCTTGGAAAGATCATTAGCCATGATCAAGTGGAATTCATACCTAGAATGAAAGGATTGTTCAATATTTGTAATTTAATAAATATGATGGACCATATTAACACAATAAAATATCAGGGTTGATTTTTCTGAGGGGAGTTGCCCCAGTTCTTTGGCTCCTAGCTTGGAAGAATCCCAAGAGGGATCAGTGCCATGGAGTGATGACAGACTCAGGCAATTCACACAGGCAGTTTTCATTGCAGGCTTGTCAGCATAGAATAGAAGGTGAAAGTACATTTCCTGAGGGGGAATGGGTTTATTTACATGAGAGGAGAAGAGGCTGTGGTCTTACCACACTTCTACTTTTATGTTTATACCTTATGATATGCTAAATGGTGGGTAGAATATTCATTATTTTCATGGGAAAAGGGTGGAAAGTCCTTTGAGTTAAGGGGCATCCCCAATTTTATTCTTATAGGGTGACTTCCAGGGGGTGCCTTGACATTTGTAAACTCTTATGGCACTGGTGGGTGTGAGTTTTACTATGCTAATGTAGATTAATGGTGAAAAAGTTATCTTTGGACATAAGCTCCTAGTTTCTGTGCATGTTCCTGGCCGGAAAAAAGTCCCTAACCTCAAATTCCTGCTTTTGTGGGTTTGGGTCTAAATGCTCATTGGCCTCCCCACCTTTGCCTCCTCCTCTTTTTCTGTGGTTAATACTGCCAACCTGCACCTGTCCCTAACATGAAGAACAGAAATCATATGATTACCTCATTAGATGCAGAAAAAGCATTTGACAAAATTTGATGCTTTTTATGATAAGAAACACACCAAATTTGGTATAGAAGGAATGTATTTTGAAACGAGATCATATTTTAAAAGCCCACAGCTAAGATTATTATATTCAACAGTAAAAACTTGAAACACTTTTCTGTAAGATCAGAACAAGAGAACATTGCCCAGTCTTACCACTTCTATTCAACATAGTTTTGAAAGTCTTTGCCAGAGCACAAAAGCAAGAGGAATAAAAATGCATCAACATAGAAAAGGGAATAGTAAAACAGTTAATAACAGAAATGTTTTTATACATAGAAAACCCTAACGATGTCACCAAAAAAATTTTTAGTACCATTAAATAAATTCAGTAGAGTTGTAGAATGAAAAACTCAATACTTCAAAATTAGTGCTTTTCGACCCTAGCCAAAAAAAAAAAAAGAAAAAGAAAAAGAAATCAAGAAAACAGTTTTACTTACAATAGCTAAGAAAAATAAAATAAAATAACTAGGTATATATTTCACCCATCTGTTCACTGAAAACTATAAAACCTAATGAAAGAAATTGAGGAAGACATATAAATGGAAAAATATTCCACATTTTTGGACTGGAAGACTTAATATTGTTAAAATGTTCATCCACACCTAAGTGATCTAAAGCCTCAATGCAATCCTTGTCAAAATTCCAATTTTATTTTGTATAGAAATATATAAAATTATTTTAAAAGTTATATGAAATCACACACATGCACAGGCATGCACACACAAACACATACTTGACTAAAGCAATCATAAGCAAACATAACAATGCTGAAAGCATCATGGCATCTGATTTCAAACTGTATTACAAAGTGACAACAATTAAAACAACAGGATACTGGCAAAAAATGGACACATCAATGAATGGAACAGAGTACAGAGCCAAGAAATAAACCAATGCATCTATGACCAATTGATTTTCAATACAGATGTCAAAATATATAAAGGGAAAAGGAAAGTCTCTGTAATAAATAGTGCTAGGAAAATGAGATCTCCACATACAGAAGAAAGAAGTAGGACCCTTACTTTAAAACCTATACAAATGCCGACTCAAAATGGATTAACAACATGAATTTTTAGGTCTTCTGACCTGAAAACATAAAACCACTTAAAAATGAATAAAAACTTAAGGGAAAACTGCACAACGCTGGTCTGGGTTATGACTTTTTAGATCTGATGCCAAAACAGCAAAACCCAGCAAACAACAGCAAAAATAGACAAATGGAATTGCACCAAAATAAAATTTCTGCACAACAAAGAAAACCAAGAGTGAAGAGACAACCTGCAAATTGGAGAAAATATGTGTAAGGAATATCCAAAAAGGAATTAATATTAAAAATATACTGAAAAACTAAAATAACTTTATGGAACAAATAAAATAATTAGGCTAACACACGGGCAAGAGACTTGAAAGACATTTCTGAAAGAAGGCATACAAATGGATAACACATACATAGAAAATTGCTCAACATCACTAATCACAGTGAGATTCAAATTAAAACCACAATGAATTATCAACTCTAGCCTGTTAAATGACTTATCAAACCTAAAAACGTGGTGGCCTTTTTTCCCTTCCAAGATGGTGGATTAGAGACTTTGTTGCATACCTCACCACTTGGAAATAGGAAAATAGTGTGTAAAGATTCACATGGTGAAGCTTTTATTCAACCAGGAACACAGGAGTTCAAGAAAAAAGTGAAAGAAACTTCGGGTACCATGAAAGACACATCAGGCAACAGCCCCCTCTGCCAGTCCACTGCAAAACTCTGGAGAGTGTGAAGAGAGTGCCTCCATGATACACATTCCCACTGGGCATTTGGGCAACCCAGGCCACAGGGGAGCTCCTTGACCCTACCAATCCCTGGATCTGACTTGAGGAGGGGTGGGAGATTTTTGTAAGATGGAGGTGGCATTGGGGAGTGCTTTGCAAGTGCTTGTAGACCCCAGTACCAGTAGGATGAGGCCATTGCTGATCCCAGGTAATAAAAGGCATTGTGAAGATCTGCCAGTCAACATTGGTGTCAGTCACAGGTTTGGGGAGGCTCTGAACTGAAATTTGTCATTAAATCTCCAGCAGGGGAGTCCTCGGTGGCCAGAATTGTGAGGCAAGTGTGTCATGGGCTCAAGTCACAGACATGGGAGTGGATTTCTCCCTCTTCATAGGGACCAGACTGGTAGGGATGTGGCCTGGAGCCAAAAGAGTTTTGTGGCCTGGGGAAATTTTGTGACCCTAAGATAGACTGCTTTTGCTTTCACTTACTTTTTCACGATGCTGCCAGTGGCAGGGTTTATCCGATCAGACTGAGAGTATAGGAACTGGGTGGGTCCTGTTTCTGCTTGCTGGGGTGAAGCACTCAGTTCACCCCTCTTTCCTGCTGCTGCTTCTTTGGTGTAGGATTAGTAGCTCTGCTGACACCAAAAGATCCATGCATGTCTCTAGGATCATGGATAAACATGTCCCTAGAAGGTTACTGGTTAAGTTGAGATAGGCTGGATCCAATCTGTAGGGTCATTTTAGGAGTCACAATGGGGACAATGTTACAGCATCATTCTGAAGAACTCTGGATGTGCCTCCCTACAGGTTACCAGGTAGGTAAAACTGCTCTTAGTCCCCACATGCAAAAGAGGATAGGACCAAGATCCAGGGCAGTTTTAGGATCTGCTGAGGGGCAGAAATTGGCAATCCTGCAACAATGACTGAGATAGATGTATCTCTGGGTATGAGGCTGGCTGGGAAGGCCTACATCCAAACCACAATTGGGAGGGTCTGAAACAAAATTTAAGGGATAATTCAGAATCTGCTATCAGCCCAATGTTGGCAAGCCAAACCAAGGTGCACCAGCAGATGAGATTCCCAGCAGTTCTCTGTGAAGCCTGAATGGGTCACAGACTTCATCTGAGAAGTGCTTGATTGCAGGGTTCTTCAGAAACTGCTGTGTCACAGAGGCCTGCAGTCCTGTCAGGGTCCATCACCTAGGGGAGATACTTGCACAGGCAGGTGTACTCCAGGGCCATGGGAGAGAGGGAAAGGATCCAAGACAGGGGCCTTTCAGGTTCTTGTATGAAGTGGAGGCCACAAAGTTTGTTCATTTGGCATAGATGGATATGTATCCCAACAATCCTGTAGAATTGGGATTGCTCTCAGGATTTACTGAGAGGGCCTCTGGCATCAAGCTTCAGTGTCTCTTCAGGTGGTTTGGTTGGGTGTGTCCTCCATGTAGTTCTCTGGATTGGTGGTGTTACTTCTGCCTTTGGTAGAGAGGGGCTGGGGCTAAGCTAGATCTCTCTCAAAATCTACTATAGTACAGTGACCAGCAAGCCTGGCATAGTTGCTTAGATAGGTAAGCCTCTGGAAGAATCCTGTCTATGCTTTCAGGATATCTCTCTCAGGCTGAAGTAAGAGTAGATAGAGCCAAGACAGGGCCCTATCTTAGTCCATATTTGTTGTTATAAAGGAATACCTGAGGATGAGTAATTTATAAAGAAAAAAGGTTTATTTGGCTTGTTGTTCTGCAGGCTGGGCAAGAAACATGGTACAAACATCTGTTTTTGATGAGAGCTTCAGAAAACATCCACTCAGGATGGAAGGGAAAGAGCAGAAATCACACTATGAGAGACGAGGAAAGAGAGAGTAGAGAAGAGTGCTAGGATCTTTTTCCAATTAGCAGTCATGTAAACTAATAGAATGAGAACTTGCTGATTTCCCTGAGGACAGCACCAAGTTGTTCATGAGGGATTTGCAGTCATGACCCAAACACATCTCACTGGACCCCACCTCCAACACTGGGGATCAAAATTTTAACGTGAGATTTGGAGGGGAGAAAGAGCTAAACTATACCAGGCTACTTCTGGTTGTGCTAACACAGAAGCCAACAACCTTGTCCCAGGGGTTTAGATGGCCATGTCTACAATAAGACTTTTTGCATGGGCTTCATAAATTCTGCCTGTGGCAGAGAGGAGCTGGAGCCAAGATGAAGTACCTTCAGAATTTTCTCTGGAACAGAGCCTGGCAAGCTGTTCTATTGGCATGGGTAAGCAAGTGTTCCTCTGGGCCCTGTGCAAGCAGTAGTAAGCTGGAACCACGTATGAGGGAGGCTAGAGTTGAACTACAGGATAACTCTTTGGTGTGCTGCTGAGAGTGTCAGTGGGAAAATGAGTCTTTGTGCTTGGAACTAGTGTTTAGGATCTCCTCCATACCCCTTGGCAGATGGTTATGGTAGTAGGCTCAAGGCCAGATGGGGTAGTCAAGCCCCTTGGGAAACAAGGCTACTTCCAGATCTGAACTCAAGAGAAATATCAGTAGGTCTTCTAGGTAAATGCACGTTTGTGTTCTCTAAAAGACTCTCTTTGGTCTTGTGCTTCACAAGAATTTTACAACCTCCTACCTCAACTCTCCTTGGTCTTGTGCTTCACAAGAATTTTACAACTTCCTACCTCAATTCCCGATCTTTCACAAAGAGACTTCTGTCCATGGATTGTTACTGTGTATTCTTGTTGTGGTGTGGGTGATATGAGTGCATGACCTCTTATTCCACCATCTTGCTGATGTCTCTTCTTTCACTTTTCATTATAGCCATCATAGGTACAGTGAAGTGGCATCTCATCATCGTTGCCTGAGAGAATTTTTAAAACTCATTTTTAAAATTTGAAATTTTGAATGTAAATTTGACAGTTGCTTTAAAAAATTTTACCCCTGGTTCCTTAAATTTAGAGTTGTGTTATATATTTTGTTCTTATATATATAATTGTATACATATTTATACAATTTTAGAGTTCCTGCACAATTTTAGAGATGATACAGAGTTTCAGAGGTGATTTTTAGACTACTGATGGAATATTATACATTCTTACAACCAGTAATCTGAATTTTAGTTCTAGTTCAAAAAGCCTCAGAAATTTTAGAGGTAGTTCAAAAAAAATTACTATTCCATCTAATATATTTGAGGTAGTTTATAGAATATTGCTGTTTGTTAAATTTGAAGATGTTTTATCTTGCTATACTACTGTTTCTCAGAATTTTAGACTTGTGTCATTTAATTTTAGAGTTGATGCATAGAACTTTACAATTAGTTCTTAGAATCATAGTGTAGATTCATATAATAGTAATTTCAACCTAATCATAGAATTTTTTATTAGTACATAAATATGGGTCATATAAAATATGAGCTACAAGAGAGGGGTGAACAAAAAAGATGGCTAAAACTCTCCAATTATTACCCCAAAGAAATAATTTGAACAACTATTCCTGCATAAAGGTATCTTTACAAAAGCTGAAGAAACAAGGTGATAGATCACAGTAACTGATTGTAGAACAAAAATAGTACCCATTAAAGAGGGTAGAATAGAAAGTTTGACATTGCCCCATAGCATCCTTCTCCAAATACAGGAAGAACAGCATGGTGAGAGATATTGCCTGCCTGGGGGAAAGAGAAAATTCAACATTACACTTTGTGTTGGACCACAACCCAGTGACCAAGGGCAAGTAAAATATAAAAGTCAAAGTAAAATCAAGCAAAAGGCAGATCCTCACAGCATCATATTCTAGGCTAGTGCCTGTGATCTGTGCCTTGACACCCACACCCATGCCTAGCAAGACCACACAGCCCCAGGCTTAAGTTGCATGTGGTGAACTCGATCTCTGACCATACTACCACAAGACTAACCTACATGGCTTTGGAATCCAGACAGCAGTCAACAGTACAGTGGTACCATGATTCTGGCCTATGCCAGCACTGTGTCTGCGATAGCAGACCCCAAATTTCTGGAAGTGCCATGAAAACTACCACTCCACAAGGATTTCAACATGTTCCAATGCCACATCTTCCACAGGGCTTTTCCAGTCAAAGCTAGTCTGTGAAGACTAGAATATACATCTACTTTTTTAAATGTACATACATTGATATACAACCACAAATATCAACAATAAAGGAAAACATCACCAGATGAAAAAACTAAGGTGCCAATGACCTCTGGAATTGATGAACAAATTCAGCAAAATCTCAGGTTAAAAAATCAATGTACACAAGTCAGTAGCATTCCTATAAGCCAACAACAGTCAAGCTGAGAATCAAATGAAAGTCTCAATGTCTTTCACAAACAAAGGAAATAAGATACTTAGAAATATATTTAACTGAGGAGGTGAAAGACCTCTACAATGAGAACTATAAAACACTGAGGAAGGAAATTGTAGGCATAAACAGATGGAAAACAATACCATGCTCAGGGATCATCAGAGTCAACATTGTAAAAATGTCTATACTACCCAAAGTGACCTACAGATTCAGTACAATCCCCGTTAAAATATCAACATCATTTTTTTGTAGATCTAGGAAACATAGTTCTGTCATTCCCAGGGAACCAGCATAGACCCCAAATAGCCAAAGAAATCTTAAGCAGTAAGGATAAATTGGAAGGCATCACTTACTAGACTTTCAGCTATACTACAATTGTGTAGTAAACAAAACAACATGATACTGGCACAAAAATAGAAACAGAGCTATGAATCAGAACAGAGAACCCAGATATAAAACTATCTTCATGTACCTATCTGACCTTTGACAAAGCAGACAAAAACATACCATGGGGAAAAGAATCCTCATTCAATAAATGGTGATGGGAAAAACATTTTTCCCATAGTCACATGTAGAAGATTGAAGCAAAACCTTCCACTCTCACCATTCACAAAATTTAATTCTTGATGAATTATAGACTTAAATTTAAGACATGAAACTATAAAAATTCTAGAATAAAATGCTAGGAAAGCTCTTCTAGATATCAGCCTAGGTAAATAATTTATGAAGACCCAAAGGCAATCACAGCAACAACAAGAATTCACAAATGGAACTTGAAACTACAAAGCTTCTGTACAGCCATAGAAATAATCATACATTAAAAAGACAGCCTACAGAAAGGAAAAAATATTTTCATGGTATGTTTTTCCATTTTTTTACATCCTCTGGAATTTTCTTCCTTTGTGCATGTGTCTTTTTAATATAAACACTATTTTTCCTTTGGGTAAATAATGAAATTACTGGATCATATGGTAGGTCTATTTTTAGTTCTTTGAGGGAAGTCTGTACTGTTTTCCATAGATATTGTAGTAATTTACAGTTTCGCCAGCAGTGTATAAGTGTTCTTTTCTCTCTGCATCCACACTAGCATCTATTGTTCTTGGACTTTTTGATAATTGCCAGCTAACTGAAGTAAGGTGATATCTCATTGTGGTTTTAATTTGCATTCCCCTGATGATTAGTGATGCTGAGCATTTTTGCATATGTTAAGTGGACATTTCTCTTTCTTTGTTTAAGAAGTTTCTGCCCATGTTTTTTGTCCACTTTTTAAAGTGGTTGTTTGATTTTCTTCTTGCTGATTTGCTTGAGTTCTTTGTAGACTTGGGTTATAAGACCCTTATTGGATATATAGCTTGTGAATAATTTCTCCCATCCTGTAGGTTTTATGTTTGCTCTGTTCATTATATCTTTAGCTGTGCAAAAACTTTGTAGTTTAATCAAACCCCATTTATTAATTTTTGTTGTTACCATCATTGATTGTCATTAGAGTCTTCTTCATAAATTCTTTGTCTAGGCTGATATCTACAGGAATTTTTCTATCTTTTTCTTCAGAATTCTTAAGGTTTCATTCCTTGGATCTAAGCCTTTTATCCATCTTGAAACAATTTTTGTGAGTTGTGAGAGGAACAGGTCCTGTTTTATTCCTGTGCACATGCCTATTCAATTTTCCAAGGACTATTTATTGAATAGAGCTTCATTTCTCCAGTCTACGTATGTTGTCTGCTTGGCAAAGATCAGTTGATTGCAGGTTGCTGGTTTTATATCTGGGCTCTCTGTTCTGCTCCATTGGTCTATGTCTCTATTTTGAGTCAGTATCATGTTGTTTTGGTTACTATAGAGTTGCAGGATAATCTGAAGTCTGGTAAAGTGATGTCTCCACATTTGTTGTGTTTCCTTAAGATTATTTTGGACATCTGAGCATTTTTCTGGTTCTAAATGAACTATACAATTATTTGTTTCTAGCAAAAAACCATAAAGTGAGAAATGAGCATTAAAATGATATATAAAATAATCACATTTATTTAAGAATGTGACCAATATCAAACAGCAAATATCAACAATGCTAAAACTGCAAGTATGTTTGCACCAGCCTCCTATTTTATTCAGAATTTTTGCACTTATATTCATGAAAGATATTGGTTTTTAGTTTTCTTTTGCTGTGTCCTTTCCTGACTTTAGTATCAAGGTCATAGTGGCTTTATAGAATGAATTGGAGAGAATTCCCTCCTTCTCAATATAATGGAATAATTTGTATATTGTGGGTTCTAGGTCTTCCCTGTAGGTCTGAAAGAATTCAGCAGGGAAACTATCCAGTCTAGGGCTTTTACTTGCTGAAAGGTTTTTAATACCTTTTGATTTCACTGTTCATTACTGGTCTGTCTGCTTAGGAGTCCTATTTCTTCCTTCTTGAGTATTGGAAGGTTGTGTGTTTCCAGGAACTTGTTCTTTCCTCTACATTCTTTAGTTTATGCATGTAGAGATTTATGAAGTAGTCATGGGTGATGTTTTGTATATCTGCAGTATCAGTTGTATTGTCATCATTTTCATTTCTTATTGAGCTCATTTACATCCTTTCTCTTCTGCTCTCAGTCTAGCAAGAGATTTGTCAATTTGGTTTATCTTTTCAAAGAACCAAATTTTAGTTTTATTAATTGTTGTTTTTTTGTTTGTTTATTTTCCAATTCATTTAGCTCTGCTTTGACTTTTGTTATTTCTTTTCTTCTGCTGACTTTGGATTTCTTTTTTCCTTTCATTTCTAATTCCTTGAGATTGGACAATATGCTGTTAATTTGAGATCTTTCTGTCTCTTCAATGTAGGTATTTAAGACTATGAATATGTCCCTGAGGAATGCTTTTACTGTGTCTTGAAGATTTCAGTAGTTTTTATCCCGTCAGTCTTTCATTTTATAGCATTATTTATTTCCATCTTAATTTCATTCTTGACCCAGCAATTGTTCTTCAGCAGAATGTTTAATTTAATGGTTTAATTTAATTTAATAAGATGAATGGAATTGAAAAGAAAGTCAAAAGGCAAGAAAAAGAAATTTTAAAAATTTAGGAGATCAATTAAAAAATTAAAAAGTCATTAGTGAACCAGACAACATAAGAAAGGATACAATAGAATTAAAGAAATGCAGGAGTCAGTTAGGGAATTTCAAAATGCAGCAGAAAACTTTATGAACAGGTAAATCAAGGAGAAGAAAGACTCTCAGAGCTTCAAGATAAAGCTCAGTATAACCCAGTTTTTCAAAGATGCAGAGAAGAGTATGAAAAACTCTGAGCAATCAATGAGAGAGGTATGAGATTATGTGTAACAAACTAACAATCAAATTATTTCTATCCCTGAGGGAGAAAAAAGAATAACTAAAAGCACAGAAAACCTAATTGAAATTATTGAGAAAACCTTCTCTAGTATCATCAGAAATTCAGACATACAGGTACAAGATGGACATCAAACACTCAGAAGATTCATAGCAAATAGGGATCTCCAAGACACATAGTAACCAACTTGGCCAAAGTCAAAATGAAAAAGATAATTATGCAAACAGAAATTTGAATGCATCAAATAAGTGACAAAGAAATACCCATCAGACTAACTGCAGACTTCTCAGTGGAAGCTTTACAAAATAGAAGGGATTGGGACCCATTTTAATTCTCATAAATAAAATAGCCAGCCTCGAATTTTGTATCCTGCACACTGAGAATTGACAGAGATATTAAGTCTTTTCCAGACAAGCAAACACTAAGGAAATTTGTCAGGACCAAAATACATGCATAAAATACACATAACAGCACTATAAACAAATCAATATAATACATACCCAACAGTATAAATTTGCCTTAACACCCCCAAACTCACAAGCCCTATAAAACTGTAGAACAAGAGATAAAACAAACCAATAAGGGACCACCCAACAGGACGAACAGACCAACATCCCATATATCAATGCTATCAATTAATGTTAATGTACTGAATGCACATCTCAAAAAACATAATGGATAAAAAATAAAACCTAAGTGTCTGCAGTCTCCAGGAACATCAAAATCACAAGAGTGCACACAGACACAACATGAAAAATGGAAAATAAATCCAATGCAAATGGAAATCAAAAGAGAGCAGGAGTAGCCATTCTCATATCAGACAAAATTGACTTCAAGACAACAAAAATAAAGACAGAAAAAGATGGTCATTACATAATTATAAAGGGAGCTATCCAACAGGAAGATAAAACAAACCTAAATATATATGTTCCCCAAATTGGAGCTGCCAGATACATAAAGCAAATTTTACTAGAGCTAAGCAAAGAAATAAACAGCACCATCATAATTGCCAGGGACCTTAGCATCTCACTGTCAGAACTTGACAAATCATCAAAACAAAAAGTAAAGAATAAAGCACTTAAAGCAAATTCTAAGTCAAATGGACCTAACAGACATTTATAGAACATCCTACCACCAAACTGCAGAATATATACTCTTCTCCACAACACACGGGACATTAGCTGATATTGATCATATGGTGGGCCACAAAACAGATCTCAATAAATGTCAAAAAAATGGAAATAATACCGTATACCTTCTCAGACCACAGTGGAATAAAAGTAGAATTAAATACAAGAGCAAAACTCAAACCTACATAAAACAGGGAAATTAAACAGCAGTATAAGAATGTTTCTCTCTCTCCACATTCGTGCCAACGCATATTGTTTTTGGACTTTTTGATAAAAGCTATTCTCACTGAAGTTAAGTATATCTCATTGTGGTTTTGATTGCCACTTCTCTGATTATTAGTAACAATCACCATTTTCTCATAAGTTTATTGGCCATTTGTCTATCTTCTTTTGAAAATCTTCTGTTCATGTCTTTTTGATGTGGTTGTTTGATGTTTTTCTCCCTGAATTGCTTGACTTCTGTGTAAATTCTTTTTGTTAACACTTTATCAATTGTAGAACTTGTAAATAATTTCTCCCATTCTGTAGTTTACCTATTTTTTTTCTTATTTCAGCTATTGTGGGGGCACAAAAGTTTAGGTTATGGAAATTGCCCTAGCTTCCCCACCCTCTGAGTCAGACCTTCAAACATGTCCATCCCCCAGACAGTGAGCATCATATTCATTATGTATGTATACACTCATCCCCTCGCCCAAACACATCTGCCCGACACCCAACCAATATTATTCCTAAATGTGCTCTTAGGTGATGATCAGGGAAACCAATTTGATGGTGAGTACATGCAGTACTTATTTTTCCATTCTTGGGATGCTTCATTTAGTAGAATGGGTTCCAACTCTTTCCAGGAAAACATAAGAGGTGCTAGATCACTATTGTTTCGTATAACTGAGTAGTACTCCGTGGTATACATATGCCACATTTTATTAATCCACTCATGTATTGATGGGCACTTGGATTGTTTCCACATCTTTGCAATTGTGAATTGTGCTGCTATAAACATTCAGGTGCAGATATCTTTGTTCTAGAATGTCTTTTGTTCTTCTGGGTAGATGCCCAATAATGGGATTGCTGGATCAAATGGTAGGTCTACTTGTATCTGTTTAATATATCTCCATATTGCTTTCCCCATTTTGATTTACTCATTTATGAAATGATCATTCAGGAGAAGGTTGTTTAGCTTCCATGACTTTGAGTAGAAATGAGAATTTCTGTTAGGGTTGATTTCTACTTTTATTCCACTGTGATCTGAGAAGATGCATGGTATAATTTCTATTTTTAAAAAAATTTTAAGACATGCTTTGTGTCCTAGGGTAGGGTCAATGTTAGAGAATGTCCCATGAGCTGATGAGAATGTATATTCAGTGGATTTTGGGTAGAATGTCCTGTAACTGTCAGCCAGGCCCATTTGTTCTTTTGTTCTGTTAAAGTCCGATACTTGTTTGTTTATTTTCTGTTTGGAGGATCTGTCCTGTGTTGTCAGCAGGGTGTTGAAATCTCTGACTATTATGGTGTTGCTGTTTATCATTTGGTTTAGTTCAAGTAGGGTTTGCTTTATGAATCTGGGTGCACTTAAATTGGGTCTATACATATTAAGTATAGTTATGTCTTCTTGTTGAACTATACTCTTCACCATTATATAGTGATCATCGTTGTCTCTCATTACTTTTGTTGATTTAAAAACTAAATTACCTGAAAGTAAAACCACCATGCCAGCCTTCTTTTGGCTTTGATTTGCTTGAAATATTGATTTCTATCCCTTTATTTTCAGTCTAGATGCATCTTTGCTAGTTAGGTGAGTTTTCTGGAGACAGCAGATACTTGGATTGTATTTTTTTATCCATTGGGCTCCTATGTCTCTTGAGTGGAGAGTTCAAGCCATTCAGATTTATTGAGAGAACTGACAGGTGAGGTAGATTTGTGTTCATCCTGTTGGGTAGAACTTCTTTGCTCCTTTTTCTCCCTTGGGCCATTGTGGTATCTGGCCTTTGATCTTTAGCTCTTGAGTAGTTTTAGATTCATGAGTGTTTCTTGTGTTGGTCCATGTGCAACTCTGTTTTGAGTATATCTTGGAGAGTTGGTATTGTCTTGATGAATTCCCTCAGTCTTTGTTTATCTGAGAATGTCTTAATTTCTCCTTCATATACAAAATGTAGCATTTCTGGGTACAAGATTCTAGGCTGGGCATTATTCTGTTTTAGAAGAGTGAGGTTGGGGCCCCAGTCTCTTCTTGCTTGTAAATTTTCAGTTGAGAAATCTGGCATGATTCATATGGGGTTTCTTTTGTAGGTTGCTTGTTTCTTTCGCCTTATGGCTCAAAGAAGCACCTCATTAGTGGATATTTTGGTCAGTCTGATGACTGCAGGATGGAATGCCTTCCTATTTGCAATGAATCTCCCAGGGGTCCTTTGGACTTCTTGTACATGTATATTCAGATTTTTAGCAAGGTCTGGGAAGTTTTCCTCAATTATATCTTCAAATAGCTTATCCAACCCTTGTGTATTTTCTTCTTCAGCCTCAGGAATGCCCATAAGTCTCACATTAGACTTCTTCACATAATCCCACATTTCTTGCAGACTCTAGTCTTTTTTCTTATTTCTTTGCTCTAACTCTGTGACTGACTTATTTAATTGGAAGGTGGTATCTTCGATCTTGAGATTCTTTTTTCTGTTTGATCTACACTGCTCTTGAGGTTTTCCACTCTGTTTTGTAGTTTTCTGAATAAATTCTTCATTTCCAGGAGTTTGGTTTGATCTTTCTTTAATATTTCAATTTCTTTAGTGAATTTTTCTTCCAAGTGCTGGATTTTTTTTTTCTTTGTTTTGGTTATCAATTTTTTCTTGCATATCATTCGGTTTTCTGATGATATCGTGTTTGAGATTCTTCTTCTGTCATTTTGGTGTTCTGAGCTTGGCTAATGTCCCTTGCTAGAAAGCTGGGTGTTTCTTTTTGGTGGTGTGCTTTCCCTTTGATTCTTCTTACTTCTGGAGTTCTTTTGCTGATTCCTTCCCATCTGGATCAGCTGCTGCTGCTTGCCTTTAGATTTTTGTTTGGATGATGACACACCCTGTTTAGTCTCCGAGGCATTAGTTGGTGTTTATGGGTGAGATTTGATGAGTCAGTAGATGTAGTAAATGCGTGTGCAGAATTACCTCGCTGTCAGTAGGTGGTACTTGCTGGGAAGGGCAGGCTACAGTGTTGTTTTGGGTCCTGTAACCTGCTCTCATTCCTCTGGAGAGACACTCTTGTGCCTCATCTGGTGGGTAGGGCCCTGAGACTTTCAGGTGTGTCCTTATTGTGCACCTCAGTGAGGGCAAGTCACAGAGTGAGTCTGGGCAGAGCTAGGTTGGGTGAGCCATTCCTCAAGCTCCACAAATGCTGTTAGCTGGGGTCAAAAATGTGTTCTTTGCCTCTGGGCAAAGCTGCTAGGGAGGAGCTGGAATGGCCTCTCTCAGCAGGAAAGTCTGTGTGGGGGCATTGGGGCTGTCTGAGACATACAGTCTAGAGTAGGTCTTGCTCCTTTCCACCCTCCCTTATCCCACAGTTTCTCTGGGGCCTCTGTCAGGAGGCAGAACCTCAACCCAGTGGATCCACTCTAGCTGTCATGCAGGCCAGGAGATTCGTTTCCCAGGATCACACACTGGGATGGGTTCATGGCCCTCCTGTGAGAGGAAAGTTGCCCCTCAGGCATGCTGATCTGCCCCTGAAGGCACATTCACTCAGTAGGGTCATTCACAAATAACCCTTCTATGACCCATGGCAATGCAATTGAGGCCTGAGTGTATGGGATTTGGTCTGCAGACCTGTCTCCTGGGCCCTGGAGATCAGTCCTTGCCTCTTCCAGGGAGAGGAGTGTTGGTCTCAGGTCACCCACGGAGTGTCCAGGCTGGATCAGTGTCTCTTCACCTCAGGATTTTCCCCATTCTCCTGGAGTCACCAGGCAAGCAGCACCTGGGAGGGTGGGTGGATAGCAAGCTCGCAATCTGAGTACCCCTCAGTCTGCTGTAGGTCCCCAAAAGGAGGGATCACATTCCTTGCAGATGCTTCTGGGTAGTGGCTAAGTTGTCTTTCTCGGCAGTGGCCAGTAGGAAAAGAGGGAAGGGAGAATGAAGCAATATGGCACCTGCTGATTGGCTCGGGTCTGTGGACTGGGAGGTGCCCCGACAGAGATGGTAGCCTGGTGCCCTGTCTGCAAGAGGCTCATGGCTCACTGGTGGTGGCAGTCTGTGGGCCAGTGTGGGCATGTCTCTCGACTCAGGAGCCCATCCACAGTCCAAAATGCAAGAGAGGGGAAATGAGCTGCTCCATCTACCATTGTTGCTGATCTCCAGGCCTCTTGGGGGCCTTTCTCCTTCCAGTTCTCCTTTGCAGCCTCTTCGTGTGGAGTCTCCTATAGTTTCAGGCACTCTTCCTTCTGACCCTCGTCTGATCTATGTTCCTCTGTCTGACTATTTCTCTGACTTTCCTCTAAAATCTGTCTTTCTTGCAGAGACACTCTGGCTGGTGGTTTTTCCCATCTGCCATCTTGATTGGAACTCTGCCTATTTGTTATGTGAGCATTTCCCTAGCTGCACAGAAGCTGTTTAATTTAATCAAATCCAATTAATTTATTTTTCTTGTTGCTGTGATTGTCACTGGAATCTTCTTTATAAATTCTTTGCTTAGGTTGACATCTGGAAGAGTTTTTTCGAAAATTGTCTTCTAGTGTTCTTATAGTTTCATGCCTTACATTTAAGTCTCTTATCCATCTTGAATTATTTTTGTGAATGGTGAGAGACATGGATCCTCTTTTATTCTTCTACATACTGCTATCCAATTTTCCCACCAGCTTTTATTGAATAGGGATTCGTTCTCCCAATGTATATTTTTGTTTGCTTTGTCAAAAATTACATAGCAATCTGAGGATGGTTTTATGTCTGGGTTCTCAACCCTGTTCCAATGGTCTATATCTTTGTTAGTGTGACAGTATGATGCTGTTTTGGTTGCTATAGCCTTGTAGTATGCTTCAAGTCTGGTAGATTGATGCCTCTCAATTTATTATTTTTGCTTAAGATTGCTTTGGATATACAAGGTCTTCTCTGGTTCCATTTGAAGAATAGAATTATTTTTCTACATCTGTGAAAAATGATGTTGATATTTTGATAGGGATTCCATTGATTCTGTAAATCACTTTAGGCAGTATAGATATTTTAACAATATTGATTCTGCCAATTCATGAGTATCATAGGGTTTTCCATCTGTTTATATCCTCTGCAATTTCTTTTCTCAGTATTTTGTAATTCTCCCTATACAGGTCTCCCACCGTCTTAAATATTTTTCTAAATACTTAATTTCCTTTGATACTGTTGTAAAAGGTGTTATGTCTTTGATTTGATACTCAGCTTCACTGTTATTTGGTATCTTCTTAGACCACAGTGGAATAAAATTAGAAAGCAATTACACCAGAAACATTCAACTCTATAAAAAATCATGGAAATTAATCAATCTATGGCTGAATGAGAATACTGAGTCAAGGAGGAGATCCAGATGGCAATTAAAAGATTTTTTGAACTAAATATAACAGGGACAAAAGTAATTAAAATCTATGGTATATAGCAAAAACATTCCTGAGAGGAAAACTAATAGCATTAAATGTCCATATCCAAAAGAGAGAAAGATCACAAATCAACAAACTAATGAACCATCTCCAGGAACTGGATAAGGAAGAGCAAACCAAGTAAAATAAAATAAATAACTAAGATCAGAGCAGAATTAAATGAAATGAAGAAGAAAAGAACTAGACAGAAGATTAATAAAACAAAAAGTTGGTTCTTTGAAAAAATAAAATTCACAGTCTTATTAGCGATTGACCAGAAGTAGAAAGGAAATAACTATAATAAATTCACTTAGCAATGAAAATGAGAGGTCACAACAGATAGCACAAAAATACAAAATATCATCTTTGAATGCTACAAAAAATCTCTGTGCTCAAAACTTGAAAAAGTGGAGGAAATGAACAAATTCTTAGAAACATACAACCTCCCTAGGCTCAATTGGGAAGAAGTAGAATTCCTGAACAGACCAATATCAAGCACTGAAATTGAAACAGCCATAAAAATCTTTCCATAAAAATGTCCCAGAGCAGATGAGTTCATACCTGAATTTTACCAAACCTACAAAGAACTGGTACACATATTGCAGAAATTATTCCACAACATTGAGAAGGATGGAATCCTCCCCAACTCATTCAATGAAGCCAGTTTCACTTTGATACCAAATCCAGGAAAGAACACAACAAAAAAAGAAAACTACAGAGTAATATCCATTTTGAATATAGGTGCAAAAATTCTTAATAAAAACCTTAGCAAACTGAATTCAACTACATATCAAAAAGATAATTCATCACTACCAAGTGGGCTTTATCTCAGAGATGCAAGGATGATTCAAGATATGCAAATCTATAAATGTAATTTTTCATATAAATAAAAGCAAGAA
The DNA here is from genome assembly GCF_020740605.2 of Lemur catta. Taxonomy (NCBI): domain Eukaryota; kingdom Metazoa; phylum Chordata; class Mammalia; order Primates; family Lemuridae; genus Lemur; species Lemur catta. The sequence continues at coordinate 6,367,798 of NC_059156.1, read as the reverse complement.
CAAGGACCATATGATCTTCTCAATACATGCAAAAAAGGCATTTGTAAAAATTCAGCACACTTTCATGATAAAAAGTCTTAACAAAATTGGTACAGATGGATCATACCTCAAAATTATTAAAGTCATATACAATAAACCCACAGCCAACATCATATTGAATGGTGTGAAATTGAAAGTATTCCTGTTTAGAACTGGAACCAGACAAGGTTGCCCTCTATTGCCACTTCTAGTCAACACATTGTAAGAAGTCCTTGCCAGCGCAATCAGACAAGTGTAGGAAATCAAGCGTATCCAAATGGGGAGAAAAGAGGTCAAACTTTCACTTCCTGCTGATAATATGGAATTATATCTAAAATCCCCCAAAGATTCGACAAAGGTACTCCTTGAATTGATAACTGAATTCAGCAATATTTCAGGATACAAAATGCATACAAATTATCTTTCATTCTTGTAATTTTTTTTATATTTGGCATTCTTTATATAGTCTCCGTGTCTGATCTCACCTGATTTCCTCTTCTGCAACATTCCGGCAATCAGCAGGATTAAACAAATTGCTTTGTTTTGACTTTTGTGATCATGCTGACAATTCTAAGTCCAGATCAATAACTACACTTTAACATATTTCAATTTGTTTTCCATAAATTTTGCATTATCAGTTGCACAGTAATTGATATTCACCCTGAAAGCAGTTTGGATAAGATTTCACTGATACCAACAGTAAAGACATTTTTTCTCAGGGAAGAGTAATGTGAAAAACTGCAATTAAATTATAGAGCCAGACAAAAGTCATTGCAAGTAAGCTCATGGAAAATTCTAGTGTTTGAACATACAATGTTATTTTTTCTTTTAAAATATTAAGGGGGTATAAATGCTTTTGAAATATGACTTGAGTCAGGTCTCTAAACATGCCAAAAGAGTATTCATTGTACTCATTAGGTGAATTTTTACCCCTTTCCTCCTCATTTCTCCCCTCCCCATCTTTAGTTGATTTCCTATGACTTTTACTTCCCTCCATGCAATTGTGTGCCCATCATTTAGTTCTAATTTATTAGGGAGTACATGTGGTCTTTGTTTTTCCATTCATGAGATACTTCACTTACAGCAATGGTTTCCATTTCCTCCCAAATTGTTGCAAAAGGCCTTAATTCATCTTTTTTATGGCTGAGTTATCCTTAATTGTATACTTATACCACATTTTGTTAATCCACTCATGAGCCGATGGATCCTTGGGTTGTTTCCACATTCTTGCAATTGTGACTTGTGTTACAATAAATATTTGAGTACAGGTGACTTTTTGATAAATTGACTTCTTTTCCTTTAGGTAGATATCCATTAGTGGGACTGCTGGATCAAATGGTAGGTCTGCTTTAAGTTCTTTGGGAAATCTTCATATCTCATTTTTCAAGGAGGTTGTACTAATTTCACAGTCCCACCAACAGTGTCCAGGTAGTCCCTTCTCTCTGTATCCACTCCAGCATCTATTGTTTTTGTACTTTTAAATAAAAGCCATTCCAACAGGAGTAAGATGATATCTCATTGTGGTTTTAATTTGCATTTCTCTGATGATTAGTGACATTGAGTATTTTTTCATATGTTTGTTGACCATTTTCCTATCTTCATTTGAAAAACTTCTGTTTATATCTTCTGTCCACTTCTTAATACCGTTGTTTGTTTTTTTCTTGATTTGTTCGAGTTCTTTGTAAATTATGGATATCATCCCTTTATCAGGTGTGTAGACAGTGAATATTTTCTCCCATTCTATAGGTTGTCTATTTTCTCTGTTGATTATTTCCTTAGCTGTACTGAAGCTTCTTTAATTTAATCAATCCCCCCCCTTTTTTTTTTTTTACTATAATTGCTTTTGGGGTCTTAGTTACAAATTCTTTGCCTAGACTGATATCTAGAAGAGTTTTTCCTATATTTTCTTCTAGGATTCTTATGGTTTCATATATTACTTTTAAGTCTTTTATCCATCTTGAATTAATTCTTAATAGTAGTGAGAGATAGGGATCCTGTTTCATTCTTCTGCATATGGCTATCCCATTTTTCCTACACCATTTATTAAATAAAGTTTCTTTCTCCCAGTGTTCATTGTTCTCTCCTTTATCAAAGATCAGTTGCTTGTACGTAGATGATCTTATATCTGAGATCTCTATTCTCTTCCATTGGTCTATGTCTCTGTATTAGTATCAATACCATGCTGTTTTGGTTTCTATAACCTTGTGGTATAGTTTGAAGTTTGGTAATGTGATGCCTCCAGCTTTGTTCTTTTTGCTTAGGATTGCTTTGGCAATTTATGCTATTTTCTGATTCCATATAAAGCACAGAATTATTTTTTTATTTATTTTTAGATCTGTGACATACATTGTTGGCATTTTGATGTGGATGGCATTGAATCTGTAAATCACTTTGGGTAGTATGAACATTTTAATAATGTTGATTCTACCAATCCATGAGCAGGATATGTTTCTCCATTCATTTGTCATACACAATTTATTGATCATATAATTTTATAAATTATAGTTTTAACCCAAGTATTTCCAGGAATGATTTGAAGCAATTTACAAAACACTATCCATATGTATGCAAAGGAGTGTAAAAATGCATCTTCATGTTTCTTGAAGCTGGAAAAATGGGTTGCTGAATTATCAAATCTTTGAGAAAAACATGGAAGAGTGAGGCAGACTAACAATAGTATCTGTATTATTGCCCCAGTGTTTTGCACATTTTCCTATGGGGAGGTGTTAGGAGGCACATTTGATTTTAGAATATTTGTTCTTAAGATGGCAAAAGTTCTCAATATTTGACTATTAGTTAAGTATTGCTAATGATGATTTTACAGAAATTTCCAATCAAATAGTTTTTTCAACATTAAGAGAACATAGAAAATATATTATAAATATTTTCCTTTTCTGTTAGAGATTGTCTAGTTTAGCATTTCTTAAGCTTGAGTGCAGTTAACTGTAGAACCTAAAATAATACTTATTCTTTGGTTCCATGCCCCTAGAGTTCCAACCTGAGGTATATGACATTTTTACAAGTTCCCCCAGTTGAGTATAATGTACATGCAGAGTTGAGAACTTTTGTTCTGCCCTAATCCACAGATAAATCCATTTTAACATAAAATATGTGCACATATTCAAGGCAAAGTATCTTAAACTCCAGAACAATCTAAAATTTTATAATGGCAATTGGAGAGAAACAAAATAAACTCCGTTTAAACAACACGATCTCAAAAATATTATGTTCAGAGAAATAAACCTTTTACAAAAAAAGTACTGCACAATTCCATTTATGTAACCTCTAAGAAAAGAGAAATTTGTGATAAAAGAAATAGAAATAGTGGTGGTAATGGAGAGGGTTTCACTGGATAAGAGTAGGAAGTAATTTTACTGAAGATTGAAACATTCTTATCCTTATGAAGTGTTACAATGGTGTAGAAATTTATCAAAACTCATCGAACTGTACACTTAACATATGAACAATTCACTATACATAAAGTACATATGTAGAAGTAAAAGAAGACCAACCACATGAGAGCAAACAATAGCTACTTATTTAGGGCAAGGGAGTCATCCATCATCACCTGCATTTGTAAGAGACTCAAAGGCAGGCAGAAGAGCAGGAAAGATTTACAATGGGAAAAAGCAAAGCCTTCAGGTGTGTCCTGATTGGCGGCTGTTGAAAAAGGGAAAGTTGCACTTAGTTTTGCTAATTAAAAGCAAAATACCTTATTTATTTGGTCAGAGGTGCAAATTTATATTGCTCTGGTTGGTCCTAAACTGGAAGCAGGAAAAAAATTAGAGAAATTGTGAGTTATTAAGTCCTGGCCCTTTGTGCTCAGTAATAACAGAAGTTACTGTTTCCCACGTGCGTGGCCCACGTACTGCTTGCTGGAGGTAGTGTCTGACTTCCTACAAAGTTTCTAGCAGGTTGCTGCAGACTGTCAGTTCTATTTTTACATACAATTTAGATTTTGTTTGTATGCTCAATACCTTAAATGCAATAAAAGAATGAATTAAATAAACAGCAAATATCCCTGCAGGCTTGGGGAAGCAGAGACAATTATTACTTCGGGAGACCCCAAATATTCAGTAAACTTAAAACACCTCCCACCCACCCCCACACACGACACCCCTACCCACCCCACTCCCCAACCAGCGAAAATGGAAAACAGAGATCAGGATGGGCTAAACTGAAGAAAACACTACAGTTTATCACTGCAGACCTGACAATACAGCCCAGGTGATGCCGGGATAGCTGTCCCCAAATGTCCTAATAAAATAACCTTGCACACTTTTTTTCAGTGTGCTCACAGCTCAAGTGCCGCTATCAGAACGATCCAGAGAGAAACAGCGCCACAGTGGTAAAAGAGTCCACTCCTGAAATCTTCCTCGGACGCTGAGGCTGACGGCACAGCTAGTTGCAGCACACAAGAAGCATAACACTAGGCTTCCGGTTTCCTGTGCTGCCGCGCAACCACCATGATTCCAGTGTTGCTGGTTGTGGCGGTGGTGGGCTGCTGGACTGCTGTTTACCTGATCGACTTGGTGCTGAAGGTGAGGACCTCAAACCGAAGGCCCATGCCCGTGGTGCCTGTGGTGAGCATGCAGACGACCCTGTGTCTTCTGACGCTTTTTCTTTTCTCCTGGCTTCCACAGGGGAAGGGAACATATCACATTGCTCAGTATTGCGGGCTCTGCATCTCTCAGGTCCTGCGGGCTCTGCTTCTTTCAGGTCCTGCCCGGGAGTTGCCGGTTGTGGGTTGAGAAGAACTACGGACTAGCCCCTACTAGACCTCTTAGTACTGTATCTGGGAGGTAAATAGAACTCCTGTTTAGGAAAGGCATTGTTTTGCGTAGTATTTCAGATCATGACCTTCTGGAGACCTTGGTATGGAAATGAGTCAAAATCAAGCCAAAATTTAGGTGATAATATTGGCCTCCAACTTTAAGGTGCATAGGATTATCTGGGGGTCCAGTTAACTTGCAGATTCTGATTCTGCAGGCCTGGAGTGGCGCCTAAAATGCTGCCATTCTGAAAACCTCCTAAGTTCTGCTGTTCAACCAGTGATTACACTAAGTAGTAAGTGGATAATTTCTCTATCTTTTTTTTTTTTCCTTTTTTTACAGCTTTATTGAGATATAAAGACAAGGGATTTAACTGTACACTTTTTCAGTGTTCATACATATTTAGTACATACAATTTAAAACGTATTCAGATACGTATAGGTCCATAAACCGTCACTTCATCAATATGGTTAATTCTGGCATCTCCCATTTTCCTCCTGCTTCTTAGTAATCCTTTTTCTCACCCTTATGCACTTTCCCATCCCCAGGTAAACTTTTCTCTGCTTTCTGTCGCTCTAGTTCGCATTTTCCAAGGTTTTATGTAAGTGGAATCATATGTATTCTTTTTTGGAGGAAGGAGGAGTCTGGATTCTTTTAGTCAGCATAATTATTTGAGATTCAGTAGCTCATTCCATTTTATTGCTAAGTATATTCCATTTTATAGATGTACCAGTGTATCTTTTCAGGGACAAATATGGGCCGTTTCCATTTGGGGGCTTGTACAAATAAAGTTATAATTAACATCCAGTACACATCTTTGTGTGGACATATATTTCTTCTTCTTTTGGATAAATACCTAAGAATGGAATGACTGGATATGGTAGGTATAACTTTAAAAAAAAATGCCAGTTTTCCAAACTGATTGTGCCATTTTAGAATCCTACCAGCAGTGTATTATAGATTCATTTTCTTCGTATCCTGACCAAGAGTTGGTATTGTGAGTCTCTAATTCTAGCTATTTGATTAGGTATGTAGTGGTATTTCATTGTGATTTTACTTACGCTTCCCTAATGACTAATTTGGCATAGGTATCTCATCTTTGTTGAAGTGTCTGTTAAAATATTTTGCCTGTTGTTTTAAATTGGGTTGTTTTCTTAAGAATTTATCAATCAAACTACAATGAGATACCATCTCCCTCCAGTTAAAATGGTTTTTATCCGAAAGACAGGCAGTAACGAATGAGGACAAAGATGTGGAGAAAGGGGAACCCTCGTACACTGTTGATTGAAATGTACATTAGTGCAATCATTATGGAAAACAGTATGGAGCTTCCTCAACAAAACTGAAAATAGAACTACCATGTAGCCCAGCAATCCTTCTGCTAGGTATATAGCCAAAGGATGGGAATTCAGTATATCAAAAAGACACCTTCGCTCCCATGTTTATTACAACATTATTCACAATAGCGAAGATACGGAAACAACTTTAATGTTCATCATGGGATGAGTGGATAAAGAAATTGTGGGGCACATACACAATGGAATATTATATAGGTACAAAAAGAATGAAATTCTGCCATTTGCATCAGTATGGATGGGACTGGAGAACATTATGTTAGGTGAAATAAGCGAAGCATAGAAAGACAGATGTTGTGTGTTCGCACTCATATGTGAGAGCTACATATTTAAAACAATTGATCTCATGGAAATAAAAAGTAGAGTGAGTTAGCAAAGACTGGGAAACGTGGCAGAAAGGGGAGGGATAAAATCGGGATCATTAATGAGTGCAAAAATATAATTAGATATAGTGAACAATATTTGATAGCGCAACAAAGTGACTATAGTCAATGGTAAAGATATAGTTTAACTAAAAGAGTGATTTGGAATATTCCTAACACAAAGAAATGCTAAATGCCTGAGTTGATGATTAGCCTAATTTAATTAATTCACATTATATGCCTGTATCACATGTATCTTGTAAAGATATACAACTATTATGTGCCAATAAAATTAAAAATAAACACATTTTTAAAAATAATTTTTTGTATTTACTTAACAGTTTTTGTTTTAAGAAGTTTTAAGTGTTCTTTACGTATTCTAGTTGCAAATTCTTTATCAGACATATAGTTTACAAAGATTTTCTTCCAGTCTGTGGCTTGTCCTTTTATTTTCACAAGTAGCTTTAAAAGCAAGTCTCAATTTTGATAAAGTCTAATGTATTCATTGGTTTGTAGATTGTACTTTTCTTGATGTTTTCGTCTACAAATTTAATAATTTAGGTTTAAATATTTGAGTTATGGATTGAAGTTTGGAGTTTTTTTTGGTAAATGAATATTTAATTTTAATTTGTTAAAGGCTGTGCTTGGTATACTGTATCTTCTTTGAACATTAGCAAAATATTAGTTATTTATATTTGTGTGCATTTATTTCTAGACTTTGTATTTTTGTCCATACCATGCTGTGTTAATCTAGGAATTTTTTTTTTTTTTAAGACAGAGTCTCATTCTGTTGCCTGGGCTAGAGTGCCATGGCCTCAGCCTAGCTCACAGCAACCTCCAACTCCTGGGCTCAAGCAATCCTCCTGCCTCAGCCTTCCGAGGAGCTGGGACTACAGGCATGCATGCGTCACCATGCCCGGCTAATTTTTTCTATATATTTTTAGTTATCCATATAATTTCTTTCTATTTTTAGTAGAGATGGGGGTCTCACTCTTGCTCAGGCTGGTCTCAAACTCCTGACCTCGAGTGATCCTCCCACCTCGGCCTCCCAGAGTGCTAGGATTACAGGTGTGAGCCACCGCGCCTGGCCAGAATTTTTTAATTACTCTTGAAATCAGGTAATTCTTCCACCTTTCTTTTTCAAAGTTTTTTTTAAATATTTAACATTTTCTTGTATTTCTGTATGAGTCTTAAAGTCAGTGTATTAATTTCTACAAAATGTTCACTGGCATTTTTATTTAGATTACATATACTCTATTATAGCAATTTGGGAAAAATTGACGTTTTTACAGCATTGACTCTCTTGAGCTATGAATTGGCTATATTTCTACATTCACTGAAGTCTTCCTTAATTTTTTAGCAATGTTTCTAGTTTTTGGTTTATACTTTGGTCATTTATTTTTAGTCTTTTTATCAGATTTATTCCTTATATTTTATAATTATAATGCTAGTATGTGGAACTTTAAAAATTTAAATTTCCTATTACCATTCACTGGCATAACTAATGTCTAGTATCACTGATTTTGTATGCTGACTTTATATTCTGCAACATTCTAAATTTGCTTATTTGTTCTAATAGCTTTTTGTCCATTATATCAGATTTTCTTCACAGACAACTATGTTATCTGCCAATGAATGATATTCTACTTTTTCCTTTATAATCTTTATACATTTTACTTGTTTAATTTAATTTTTCATAATTTTTAATTTTTATAGGTACATAATAGTTGTACATTTGTATTGATACATATGATATTTTGATACAGGCATAAAATGTGTGATGATGAAATCAGTGTAATAGGGTTATCCATCTCTTCAAACATTCATCATTTCTGGTGTTAGGAGCATTTCATTTCTACTCATAGTATTTTTAAATATTTCCTTTCTTATCTAATTTCAATGCCTAGAATAAGAGTAAACGTGTTCCTGATTTTCAGGACAACATTCGTTCTTTCACTATAATGAAGTTAGGCTGTGGATTTTTAACTGATGCCCTCTATCAATATAAGGAAGTCTTTATCCCCTTCTTTTCCTAGATTGCTTAGAGTGTTTGTTTAGAATGTATGCTTGATTTTGGCAAATGCTTATTTTGTATTGAGGTGACCATGTGACTTTCCTTTTTAGTTAATGTGATATATAGATTGCTTTTTTTAATGTTAAAAAAATGAAGACTTGCATTCCTGAATTAAATACATTTGGTAATAATATATTATCCTTTTAATATATCATTAGACCCAATTTGCCAAAAGTTTGTTTAGAATTTTGAAGATCTGCTCATGGATATTGGTCTATATGTTTGTTTGTTTGTTTTTGTTTATTGAGAGGAGGACAATATTAGTATTAGTGTAAAGGTATACTTATTAAATAAATTGAGAAGTAACTCTTGAATCTTTAGGAAGAGTGCATACAGAACTATTTTTTTCTTAAATAATTTAGTAGAATTCACAAAGCTTAAAGAGTGGATTTTGTGTGTATGACTGGATAGTTTTTAACTAAATTTCAGTTATTTTAATAGATAAAAACCAAATGAGATGATGTTATTCTTCATCAGTGATCGTTGATTCTAATTTGTGTCTTTTATGGAATTATTCCCTTTCGTCTAGGTTGTCAAATTAATTGGCATAAAGTTGTTCATCTTAGGCCTTTACTCTTTTGATATTTATATACTCAATATTTATGTCTCCACTCTCATTTCTTATATTTGTAGTTTGTGGTTCTCTCTTTTTTTCTAAAAAGTCCAGTTAGAGGTTTATCAATTTTATTGAACTTCACTAATAATCAAATTTTTGTTTTGTTGATTATTCTCTATTTTCTGTTTTGTATTGTGTTGGCATGGAGTTCATTTTTATTATTTCCTCTGGTTACTTTGGATTCAGTGTGCTCTTTTTTCTCTAATGTCTTAACAATTCCTGAAAACATTGCCTTCAGACCTTTATTTTTAATGACTGTTTAGTGTTATATTTATCCTCTACCACACTATGTATGCTTTAACAGCATCTAAAACTGATAATACCGTATACTTTCATTTTTATTCAATGCACACTATTTTCTTGCTCCCTTTTTGAGTTATTCTGTGCTCCATGGATGTCATAGTAAGAAAGATATCTATGCCCTAATCCACAACATAATTAGGTTACACACCTTGAGATGTGAAGATTAGTCTTTATTATCAGGGTATCACTCTAGTCTTAGGAGTCCTTAAAAGGACTATGGTCAGAGACATATGATGAAATAAGAAGGGTGAAAGAGACATGCAATATTACTGACTTTGAAGAAAGAAGTCCATGAGCCAAGGAATGTTAGTGGCCTGTAGAAACTGGAAAGGGTGAGTAAATAGAGTCTTGCCTAAGTCTTCAGAATGGAACAGCCCTTCCAGTACCTTGATTTTAGACCATTGAGACCTGTGTCAGACACCTGACCAACAAAACTGTAATATACAAATTTGTTTAGGTTTCAGCTGTTAATTGTGTGATAATTTATTTTGGTAGGTATGAAAAAGTGGTATAATGGATTAATTGAAAGTTTTTTGGTTTGCAAATATTTGAGGTTTTTCAAAGATCTTTCATATTAATAATAGTTTCAAATTAATTTCATTGTGATCTAAAAACATTTCTATACTGGAATCATTTAAAATTTATTTAGACTTATTTTATGGTCCAGCACATGCTCTGTCTGGCTAAATGTTCTATGTGTGCAACAGAAGGTTTATCCTTCTATTAGTGGTAAATTCTATAATTAAGTTGATAGTGCAGTTCAAATCCAGTATATCATTGCTGATTTTTGGCCTAATTGTTCTATAAATTAAAAGGGAGGAATATTGAACTCTCTCATTCAAGATAGACTGATTTCTCTGGTGTTGGTCATTAAGAACATAGCACTCATCCAAATACCGTTTTTTGGTAAGTCAGTAACAGAGCCTTTCTGATGCCTTGTTTTGGAGTCTTTTCAAATCACAATATAATAGTTACTTATCTTCTGTGATAATAATATGCTTGGAGTAAAAACAGAACAGCTTTAAAATTGTAAATTTGGGCAGTTATTATTATCTGTAAAAAATACTTCTATTTATTTTTCCTAAACAGTACAAGTATTCATTTTCCACAGTTGAATGATGTGGAACTTTTCTTTCTCTCTTAGTCATCTGTCTATTTTAAGGATTCTTATGAAGACTGGTTGGAACACAATGGATTAAGCATCTCTCCTTTTCACATAAAATGGCAGACAGCTGTGTTCAATCGTGCCTTTTACAGTTGGAGACGAAAGAAAGCACGGATGCTTTACCAGTGGTACTCTTCATCTTCTCTTTTGGTTTAAATTATTCATTGTTATTATGAGGAAAAGAGCTTGTTATGTGTAATATTTTAATAATTTTTCACTCTATCCATTTTTAAAATATTGAATGGTAACTTTAAATTGTTAAAACAATAAAAGGAAGAAGCTATCACAATATCTTACCATATTATTAATCCCATTTGTCACAAAAGAAAACTAAAATAAAAGTCAGAGTAATAAAATAAGTAAAAAATGTACTCTAATGGTGAAATATTTGAGAACATAAATATTTGACAACAAGGTCAAAATACCAGCAAGTGAATGAGCAAGGGACACGAGAATAAACCAAACCAATTCTTTTTTTCATAATGGGGAACAATATGTAGCCTCTTCATTTATTTTAGAATTGTAATTGTTGTAATTGATAGTGCCCATGCTTCAGTCAAATGTCCATAGGTCAGATGAATAAAAGAAGCACATTATTTAGCTGTTACATTGAGGCTGTCAAATGTGGTTAATGTATTTGTTAATATTTAAGTTATGACAATTATACATTTATATTATTTTCGTTTTAACAGGTTCAATTTTGGAATGGTGTTTGGAGTAATTGCCATGTTTAGCTCTTTTTTCATCCTTGGAAAAACACTAATGCAGACTCTGGCACAAATGATGACTGACTCTCCCTCTTCCTCCTACACTTCTTCCTTGTCTTCTTCTTCATCCCCCCTTTCTTCCTCCTCTACATCGTCTTCCCCATCTTCTTCCATTCACAGGGAGCAGGTGCTGCAAGTTGTGGTAAGTGTCTTCCTTTTTAAAAAAATAATTTAAATGTAATTATAAAATGTGATGTGTGGGATAATTTCCACCCATGATGTAAAAAATGTATAGGTAATATGCATAAGAAAATAAATTGTCTTACAATATTTCAAATTATGTGCTTTAACATAAACATTAATGATATAGTAATAATTATTAAAATTTGTGGCAGAACAAATGGACTACTCTTCACACTGCTAACAATTAGGGAATATCCATTTTATTTATATTGTCTTCTTTAAATACTAAAAGATTAAAACTATAGAAGAGTTAAGACTACTTATTTGAAATCACTGTAATATATAAATAAACTACATTTTAATTCTGGGTGAAATGATTGCCTTTCCTATGATTTTATAATTTTTAGAAACTATTTATTGATGCATAACAATTAATCCAGAAATTAAAAACTTGAAAAAACAAATCTTCTGTTAGAAGTCCAGCCACAATTTAGTTGGATTCTATTTCAGGATCTTAAAGTTTTAGCCCACATCCTGCGCACGTATCTGAAGACTGGGATACACTTCCCAAGCTCACTTAATGTTTTTAGCGAGATTCAATTTATCAGAGGTTAGTGGACTGAGACCCTCATTTCTTTGCTGGTTCTTAGCTGAGAACATTCTTAGTTATTACCAGATACACTCTTCATAGTGCAATTTCTTTCATCACAATACGTAAGCTACCAAGGTAATAGAGAAAATAGCAAGATGTAAGTTATAGTCTTTATAACCTAATCACAGAAATGACATTCCATCACTTTGCCATCTTGTAATTTGTAGAAGCAAATCGCTAGCTAAATCCACTCAAAAAAAGGAAATTACACAATGATGTCAGTACTGGAAGAATGAAATCATTAAGGGCCATCTTTGAGAGATCCTGTCACAGAATCTAATCAACAATACCTTATTCTTTAAAGGTGTAAGATCTTCTTGAAATGACTTTGTGATGTGAGCAATAATGTGCTAAGTCATACTCCTTAGGTTGTAAGTTTTTGTAATAATAAATACTTTTAAGCACATGTGTTTACTTATATACGTTATGATATTATGTCAGAATGTTTTCCCACTGGCCAACTTTTACTTCCGATTTTACATTTATTTCTTTATTTTTTATTTCAGAACACTACAGGGAGGCAGACATTCTGATTACCTGTTTAGTTTTTGTGCAGTTTCAGTCAAAGTTACAAGCATGCTCACCACCAAGTCAGCATGCACTGTACTTGATTGGTATAAATTTACTTGTCCTCTCCTCTTCCCTCTAAACTAGTTTGTTTCCCTTGAGTTTTACTACCATATGTGCTCAGGGCTGTTAATCAATTAGTTCCAGTCTAATAATGAGTACATTTTCCATTTTTGCATTACATGGCTTAGAACAGTGGTCTCTAGTTCCATCTAGGTTGTTACAAAAGGTATTAGTTCACCTTTTTTATGGCTACATAGTACTCCATAGTATACATATGCTACATTTTATTAATCCACTCATGTATTGGTGGGCACTTGGGTGGATTTCATATCTTTGTGTGAATTGTACTGCAGTAAACATTCAAACATATGTGTCTTTTTGAAAAAATGATTTTTTTCCTTTCATTAAACACCCAAAAGTGGAATTGCTGGATCAAATAGTAGCTCTACTTTTAGTTCTCTGAGGTATCTCCATACTATTTTCCATAGATGTTGTGCTAGTTTACAGTCCACCAACAGTGTATAAGTGTTCTTTTCTCTCCACATCCACGCCACCATCTGTTGTTTTGGGACTTTTGTATGAAAGAAATTCTCACTAGGATTAGGTGATAGATGATAGGAAATGTTATTTGCATTTCCCTGATAATTAGAGACTTTGAGCTTTTGTTCATATGTATATTGGCCATTAGTCTATCTTCTTTTGGAAAGCTCCTGTTCATGTCTTTTGCCCACTTTTTAATGGGGTGGTTTGATTTTTCTTTCTTGGTGATTTGTTTAAGTTCTTTATAGATTCTGATTATCAGCTCATTATTGGATGTACACCATGGAAATATTTTCTCCCATTCTGTAGGTTTTTTGTTTACTCTGTTGATTGTTTCCTTGGCTTTACAGAGGCTTTTTAGTTTAATCAAATGCCGTTATTAAATTTTTAGTAATGCTATGATTGCCTTTGGGGTCTTCTTCTTACATTGTTGGCCTAGGTTGATATCTAGAACAGCTTTTCCAACATTTTCTTCTAGAATTCTTATAGTTTCATGTCTTAGGTTTAAGTCTGTTATCCGTTATGAATTAATTTTTGTGAATGGTGAGAGGTGTGGATCCTGCATGTGTCTATGCAATTTTCCCAGCAACCTTTATTAAGTAGAGTTTCTTTTCCACAGTGTAAGTTTTTGTCTGCTTTGTCAAAGATCAGATGGCAATGTGAGGACGGTTTCATATCTGGGTTTTCTGTTCCATTGGTCTGTGTCTCTCTGTTTTTCTCCCAGTACCATGTTGTTTTGGTTACTGTAGCCTTGTTGTATACCTTGATGTCTGCTGAAGTGATGCCTCCCAATTTATTCTTTTTGCTTAGGGTTGCTTTGGCTGTTTGGCGTCTTTTCTGTTTCTACAAAAAGCATAGAACTATTTTTCCTAGATCTGTGAAAAATGACTTTGGTATTTTAAGGGGTATTGCATTGAATCTGTGGATCACTTTTGGTAATAAAGACATTTTAAGAATGTTGATTGTGCCAATCCATTAGCATGATGTGTCTTTCATCTCTTTGTGTCCTCTAGAATTTCCTTCCTCTGTGTTTCATAGTTCTCCCTGTAAAGGTCTTTCAACTTTTTTTTTTTTTTATATATATATTTTTTTTATTTCAGCTCATCATGGGGGTACATAAGTTTAGGTTATATACATTTTCCATGTCCCACCCATCCCCCCGAGTCAGAGTCCCAAGCGCGTCCGTTCTCATTCTCCCGACAGTGCACCTAGCACTCATCATGTAGTCATACCTCCATCCCCTCCCCCCCCCACCTCCCCGGGTCTGCACCTTCAAGCATGACCATTCCCCAGAGGGTGTGCAACGCACTCATCATGTAGGCATACACCCATCCCCTCCCCCCACCCCCCATCCCAGTCTGATATCCAATTGGTATCCTTCCCTGATGTCTTTCAACTTTTTAGTTAAATATATTCCTAAGTATTTTATTTCTTTGCTGCTGTTGTAAAAGGTATTGGGTATTTGATTTGATTCGCGGCTTGACTATTGTTGACATATATGAATGCTACTGATTTTTGTGTATTGATTTTATAACCTGAAACTTTGCTAAATTTGTTTATCAATTCTGGGAGTCTCTTGGCATAGTCTTTGGGAGGTTCTGCATATAAGATCATATCATCACCAAAGAGCAATAATTTGACCTCTTCTTCCCCGATTTGGATTCCCTTGATTTTCTTCTCTTGTCTGATGCCTCTGTATAGGACTTCTAGCACTATGTTCAATAAAAGTGGTGATAGTGGGCAACCTTTTCAGTTGGTTCCAGTTTGAAGTGGGAATGCTTTCAATTTTTCCCCATTCAGTATGATGTTGCCTGTTGGTTTTTCATATATGGCTTTTATAATTTTCAATTAAGTCTCATCTATGCCTGTCTTAAATGTTGTTACCACAAAAGAGTGCAGAATTTTGTGGTAATTGAGAGGATCATATGGTCTTCATTTTTGCTTCTTTCTGTGGTAAATTACATTTATAGATTTGCATAGTGGAACCATCCTGACATCTCTGGTATGAAGCCTATTTGGTGTTGGTGGATGATGGTTATCATTATTATAATTATCGTTATTTTGGTGTGCAGCTGAATGCAGTTTGCTAGGAGTTTATTGAGAATTTCTACATCGATATTCATAAGGGATATTGGTCTGCAGTTTTCTTTTTTTGTTGTGTCCTTTCCTGGCTTTGGTATCAAGTTAATACCAGCTTCATAGAAAGAGCTGGGAGGATTTCTTTCCCCTCAGTAGTATGGAATAATTTCTGTGGGTTAGGTACCAGTTCTTCTTTGAAGTTCTTTTCTGAAGGTCTGGTAAAATTTGGCTGTGAAACCATTTGGTCCAGGACTTTTTTTTGTTGGAAGATTTCGTATTGCTGATTCAATTTCAATATTTGATATTAGTCTGTTCAGAAATTCTTTTTCTTTTTCTTTTTTTTTTTTATTTCAGCTGTTCATAGGGGTACAAAAGCTCAGGTTACATACATTGTCCATGTCCCGCCCATCCCCCTGAGTCAGAGCCTCAAGCGTGTCCATTCTCCAGACAGTGCACCTGGCACTCACCATGTAGTCATACCTCCATCCCCTCCCCCCACCCAGAAATTCTACTTCTTCCTGATTGAGCCTGGAGAGGTTGTGTGTTTCCAAGAATTTGTACATTTCAAGAGAATGTGCATAGAGACTTTTATGGTATTGAGAGATGATTGTTTACATTTCCATGGTACCAGTTGTGATTTCTCCTTATTCATTTCTGATTGAGTCACTAGAGTTCCTTCTTTTTTGTTTCTGGTTAATATAATGAGAGGCTTGTCAATTTTATTTATCTTCTCAGGGTAACAATTTCTCATTTCATTAATCTTGTTTATAATTTTGTTATCGATTTCATCTAATTTGCTCTGATCTTGGTTATTTGTTTTCTTCTGCTGGTTTTGGGATTGGTTTGGTTTTCCTTTTCCTGTTCCTTGAGATGATTCATTAATTTCTTGATTTGAGGTCTTTCTGTCCTTTCAATGTAGGCATTTATGGCTTAAAATTTTTCTTCCAGGTCTGCTTTGGCTGTCTCCCACAGATTTTGAGGACTTGTGTCCCTTTTATCATTTAGTTCATAGAATCTTTTGATTTCCATATTTATCTCCTCTTTGACTCAACTCTCATTTAGCAATAGCTTGTTTAGTTTCCATGACTTTGTGCAGAGATGAGTGTTTCTGTTGGAATTGATTTCTAATTTTATTTCAGTATGGTCTGAGGAGATTCATGGTATAGTTTCTACTGTTTTAAATTTGTTGAGACTTGTTTTGTGGCCTAGGATGTGATTAATCTTAGAGAATGTTCCATGAGCTTATGAGAGGAACATGCATTCAGTGGTTTGGGGGTAGAATATTCTATAAGTGTTTTTTAGGCCAATTTCTTCTAGAGTTCTGTTTCAGTCCATGGTTTCTGTGTTTATTTTCTATTTGAAGGATCTGTCTATTTGTCAGTGAGAGGTCAAAGTCTCCTACCATTACAGTGCTGCTGTTTATCATTTTGTTTAAAACTAGTAGGATTTGCTTTATGAATCTGGGCTCTCCTGTGTTAAGATGCATAAATATTGAGAATTGCTATGTCTTCTTGTTGAATTGTCCTCTTTACTATTATATGTTAACAATCTTTATCTTTCTTTACTTTTGTTAATTTCAAGTCTATTATCTGATGTGAGAACAGCTATACCAGCTTTCTTTTGGTTTCCATTTCATAGAATAATGTTTTCTGTCCTTTAACCTTGAGCCTACAAGAATACTTGTGGGTTAGATATTTTTCTTGGTGACAGCAGATACCTAGCTTGAGTGATGGATTTCTTATTCATGCTGTTGGGTAAAACTTTATTGTTTTGTTTTACCTCTTGAACATTGCGGTACATGGGCTCTGACTTCTATCTTTTGGGTGATTTTACTCTAGTTGGTATATATTGTGTTGATCTATAGAAACTCTGGTTTTCAGAATACAAAATTCTAGGCTGACCATTAACTATGTGTGAGAAGACTGAAATTGTGCCTAAGTTTCTTCTGGATTTATAACGTCTCCTTTGACAAGTCTGTAGTTAGTCTAATGGGCTTTCCTTTGTAAGTTACCTGATTTGTTTGGCCTTACTGCTCATGGATAGTGCTTCTTTCGTGTTAACTTTGGCTAGTTTGATGACTATGTGTCATGGTGATTCCTGTTTGCAGTGAGTCTCCTGAGACTTCTTTGAGCTTCTTGTACTTGGAAATCTATATTTCTAGCAAGGCCAGGGAAATTTTCCTCAATTGTTTCCTCAGAGATTTTTCCAAACCTGTGTATTTCCTTCTTCACCCCCAGGGGTGTCTATGATTCTTATGTTAGGCGTAATACCATATTTCTTGAATGAATTTTCATTTCTAGAAGTTCTTTTGTTTTTTGTTTAATAATTTCTTTAGAGAATTTTTCACACTTCTTTCTTTGTTTTTGTGACTTCTTTGTGTTGGGTTTCTGTTTTCTCTTGTATTTCATTGAACTTCTTTCAAATTTGTATTCAGAATCCATCATCTGTCATTTTAATATGTTTAGGTTGGTATCAGTGGGTAAGGAGAAATTTTTGTGGTGTGCGTGGTTATCTCTTTTCGCTTTGATTTTTCATATTTCTAGAGTTTTTGTTGGTTCCTTTTCATCTGATCTCTCAATCGAGAGCTGAGTGTTCTAGGGCTGGCTTATGGACCTGTCTCCCGAGTCCCCAGAGATTGTTCCCTGACCATGCTAGGGAGAGGAGTACTGGTCCTGAGTTATGTTTGGAGTGCTCTAGCAGGTTTGATGGACCTTTTGGTTTAGACTGCTAAGGCAGCCCCACTCTCAGTGGTGAGCTCTGCTGGTAACACACCCCACCCACAGTGAAACAGGCATCGCAGCAGGGAAACGCTGTGGTCTCCCTGCACTGCTGTCATGTCCTGTGGGCACTTGGTCCTGCCCACCTGCCCAATCCACCAGAAGGCAATCCTGTGAAATGCCACTGCTGCAGCACTACTCTCAGTGGCAGCCTCGGCCTATAATGCTGCAAAGAAACAGGCGTCTCAGCACAGAGACTCCCAGTTGCTGTTGGGTGGGTGGTGGGGGAAGAGGCTATGGTTACAAGCCAGCTTAAGGCCACGTTACTTTCTATAGTGCCAGGCATAGAGGAAGTGTCTAGGTGTAAAAATGCTAAATTTCTGGTTTCAGCTAGCACTCTCCTGGTGAGAGTTTTGTATCCAGTGCTTGCTGGAGTCACCCATGTCAGATACCGGAGTCCCCCTTAACCCTTTCACTGGCTGTAGATATCTCTGGATATGGTCCACACTGCTGTCCTCTCTTCTCTATCTTCCTCTTTCTCAGTTTCTCAGCCCTTCTTGGTGGGGTCCCTGAATGCCTCTGCTGTTTTTCCCTGTGATCCACATCTGAGCCGCAACTGTTCTTCACTCTCCTTAGTCCAGTCTTCTACCCTTCCTCCGGTACAGTCCAACAAGCCATATCTCAAGTCAGCCATCTTCAGTCCAGTTTTACATTTATACTTCTCATTTTCATAAGCCATGAATGATGTGTTTTAATCATTAGTTATTAATGTTAAGTATTAATGATCAGTAGCACAGTTTTTAAAACTCTTCTATTGTGTCCTTTTTTTTAACTAGATCTTCACCAGGAAATTACAAGTCTGTGGTAGAGAACAACAGTCTTTTACTGTGGTAATAGCTATTAGAGGCTAAAAAATTAACTCTAGCAGGCCTCAGAAGTTCTGATTTATTGCTGCAATAAATATTTAGTCAGTGTACACTGGCTTTGTTATGGGTTCTCCATCTATGAAGATAGTATTCATAAAGCTTTTAGTTTATAGGGACAACTGGCATGATTGTGCAACAGTTGGACATTGTTCAAGGTTCTGTGGTAACAGAAAGAAAGAATGCTGATGTGTACCTGGCACTGGAAAGAAAGTAAAGGAGAACTTCAAGAGGAGGAGGAGAAGATTTCACATATCCTGGAGAGGAAAATAGAGAAGGAACCATATAATATGGAAAGTTGAAGGGAATAGTGATGATAGTAATGAAACCTGGTAAAGTTGCAGTGCTTCCTGTGTGAGGTTTTCTGTGTCTAATTTATTCTTGAAAAAGTCCTGAAGAAAGTATTATTATCCCTGATTTACAGATGGAAAAATAAGGTAGAGAGATGTTAAATAATTTGCCCGTGGCCACAGCTGATCAGTGGTGTGACTGATGGACCTACCACTTATCTCAGAGCCTATGAAGCTTCATGCTCTAGTCCTCTTAAGAAAGACCTATCATTTTTCAGGAATATGATTTGTCTAGGAGATGCGTGATGGTAGATTTGGCTTGATGGCAAGAGCACAGGACAATGCAGAAGGTAAGACATGGAATGTAGGTAGAGAACAGATTGTGAAGTTCCATTCTAGGAATTTTTGATTTTTGCCTGTGTGTTACAGATGTGTGTACAATAGACCAAAGAAGGATTAGACCAAAAGAGAGGACTTGGAGTAATTAATATTATAAGTGATGATGATCTAAACTAAATTAGTGGCAGGGAGACTGAAGGGGATTGATTCAAGTGATCTTTTTACAGTACATTTCTGAGGCCTTGGTGAATAATTGAATGTCAATTGGAGAGAAAACAAAGAAGTTAAGCTGCCTTTTTGATTATTAGGTTGGTTATTCATCAAGAAAGAGTATACAAGACAAATAAATAGGGTGGAAGCTAATGTGGCATTGACCTATCAGCTAGGATTAGAATGAGAAAATGTTCCTTGTTTGGAGAAGAAATTATTTCTTCTTTTCTCAGCTCAATTTTTTGTAGAGCTCAGAAAAATTGTTGGTTGTATTGAAGAGCCATGCTTGGAATCAATAAGAAATGAGCTTCCCTCTATAGTTTACTATGCATATTTATGTGTAAATTTAAGTGTATGTCTCCTGATTTGATTATGAGCTCATGCAGCTTAAAGAACATACTTTCTGTTTATTCTATCATTGCCTACAGTTTTTTTCAGCATTAATTTCCAAAAACCTGACATCTGTTTTGTTGAAAGATTAGTATTCTAGTGCACATAATATTCTGTCTCACCATGGCAGGATATATAGAAAATAAGTTACCATTGCTAGCAAATAAGACATATCATGTTGTTGTGCTCACACACTCAATTTACCTCCATACATTCATATTTCCATGATATCCATAAGGTAATAATGGGAACCAAGTCCTATTAGACCAGGCTTACAGTTTTATTTGATATAAAAGTAATGTAACAGAGACAGTTTATAATATAGAGGGTAGTATATGAGAGTTAATCTTAACACATTTGGAAATTTGTTAGGGAAAAGGAAGCTACTAAGTTGAACGAACAGACCCATGACAACATGAGAGTGTAGAAAAGGGACATTTATGTTATCAAGAAAAGTTGCTCAGTAGGGTCTGAGTGAAAAAGTTTTAGGAGATAATGAGATCACAAAAAAGTCAATATTCTTTAACCCTGTACTTTCACATCTAGGACTCAAGATTAAGAAAATGCCTCCAACATAAAGAAAAAGTAATATTTATCAAGCTCTTTATGCTAATGTTTTTTATTGTTGTAATATTAGGAGAAATTGGAAGTAACTGTAATAAATCACAAGTGAAGTGCCTTTAAATTATGGGATTGTCGTTGGATGGAATAGTCTACATATATTTAAAGTAGTGATTAGAAGAATTAATTTCATAACTAAGTGAAAGGACACTTGGAATTAATAGAATTTAGAAAGTGATCCAAGCAGACTTGCTTGAATCTCTTCAGTTATTCAAAGAGGAAAGAAAAATTTTGTACACAAAATAAATTCCAACTGAATTAAAAATAAACTTAAAAATTCATAAAAGAGCTTAAAAGAAAAATAGGTTACTAATCATGTGAAATCAGAATGAAGGAAATGTTATCAATCTAAAATTAATGCCAGAAGTCATAAGAAATTTCATATATTTGGCTACATAAAATTTTATGTATTCATAGAAGTAGAGAGTAGAATGGCTGTTACCATGAGGTGAGGAGAACACAAAATGTGTCAAAGGACACAAAATGTCATTAGACAGGAGGAATAACTCCAAGAGGTTTGTACAGCATGGTGACTACAATTAATAACAATGTATTGAATAGTTCAAAATTGATGAGAATAGATACTAAGTTTTCTATTATAAAAAAGTATGTAAGGTAATGAATGCATATGTTAATTATCTCCATTTGGCCATTCCACATGCATTTATATTTCAAAACTACATGTACACAATAAATATGTACTTTTTGTCAATTGAAAAACAATTTTAAGAAAAATTTTAATTGACAAAAATTTTAAAAATTTAAAATTAATGCATATTTTGATTATAAAATTGTTTATCAAAAATAAAAGGGACTTAACTATACAAGCTGCTACGAGAAAGGAATTCCCTCAAAAGGAAAACTTTAGTTCTAATATCTGAACTGTTAGAAATAAATATATGTAAATTATGTTAGTGATGCCTAACATGACCACTTAGCCTGATTTATGGAATCCCCTAATAGATGGCATTACTTGAAGTGCTTTTTTGTATGTTTGTTAGCCACTAGTCGATCTTCTTTTGAAAAGTTTCTGTTAGTTTCCTTTGCCCACATTTTGATAGGGTTGCTTGATGTTTTTTTTTTTTTTTTTTTTTGGCTGATTTTCCTGAGTTCTGTATAGCTGCTAGTTATCAGCCCTTTATCGGATATATAGCATGTGAATATTTTCTCCCATTCTGTAGATTGTCTGTTTGTTCTTGTGATTGTTTCCTTGGCTATGCAGAAGCTGTTTAATTTGATAGGTCCCATTTATTTATTTTTGTTGTTTCTGTGATTGCCTCTGGGGTCTTCTTCATAAATTCTTTCCCTAAAGGGAAATGCAAATCAAAATCACAATGAGATGTCACTTATCTCCAGTGAGAATGGCCATTATCAAAAAGTCCAAAACAATAAACATTGATGTGGATGCAGAGACAGGAACACTCATATACTGCTGGTGGCTGCAAACTAGTGCAACCTTGGTGGAAAGCAATAGGGTGATATCTCAAAGAGTTTCAAGTAGAACTGCCATTTGACCCAGTAATTCCGTTACCTGGCATCTACCCAAAGGAAAAAAGACATTCTATAAAAAAGATATCTGCGCTAGAATGTTTATAGCTGCACAATTCATTGCAAAGAAGTGGAAACAACCCAAGTGCCCATCAATACATGAGTGGATTAATAAAATGTGGTCTGTATACACCATGGAGTTTTTCTGAGCCATAAAAACAATGGTGATCTAGCACCTCTTATATTATCCCAGATAGAGCTGGAGTCCATTCTACTAAGTGTGAGAATCACCAGAATGGAAAAACAAGCGTAACATGTACTCACCATCATATTGGTATTAAGTGCGTAACACTTAAGTGCACCTATAGTAATAACATTCATCAGGTGTCAGACAGATGGGGAGGAGGAGGAGATGGGTACATAAACACCTAATGGGTGCTGTGCACACCGTCTGGGGGATGGACACGCTTGAAGCTCTGACTCGGGTGGAGCAAAGGCAATATATGTAACCTAAACATTTGTATCCCCGTACTGTGCTGAAATAAAAAGAAAAACTTGGGTGTGATTCTTATAGAAAGATTGTTGGCTGAATAAAAGAAAACGTACAGTGTAGCCATTATAACAGGTGACTTCCTGTGTGTATGCAGTGGTATATACATGTACAACATTTTAGGAGTACAAAATTACAAGGCAACTTTCACTTCGTACACGTGCTTAGCTTATCTATATGTTCCAAATGCTTGACATTCTGCCTTTAATTTTAATATAATATTTATATGTTTCATCAATGCTATTTTTGACTAATGGACAAAATAAAAGAAATGAAGATCATTTGGCTCCTACATTAATAATGTACTTCATTACAGTAGAAATTATCAATTCTCATGTAGCTTAAGAGTATTAAAGAGAAATTACTTGATTAGTATGATAGTTTTTTTGTTGCTGTTTGATACAGCATAAGTATTTGGAAGCTTGCAATAACAATTAAGAAGAACGATTAAGAATTTTAATGAGAATTCCTAAGTCAGGCATTCAGCCTTTGAGGCTGGATGAGTTGCTGACTCCTTCACTGTCACTATGAATTACCAGGCTCCCTGTTTCCTTCCCATGGTGAATGCTTTGAGAAACTAAAGTTTCAACTTTTTAATATGTTTCCTCCTAGTTCAGAAACCTACTGTTTTTGTTTTCTATTAAGGTAAAAATAAAGAACAAAACCATTGGTATTTATATTAGTTTTGGTTTACCAGAACATTCAGCTCAGAGGTTTAAGCTTGAATACAGAGTGAACATCATAGCCTCTTGATACCTACATGTGTTATTTATTATTGTGTCTTTGAACAGGTTCCTGGTATAAATTTACCCATAAACCAAGTTGCTTATTTCTTCACTGCAGTGCTCATTAGTGGTGTTATACATGAAATTGGACATGGGATGGCAGCTATTAGGTAATGATATTTAGCTTTCTCTTTCTACTGCATGAAAACAAGATTTTAACTTAGGAAGATTTGTTACTGAAATCTGCTACCTTTGATACTTCATTATTTTTCCTTTCTTTGGATATTGCATAGCACATATCCACCTTTATCACTTTGAGGTAGCTTATCTTTTATAGAAAAGATTACTATGTGGATGAATACACTCAACCATTTTTGTATCTATACTGTGAGGCTTTCTGTTGCCTTTCCCCAGAATTGTTACTTTCTCCTGTTCTGCTTCAAGGTTTTGTACCCAATTCTTAAGCCTAAACTTTCTTTTTATCTCTGGGTCACAGTGATAATCACTGCACTCAATAGCCCACTTAATCTACCATCTTAGTATTTTCTATGGCTTGTCAGTGCTGAGTTTATTAGCAAGTATCAGAGTCTATCTAGAAACCCAAGTGGAAGATGGAAGGATGAGACATGGGACTTGCTTTAAGTATCATAACCTATTCTTGGTCTTGACTACCCCAAATTTATCATTGAAACTCTACCTGAGCATTTAAAATCCCACTCAATTTATAAAATGATGATTAGGGGAAGAGCAAGTTACAATTCTTCTGTCCTCCACTACTAATTATTGCCATAATGAATAAATATATTTATAGAAATTGTTTTATGCTTTAGATATGTGCCCCAGATAAAAGGGTAAGAACTACTTTCAGAAGATTTAATGACACTCCTTGTTACTTTCTAGTTGCTTATAGCCAAAAGTCTATTGATTGGCAATGAAACCCCAACTTGGTGTAGCAAATACTGTTACACTATGGTGGTTTAAAGGGGTAAATACCTTTTTTATTTACATTTGCTTTGACATAATGTAGTTTTATGACTTAGAGTTTTAAGTGACTATACAACATGTTAAGATTATTTTATTAAGATTATTTTAAGTAGCTATTTGGTCTTACAAGAATTTTGAATGCGGTACTTATTTCTATAGAATTATGAAAAAACTAAGTTAAACTATTACCAATAGGATTTTTAAGGACAATATGGTAGTAACATACTTTATTTTTTTTTGTTGTTGAGACAAAGTCTTTCTCTGTTGCCCGGGGCTAGAGTGCCGTGGCGTTAGCCTAGCTCACAGCAACCTCAAACTCCTGGGCTCAAGCAATCTTTCTGCCTCAGCCTCCCGAGTAGCTGGGACTATAGGAATGCGCCACCATGCCCAGCTAATTTTTTCTATATATGTTTTTTTAGCTGTCCAGATAATTTCTTTCTACTTTTAGTAGAGACAGGGTCTCGCTCTTGCTCAGGCTGGTCTCAAACCCCTGACCTTGAGCGATCCGCCCACCTCGGCCTCCCAGAGTGCTAGGATTACAGGCATGAGCCACTGTGCCCGGCCAGTAACATACTTTAAAGCATTGACTTTTATGTTTAACTGAAATATACTGAGATAAATTTCCACCATTATAATTTTCCAAGAAAAACATAAGTTTATTTGGACAATTTAGTTGGATTATATATTCTACTGTGCCCTTCTGAAAAATAATTGATAATAAACTATCAAATGTTTGTATTTAGTTTCTCAGAGAAGTATTTGCCATCAGTTTATATGTAAAGATTACTTTCAAGCTGTAAGTCCATTTCAGATCCATTGCTTTAAAGAACTGGATTTCACAGATTACCAAATCTACTATAAAACACTATTTTTAAAATGCTGCATACATGTAAGTATGCTCTTTGTTGGTTTGGGTTTTATTTATCCAGGGAAACTTTTTGTTTTTTAAGCAAAAATTTGAATTATAATGAGACATCTTAAGATTGTGTAGTATTAGGTTTCTTCATTATTTTTTTTTAATTTATTTTTTATTTCAGCATATTATGAGGGTACAACTGTCTAGGTTACATATATTGCCTAGTATTGTTTTTATGACAAATGAAAGAGCATTAGCAAATTATTTTTCATATATGATTTCTTAGGGAACAAGTTCGATTTAATGGTTTCGGGATTTTTCTCTTCACCATTTATCCTGGAGCATTTGTTGATCTATTCACTACTCACTTACAACTTATATCACCAGTTCAGCAGCTGAGGATATTTTGTGCAGGTAAACAGATTTTTTTAATGTTTTAAATATGTGGATAGTGTTTGTATGGAAAGTGTGCCCATCAAAAGTGAAAACATCTTGCCTTTTGGTGAGAAAATTTATTTTACAAGACTTCTAGTTAAAAATGACCTTTAATTAAAAATACAATATAAAAACATGGAATAAAAACATTTATTCACTCAACCAGGCAAACTATAGGAAACATAATGAATGTCACATCAGCTGAAATATAGTGAAATTTTTATCAAATCAAGAAACGAACACCAAGAGCAAACCAAGGAGTGAATCAAAATAATATGGGAATGAAAATGATGTTATGCATGAATAATTGGGCAAGCCTTATAGCTTGATCAGAGAAGCAGCCTATTAGGAAATACACACACACACACACACACACACACACACACACACGTGCGCACGCGCGCGCGTTCCCCCCCCCCCCCCATGTTTTAGAGATTTGACCTTATATAGTGTTACTGTTGCTTAAATGCTATTGTTTCTATGTTTGGTACTGGAATCTAAAATCCCAAAGGCAGGCAGTTGGGAAGAATAGATGGATGTTAACTGGAGTGCATAAGGCTGACCTAGAACCTATAAGGACAGATTGAAGTTTTCACAGGGCTCTTGTAACCTGCAAGCCTCCAATTTTTATGATGTGAGTATCCTCCAGGAGAATTGAGAGTTTTCCATTTTGAAGATAATATCATATCAGAGTTGTTGAATGAAGATCTGGTAAGATTTGAAGAGCTGTCAGTCTAGCTGCAAATAAACTAGCAAATAAGCAATAATTCATGGATATAGCAGCCCCAGTACTTTGTGTCCAATACTGACTTTTTTAATATATAAAGATGATAGCTACTATCTCATATCCAGCCTTAAAAATCCCAAGCAAAATGTCTGTTGTATGCATGCTAACCCAGAGCTATGCAGATAGTAGAATTCTAGATTGTTCTAGCTTAGCTAAGACAAATTCATCGTATCTCTGTGTCTATTTAAATGAAAAAAATGACAACTCAACAAGGGTGGAAATAAAATTCTTAAACACATTTTTAATGTAATAAAAACAATAAAATTGTGTAGGTAGAAAGGAAAGGATTTATAAAGAAGTTAAAATACTCAAAATAGAAATGTAATAATAAGCCACAAAAAATTTCTGTGTACATAACAGAAAATTAAAGAAAGTTGGAGTGAAGCATATCTAAATAATATGATTAGTAAAAAATCTTTAGTAAAAATTAGGGATAGCTTGATACTACTTATGGAACTGTGAAACATTCTTGGTTAAATCTAGATGAAAAAGCCCACTAACAGCCATCACAGATTTTATAAATGGTATTCTGGAATTATTTTAGTCAGTGCGATTAAATAAAACAAAAATTTAAGATATAAATATTAGGGTTTAATTAGACACAGAAGGTCCATGGTGTGAGGAAGTGCCATCTTGATGAAAGAGGATACTGAGAAAACAAGCATAAGTGCATTCTGGAAAAGATAGCAATTCTCAGTAAAGATATAAAATCTTAGGAAAGAAATAGAAGATACAAAGAATTAAATGAAAATTTTAGACCTGAAAAATACAACCAAAATAAACCCTATGCAACTGATTTAGAAATTCTGCTTTTTTTCCTAAGTACTAGTGTGTTCCAAATTTCTGCAAATAATTCATTATAATTTTGCTTTTAATGAAGATATGAAAGCAATATATAATCTTGAAGTGGTGAAGGATTGATACAAAAGAATCATTTAGGAAAATATTGTTAAATTACACACACCAGAATATAAATATCCATAATGGAAATCCTAATCCACACCAAAGAGTAAACTCTAGGGGAAGGATACAAATTTGTTACAAAGGACCTATTTGTTAATAGTTTAAACACTTATAAATTGGTAAGAATAAGACACTCTAGAAGAGTGCATAGAAACAAACAGTTTACTGTCAGAGGAAATACAAATAACCTTTTAATAAACTTGGAAAATGTAGAAGTTAATCATAAGGAAATACAAATCAAAACAGTGAGATTTCACTTTTTACTTAACAGATGGGTAAACAAAAAATTAAATAAAATTTTGATTATATCTACTGTTGTTTAGAGATTACAGAAATGTTCATTTCTATATGTTGTTTATGGGAACATAATACAAATTCAGAGGAAAACAATTGCCATGTCTATCAAACATTCTTTTTTACTTCAGATACAATTCACACATTTTCATCTCACTGTAAAGAAGCCCCATGCACATTAGCAGAAACTCTCTCTTCCCACCTTCCCCTAGCCACTAGCAACAACTTATTTGCTTTCTGTCTCTATGGATTTGTCAAATCTGGATGCTTAATGTAAATGTAATTACACAATATGTGATATTTTGTATCTAGCTTCTTTCAGTTAGTATAATGAAATTTCTATATATTGTAGCATGTATCAGTACTTTATTTCTTTAATGGCCGAATAATCTGTTGTATATCTGTGCCATATTTGGTTTACATGTTCATGAGTTGATGGACATTTTAATTGTTTTTGCCATCACTTTTGTGAATAATGCTGCTGTAAGCATTTGTTTAAACACCTGTTTTCAATGTTTTTGATTATATGCCTAGGAATGGAATTTCTGGATAATGTGGTTTATATGTTTTAATACACATATTTTGACCTACCTTGGTAATTTTCACACTTTTGAACAGACACATAGTCATTTAGAGGTATATCAGTGTAAACAGGCATTGCCATGTTATTTAGATGTAAAAGTTAGAAAATGATAATTTAAATGATTTTTAGTAAGGAACTTGCAAATTCATATATTAATAAAATGGATTATTTGGTAGCAGATGAAAGGTAAGATATAAGTTGTATAGATATTAAAAATATTCAAAATAGTAACTGAAAAAGCAATAAGCAGAATCTAATAATTTTATGCCATTAGCATTTTTAAAAATGTATCTCTATTGTGTGATAGAAAAGATTGCCCACTGTGTTCTGGGCCAGACCTTGTCTGGATATTTCTATAATTTAAACTTCCTAATTACAATAGAAACAATCTGGATGAATATTTTACAACATGAAAAAACGTATTGGCTAGGATATCAGTTTGCGTATTATAACAAAACTTAAAAGTAGTAACTATGGTTTAACCTTTAATCAGACATTCCAAATGTAAGTAGTTTGGTGCTAAGGTGATATTTTATGATTTGGAGAACAGGCCCTTCCTGTCTTGTTAGGTTTTCTTTTCTCAGCAGCTTCTGTGTCATGTACTCAGCTCTGATTCCAATTCCCTCCATCATATATACATTCCAGATACTAAGAAGGAGTTTCCCATCACTTCCGTTCACATACTTTTGTCCCAAATGCAGTACCCAACCACACTCAGTTTCATGGAAATCTAATAAATGTCTTCAGGTTAAATTTCTATCATTATGGAAGAATGGTTCTCAGTGAGTGGTATTATCACCCTACTGAAACTGGTTGAATGTGTGGGATAGCATTTTTCATTGGTTGTCCAAGGGACTAGAGAGAACTCAAAAAATTAATGGGAGGGAGTCAGAACTACTAAACATCTTGTTATTTAAGGGAGAGACATGTCTAATAATCGTCCTATTTAAAGTGTTGGTAGTCCATCCTCATGATCACCTCACCACTTCTCACTGACTAGCTAGAAAAACACTTCAGTAAAGTAATGAGAGAATAGCTATTAAAGTGGTTTAGCCAATCAGCTGTACCATGTGATATAAGATTTTTAAAAATAAATGAGTGTTAAAAACTATAAAATTATATCTTAGAAAGCCTCTATGTTTATCTTTATGTGTGGATATAGGCATATAAGCAAGAAGCAGCATAGACCAACACTGCCTGTAACTCAACACAACAAATCATTCTTCATTGTTAGAATGATTTCTTAAAGTAATTTTATGTAATGCATAATCTTCTTTAAACTACTTTTTAAAATATTATGTATTCAGAATATTTCCTATTTTATACTCCTGAATAAATAATTATGTGTATGTATGTTTATATTCTTATGAGAATATATTTGGAGAAGGGTATTGAGGAATCATTATGGTTACTTTTACCATTTCTATACTGTTTATTTTTTTTTACAATGGTCACTTTGTTTTCAAAATATTAACAATAGATGAACATATACTAAATTGAATTTTCCCCTTTTACCTCAGAGTTGGAACATAGTGTCCAAATTAAGACTAAGAAAATTACATGCCCCCCCAGTCTAAGTAATAATTGAGTCTGTATGTCTCCCTCTGTGCTCAGCAACTGGCCTAGAATGGGTCGTATTACTTCAGCCATTATCTAGCCCACCAGTTCTTCCATCCCTGGTTGTCTAATAAGACTTGAAAAAGAGGAAAACAGAAGACTGGGAGTTATGAGTTATTAGAATAGGGGAAATTGAGTAGCTTTACCCTCCCGCTTTTCTAGGTGCTACGACAGGGTACTTATTTCCCTTGCCCTAGAACCAAAAGAGAAGCTCAGAAATTTGGGATTGGATATATGAAGAATTTGGTATTAGTCCCAGTTAGATATGTTCTGAGCCACAGAGTATCTAAACTCAACCTAGTACTTTCAACAAATTGAAAGAAAGCTTAAGAAGGAATATCTTGAGTAAGCTTATCATATATTCCTGAATTACGAATGAACATAAACTATGAAAAAGTTCTTGCAATATTTTGAGAAAGAAATATAAACATATAGCCACTATCTAGTACCTAGTTTTTATTTTAAAATTTGGACCAAATATACTTTAATTGTCTCAAAAGTGTCCTTTAATTTTTTTCTACAAAATCATGCTTACATACTGACACTGTGCCAATGAGGGGTGATAGATTGATGATAAATATTCACACATATATATGTTTACATTTACATGGACATAATCCCTACTCTTTTTCAG
This sequence comes from Lemur catta, assembly GCF_020740605.2. Taxonomy (NCBI): domain Eukaryota; kingdom Metazoa; phylum Chordata; class Mammalia; order Primates; family Lemuridae; genus Lemur; species Lemur catta. The sequence continues at coordinate 6,336,996 of NC_059156.1, read as the reverse complement.
CATATTATGGGGGTACAAATGTTTAGGTTACATGTATGACCTTTGCCCCACCCAAGTCAGAGTGTCAAGCATGTAGAGACTCAGATGGTGTGCACCACACTCATTAGATGTGATTATACCCATCCCTTCCTGCCCTAAACCAATGAATGTTGCTACCATATGTGCAGATAAGTGTTGATTAATTAATACCAATTTGATAATGAGCACATGTGGTGCTTGTTTTTCCATTCTTGTGATATGTCCCTTAGTAGAACAGGCTCCAGCTCTATCCAGGGTAATACAAGAGCTGCTACATCACCACCGTTTTTTGTGGCTGAGTAGTACTCCATGGTATACATATACCACATTTTATTAATCCATCTATGTATTGATGGGCACTTGGGTTGTTTCCATATCTTTGCAATTGTGAATTGTGCTGCTGTAAACATTCTAGTGCAGATGTCCTTTTTATACAATGTGTTTTTTTTTCCTTTGCATGGCTGTCTTGTAATGGGATTGCTGGATCAAATGATAGTTCTACTTGTAGCTCTTTGAGATATCTCCATATTCCTTTCTGTAGAGGTTGTACTAGTTTACAGTCTTACCAGAGGTGTATAAGTATTCCTACTTTTCCACACCCATGCCAACATTTATTGTTTTGGGACTTTTTGATAAAAGCCATTCTCACTGGGGATAAGTGATATCTTATTGTGGTTTTGATTTGCATTTCCCTGATGATTAGAGACGTTGAGCATTTTTTCGTATGTTTTTTTGGCCATCATTCTTTCTTCTTTTGAAAATTTTCTGTTAAGTCCTTTGCCCATTTTTTTATACAGTTTGAGTTTGTGTTGCTGATTTTCCTGAGTTCAGTATACCTTTTAGTTATCAGCCCATTATTGGATGTGTAGCATGCAAATATTTTCTCACATTCTATAGGTTGTCTGTTTCCTCTCATGGTAGTTTCCTTGGTTGTGCAAAAGCTTTTTAATTTGATCAGGTTCCATTTATTTATTTTTGTTGTTGCTGTGATTGCCTTTGGGGTCTTCTTCATAAATTCTTTGCCTAGGCCAATGTCTATAAGAATTTCTTCAACATTTTTTTTCTAGAATTCTTATAGTTTCATGCCTTAGGTTTAAGTCTGTTATCCTCCTTGAGGTGATTTTTTTGAGAGGTGAGAGGTATGGATCCTGTTTTAGTCTCCTACATGGGGATATCAAATTTTCTCAGCACCATTTATTGAGTAAGGATTCTTTTCCCCAGTATATGTTTTGTCTGTCTGTGAAAGATGAGATGGCTATATGAGAAGGATTTTATATCTGGGTTCTCAATCCTGTTCCATTGGTCTGTGTCTCTGTTTTTGTGCTAGTACCATGCTGCTTTAGTTACTACAACCTATAGTATACCTTGAAGTCCGGTAAATTGATGCCCCCTAATTTTTTCTTTTTGTTTTTGCTATATAGGGTCTTTTCTAATTCCATACAAAATGTAGAATTATTTTTTCTCGATCTGCAAAAAAATGATGTTGGTATTTTAATAGGAATTACATTGAATCTGTAAATCACTTTGGGTGGTATAGACATTTTAACAATATTGATTCTGCTGATCCATGAGCATCGTATGGTTTTCCACCTGTTTACATTGTCTTTTATTTTCTTCCTCAGTTTTGTAATTCTCCCTGTAGAGGTTTTTGACCTCTGTGGTTAAAATATATTCCCAGGTATTTCCTTTTCTTTGTTGCTATTATGAAGGTTATTAAGTCTTTGATTTGGTTTTCAGTTTCACTGTTGTTGGCGCATATGAATGCTACTGATTTGTGTACATTGATTTGGTAAAGTGAGACTTTGCTAAATTTTTTTATTAATTCTAGTAGTCTCATGGCAGAATCTTTGAGGTTTTCTAGATACAGGATCATATTGTCAGTATGGAACAACATGGTTTGACCTCTTCTGCCCCCATTTGGATGCCCTTGATTTCCTTCTCTTGTTCATTGCTCTGGGTAGGACTTCCAGTACTATGCTGAATAAAAGTAGTGATAGAGGGCAACCTTGTCTGGTTCCAGTTCTAAGCAGAAATAATTTTAGTATTTTCCTGTTCAGTATGATGTTGGCTGTTGGTTTATCAGATAAGACTTTTATAATTTTTAGGTAAGTCTTGTTTTGTTAGGTAAGCCTATTTTGTTAAGTGTTCTTGTCATAAAAGTGTGCTGGATTTTGTCAAAATGCTTTCTCTGCATCTGTTGACAGGATTGTTTGGTCTTTGTTTTTATTTCCATTTATATGGTGAATTACATTTATAGATTTATGTATGTTAAACCATCCCTGCATCACTAGGAGGAAGCCCCACTGGGTTGTGATGGATTAACTTTTGATAATTTGGTTTGCTAGGATTTTTTGAGAATTTTTCCATCTATATTAATGAGGGATATTGGTCTGTAGTTTTCTTTTTTTGTTGAGTCCTTTCCTGGTTTTGGTATCAGAGTGACGTTGGCTTCATAAAACTTGTTGGGGAGGATTCCTTCCTCTTCAGTGTAGTGGGATAATTTCTGCAGAATTGCACCATGCATCTTCTCAGACCACAGTGGAATAAAGTTAGAAATCAACTCCAACAGAAACACATCTCTACATAAAGTCAGGGAAACTAAAAAACCTTCTAATGAATGACCATTGGATTGAGGAAATTAAGATGGAAAGTGAAAGATTCTTTGAATTAAATGATAAAGGAGACAAGGTATCAAAATTTGTTGGACACCGGTAAAGCAGTCCTGAGAAGAAAATTTATATCCATAAGTGTCTACATCCAAAAGACAGAAAGATCACAAATCAATAATCTAATCAATCATCTCGAGGAACTGGAAAAGGATGAGCAAACCAACCCCAAACCCAGGAGAAGGAAAGAAATAACCTAGATCACAGCAGAACTAAATGAAATCAATAATAAAAAAATATACAAAAGATTAGTAAAACAAAATGTTGGTTCTTTGAAGAAATAAACAAAATTGACATGCCCCTTGCTAGATTAACCTGAAGCAGAAAGGAAAGGACTCTAATAAGTTCAATCAGGAATGAAAAAGGATAAATTACAACTCCCCTGGAAATGCAAAATATCATCTGTGAATGCCATAAAAATCTCTATGCACATAAACTTGAAAATGTGGAGGAAATGACAAATTCTTAGAAACACAAAGTCTCCCTAAGCTCAATCAGGAAGAAATAGAATTCCTGAACAGACCAATATCAAGTACCAAAATTGAAGCATTAATAAAAAAACTTCCTAAAAAGAAAAGTCCCAGACCGGATGGTTTCACACCCAAATTTTACCAGACCTATAATTCCTACTCTTTTAAAACTTTTTTTAAGTCTTTATTTAATTTTGTTTTTTAATATTTTGAAGGAATATTTGTTTTTATAATTCAGATAAAATTAATATAGAAGTCATTTTTACCATTTAAAAAGTGTATATATAGTTTTTTGTATATTCATAGTGTTATGCAACCATAACCATCAAATCAAAATATTTTCCTCACCCTAAAATGAATCCCTGTACCCATAGAGCAGTCTGTTCTGTTTCACCCTCTTCCTGGCATGCATTGATCTTTCTGTTTCTATGAATTTATCTATTTTAGCCATTTCATAATCATTCCAATAAATGGCCTTTTGTGTGGCTTCTTTCATTTATCATAGTGTTTTCAGGTTTCATCCATGTTGTAGCATATGGCAATACTTCTGGTTGAACTATGTGTTTTGTTTTTTATGTGGATAGACCATAATTATTTACTCATTCATCACTGAAGTGATGACATTAGCTTGTCTTTATTTTTTGGCTATTGTGCATAATGCTGCTATGAACATTTGACACAAATTTTACTTAAATACCTTTTTTAAATTGTCTATGATATAGTCCCCAGAGTTGAACTGCTGAGTTATATGATGTTTTTAACTTATTGTGGAGCCACAAAACTGTTTTGCACAGTGGCTGACCATTTTACTGACTATTTTACATTCCCACTAGCAAGGTAGAAGGATTCTAATTTTTTCATGCCATTGCTACTTCTTCTTTTTCTTTAAAAATAATTGCTGAGCTGTTGAATGTGAAGGAATATCTTATTATGATTTTTATTTGATGTTTCCAAATCACTAGTGATGTTAGTCATCTTTCATGCACTTCTTGGTCATTTTTATGTCTTCTTTGGAAAAACATACATTCAAATGGTTTTCCATTTTTGAATTGTGTTGCTTCCTCTTAGTGTGAGAAATCATTGTATGTCCTGGAGATATATGTGTATATAGGCAAAATATAAATCAGCAAAAATATCAGAAAAAATATATATCTAATAATAATATGTTCAATGTATCATTTTTGCCCGTGTTGGGAGAGTTTTTTTTTTTTTCTCTCTCATTTTTGTGATAGTGTTCCTTACTGAAGAGAGGTTTAATTTGGATGAAGTTCAATTTACCTACTTTGAACTTTGGTGTTTTAAAAACACTACTGCCAAGAAGGACAAAGTAAGATGACTTTATCAAACTCTCCAGTAGTCATCTTCCCACAGAAACATTAACTTGAAAATCACTGATGCACAAATATACCTTCAAAAGAGCTAAGGAAACCAGATGAGAGAACATCATACCTATTTATAGCATAATAAGGGAGGCATTGGAGAAGATAAAAGGGCAGTTTTTCGTTACTGTGTCACCCCTCCCCAAAGCCCAGACAGCACATCATGGAGATGCCAACTGTTTGGGGGAAGGGAAAGGATATGAGCATAGGACTTTGTGTTTGGCCTTAATTCTGGGCCCACTACAATAAAACCTAGCAATTTGAAGATTCTCACATCTGTATTTCAGGCTGTTACCCATGCACTGAGCCTCTGCCTACACTGGCACTGGATAGGAACCTGTAGCACCTGCAAGATGGATTCAAGTTCTGGACTACATCACCAACTGCAATAGCCTTGGGTTTGGCCAAAGATTAATTATAGACAGTTCACTGTGGTCGTGGCTTTGGGTGCCCACCAGCACTGTACCAACCTCAGCAGCCATGGGATTTTAGTCTGAGCCATGCTGCCCACAGTGTTCTTGAGCTTAGAGCAAGCATCCCCTAGCACTGTGCACATTGACAGTTAGCACAAGGATTACAAACAGAAACCAGAAGTCACCAATGGAAAAAATAAGATGCCCACCGATTAACTGGAGAGAGTGAGGTGTATACACTCAAGAGAAAGAATTCAAAATTGCTGTTTTAACGAAGTTCAGTGAATGTTAGGAAATACAGAGAATTGAAATACACAGCATAGAAATTTAACAAAGAAATTGAAATAATTTTTAAAAGGCAAAGAAAATCTCAAGGCTAAAAAATATAATGAAAATACTGGAAAATGCAATAGAGGGTATCAACAGTGGAACTGAACAGGTGAAGAATGACTGTGAATTCAAAGACAAGTTTTTTGAACAGATATAGGGGGCAAAAGGAAAGGAATGAGGAAAGCTTACAGGAACTATGGGACAGGATCAAAAGAATAAATATATATGTGTTCCAGTGGGACAAGAGAAAGATAAAGGGGTGGAAAGTTTATGTAAAGAAATAATTGCAGAAGACTTTCCAAAATGGGAGAAATATGTAATATCCAGGGACAGGAAAGTCAAAAGTATCCAATCAGATTCACTCTAAAATAAAACTACTCAATGACTACTCGGTGTAATCGAACTGTCAGATACAGAGGATCCTACAAGCAGCAAGGAAAAAGGACCAAATAACATATGAGGAAATGCCACTGTACCATGCATCACACTTAGCAGAAATATTACCATCCAAGAGAAAATGGAGTAATATATTCTAGATGGTGAAGGTAAAAAAAAAAGTGTGATGATCTATACTGTGCCCAGCAAAGCTGTCCTTTACAAATGGAGAGATAAAGTTGGGGGCATTCATTACTACCAGACCTTTCTTATAATAAATGCTAACCAGATTTCTTCAAGCTGAATGTAAGTGATATTAATGAATAACATGAAAACATATGAAAGTGTAAAACTCACTGGTAAAGGTAAATACAGGCAAATCAGAATACTCTAATAATGTAGTGGTGGTATGTAAATATCATATCCTTAGTATGAAGTTTAAAAGACCCATTAGTAAAAATAATAATCATAGTAATTAAGAGATAATACAACATAAGAAGATGTAAATTATGACATCAAAAATTCAAGGTTGTAGGTTGAGTTAAAATGTAGAATTTGTTTTATGTAACCAGAGATAACCTGCAATCTTAATGAGCTGTTAAAATCATAAGAATTTTTTGTAAGCCTTGTGGTGGCCATTAAGCAAATACCTATATACAATAAATAAAAAAACCAAGGAATCAGGCCAGGCACGGTGGGTCACGGCTGTAATCCTAGCACTCTGGGAGGCCAGGGCAGGAGAATCGTTTGAACTCAGGAGTTCGAGACCAGTTTGAGCAAGAGTGAGACCCCGTCTCTACTAAAAATAGAAAGAAATTATATAGACAGCCAAAAATATATAGAAAAAATTAGCCGTGCATGGTGGTGCATGCTTGTAGTCCCAGCTACTGGGGAGACTGAGACAAGGAGGATCACTTGAGCCCAGGAGTTTGAGGTTGGTATGAGCTGGGTTGACGCTGGGTTGATGCACTCTAGCCCGGGCAACAGAGTGAGACTGTATCTCAAAAAATAAATAAATAAAATAAAATAAAAAGCAAGGAATCAAAACAAATTACTAGAGAAATTTAGTTAATAAAATAGGATGAGAGTAAGAGAAAAAAAAGAAAGGATCAACAAAACAACTAGAAAATAATTAACAAAATGGCAGTATTAAGTCCTTACCTAACAATAATGGCTTTGAATGTAAATGGACTAATTTCTCTCATTAAAATATATGTAGTGGGTGAATGAGTTTTGGTAAAAACATGACCCCAAAACTTGCTGCCTATAAAAGACTTACTTCACCTGCAACTGCATACACACTGAAAGTGAAGTTTAGGAAAAAGATATTCTATGCAAATAAAAACCAAAGAACAATCATAGTTATAACAAATAGAATAGCCTTTACGGCAAACTGTAAAAAGAGACAAAGAAGTTTATTATGTAATGACTAAAAGGCAATTAAGCACCAGAATATAACATTTGTGTGTATAAGTACACACACGCATGTACAATGTATTAAGCAAATATTGGTAGATCTGAAAGGAGTAGAGTGCAATAAATAAAAGGAGGCTTCAACACCCAACTTTCAACATATTATCCAGACATCTGCACATATCATCCAGACAGAAAATCAAAAAGAAACGTAAGATCCAAACTGCAATCTAAATTAATTAGACTTAACATAGTTACAAAACGTTTTATCTAACAGCTATACAATACACATTCTTTTCACCTTCCCATGGAACAATCTCCAGGATGGACCATCATAAAACAATGTTAAGAAGATTGAAATTATATTAAGTATCTTTTTCTAACCAAAATAATATAAAGTGAGAGATTAATAACAGGAGAATTTTGGAGACCACAGATAAACAAAATTAAACACTATGCTCCCCAAAACAAGTAAGTCAGTGAAGAAAGTAAAAGATAATTTAAAAAAAAAAGACACATGAAAAAGGGAACACTATAACAAACCTATGAGATACAGCAAAAGTAGTTCTCAGAGTGTAGTTTTGCAATAAGTGCCTATCTCAAAACACGAAAGAAAGAAATTCTCAAACAAATCCAATGTTATACTACAAGGAACTAGAAAAATAAGGATAATCTCAACCCAAACTAATATAAGGAAGGAAAGAATAAAGATCGGAACAGAAATAAATGAAATACAATATAGAAAAAGAAAAAGTAATAAAAAAATCAACAAAACAAAGACGGGTTTTTTTGAAAGGATAAAAATTAACAGAACTTTAGCAAGACTTAGGAAAAAAGAGATGACTCAAATAAAATCAAAAATAAAAAAAGATATTACAACTGATACCACACAAATATAAAAGATTGTAGGCGACCTTTATGAACAATTACATCCACCAAAAGTGGATAATCTAGAAGAAATGATTAAGTTCCAAGACACACACAAGGTACCATGATTACATTGTGAAAAAATAGAAAACACAGATAGACCAGTAAGGACTAAGGGAATTGAATCAATTTTAAAAAAAGTCTCTTTTCAAAGAAATATTAAGGATTTGTTGGCATCACTGTTGAATTCTACCAAATGTTTAAAGAAGAGCTAATACCAGTTGTTTTCAAACTATTTTTAAAAGAAAGAGAGAATAATTCCAAATGCGTTCTGTCAAACATAACCATGATACCAAAACCAAAGAAATAACAAGAAAAGGAAACTACAGGACAATATTCCTAATGAACATAGATCCAAAAAGCCTCAGCAAACTACTAGCAAACTTTATTCAACAGCACATTAAAGAAATCATCACCAGAATCACAGAGCATTCACTACACTGATGCAAGTGTGCTTCAACCTCTGCAAATCAGTATATGGTACATATGTAAAAAACAAAGCTAACATCACACTTAATGGGAAAAAAATTCAAACCTTTTCTCTAACATCTGGAACAAGACAAAGATGCTCCCTTTCAAAAGGATAGAAGTGCTGACCGAGAAATTACGCAAGAGAAGGAAATAAAAGATGTCCAAACCGCAAAGGAAGAATGTAAATTGGCCTCTTCCAGACATGATCTTATAGCTAGAAGCCCTAAACACTTCACCAAAAAAATTATAAGAATTAAGAAACAAATTTAGTAAAGTTGAATATAAAAGCAGTATACAAAAATCAGTAGTGTTTCTCTGTGCGAATAGCAAACTGTCTGAAAAAGAAACAAAAAATTTCATTTACAGTAGCTCTAAATAAATAAAATACTTAGGAATAGATTTCACCAGGAACGTGGAAGATCTTTATACTTATATGACATTGATGAAAAAAACAGAAGACACAAATTAGTGCAAAGATATATTAATTCATAAGGAGAATAGATATTGTTAAAATATTCTTACCCCCAAAGCTATCTGCAGATTCAGTGCAATTCCTATCAAAGTGTTTGATTTTCTTTAAAGTAACAGAAAGGCATAATTCTAAATTGTGTATGGAACCTCAAAATCCCCAAAATAGCCAAAGCAAAGTTGAGCAAAAAGAATAAAGCTAGAGATACCACACTACCTGACTTTCAAATATAGTATAAATCTGTAGTAAAAAGCAGCATGCTACTGACATAAGAAGAGATGCATAGAACAATTGAAAAGAATAGAAAGCCCAGAAATAAATCTGTACATTCACAGCTAAATAATTTTTGAGAGGGTACCAAGGGCACACAATGGAGAAAAGACAATCTTCAATAAATGGTGTTGCGAAAACTGTATATGCTTGTGCGGAAAAATGAAAATAGACCCTTACCTTTGTGTATGTGTGGAAATGAACTTAAAATGGATTAAAGGTATAAATGTAAGGCCCAAACTATGAAACTGTAGAAGAAAACATAGGGGAATAACTTCATAACATTAGACTGCAATGATTATTTGGATAGAACTTCAAAAGTACGGGCAACAAATGCAAAAAATGGGCAAATGGGATTACATCAAGTCCTAAAGCTTTTGCACACCAGGATGGTTTACAAGACATACTAAAGGGAGTTTTCAATCTGAAAGAAAAGGATGCTAATGAGCAATAAAAAAATCATCTGAAGGTATAAAACTAACTGGCAAAATCAAGTGCACAGAGAAATATAGAATACTCTAGCATTCTAATTGTGTAAACCACTTATATCTGTAGTAGGAAACTATAAGAGAAACGCATCAAAAATAATACAACAATTTGTTAAAATATAGGTGATAGAAAAAATACAAATGAATATGACAAAAAATCAAAAGTGTAGGGGAGGGAGTTAAAAGTGTCAAGTTTTTAAATTTTTCTTTGCTTTTTTTGTGATCAGAATAATTTCATCAATTTGAAATAATTGGACATGCTTGAGGCTCTGACTTGGGTGGGGCAAAGGCAATATATGTTACATACACATTTGTACTTCCATAATGTGCTCAAATAAAAAAATAAAAGCCAAAAGTAGAGATAAAATAAAATTAAGTTTCAGGAATACTTATAAAAACATATAAAATAATTGGTTTTTAGGTAATTATTTGTAAGCCTTATGATAACCAGAACACAAAAACCTACAGTAGAAACACAAAAAATAAGAAGCGATAAATTAAAGCATACTACCAGAGAAGAATGCACACAGTGAAAGACAGGAAGAGAGGGCTAAAGAATAAACTCCCAGAAAACAAATGACAAAGTGGTAGTAAGGAGTCTTTACTTTCTAAAAATAACATTGCATGTAATTTGACTAAATTCTTCAATTAAAAGTGATAGATTGGCTGAATGGATTTAAAAAACAAAACAAACAAAAAAAACCATAGATGGCCTTTAAGAACATACTTAACCTGTAAAGACACACGTGGAATGAAAATGAAATGATAGAAAAGGTATTATATGCAAATGCAAACAAAAAGAGCAAGAGTAGCTATACTTATATTAGAAAAAATGGGTTTTAAAACAAAAATTAAACAAGGAAGAACGTTATATAATGATAAAGGGGCCAATTTGGCAAGAATACAATTATAAGTGTATATACACCCAGTGCTGGAGCTCCAGTCATATGAAGTAAATATTACTAGAGATTTTAGCTCCACAATAATAGGTGGAGATTTCAACACCTCACTTTCAGCATTAGAAAGATCATCTAGGGCTGAGCGCGGTGGCTCACACCTGTAATCCTAGCACTCTAGGAGGCTGAGGCAGGTGGATCGTTTGAGCTCAGGAATTTGAGACCAGCCTGAGCAAGAGCGAGACCCCATCTCTAGTAAAAATAGAAATGATCTGGACAGCTAAAATTATATGTATAGAAAAAAATTAGCTGTGATGGTGGCACATGCCTGTAGTCCCAGCTACTCGGGAGGCTGAGGCAGAAGGATTGCTTAAGCCCAGGAATTTGAGGTTGCTGTGAGCTTGATGCCATGGCACTCTAGCCCAGGCAACAGAGTGAGACTCTGTCTCAAAAAAAAAAAAAAAAAAAGATCATCTAGACAGAAAATCAAAAAGGAATATTGAATTTAATCTTTATTGTAGACCTAATAAATATTTACAGAATATTTCGTCCAACAGTAGCAAATACAAATTCTTATCCTTAGCACATAGAACATTCTCAATAATAAACCGTATGTGAGGCCACAAACAAGTAACAGATTTTTATTTTTTAGATATTTTTTATTTCAGCATATTATGTGGGTACAAAAGTTTAGGTTATGTATATGGCCTTTGCCCTCTCAACCCCCAAGTCAGAGCTTCAAGCGTATCCATTCCTTAGACAGTGCACTCATTATGTAGGTATACATCTATCCGCATCCCCCCAATATCTGCCTGACATCTGATTAATGTTATTCCCAAATGTGCTTTTAGGTGATGATCAGTGAAACCAATTTGCTGGTGAGTACGTGGTGCTTATTTTTCCATTCTTGGGATACTTCACATAGTAGAATGGGTTCCAACTGTATCTAGGAGAACATAAGAGATTCTATATCACCATTATTTCTTATAGCTGAGTAATACTCTATGGTATACATTATCACATTTTGTTAATCCACTTATGTATTGATGGGCACTGGGGTTGTTTCCACATCTTTGCAATTGTGAATTGTGCTGTTCTAAACATTCGAGTGCAGATGTCTTTGTCATAGAATTACTTTTGTTCTTTTGGGTAGATGCCCAATAATGGGATTGCTGGATTGAATGGTAGGTCTACTTGAATCTGTTTAAGGTATCTCCATATTGCTTTCCACAGAGGTTACACTAGTTTGCAGTCCCACCAGCAGTGTATGAGTGTTCCCGTCTCTCCGCATCCATGCCAACATTTATTGTTATGGGACTTTTTGATAAAGGCCATTCTCACTTGAGTTAAGTGATATCTCATGGTGGTTTTGATTTGCATTTCCCTGATGATTAGAGAGGTTGAGCGTTTTTCCATATGTTTGTTGGCCATTCTTCTATCCTCTTTTGAAAAATTTCTATTCGTGTCCTTTGCCCACTTTTTGATAGGGTTGTTTGATTTTTTTCTTCCTGATTTTCCTAAGTTCTAAATAGATTCTAGTTATCAGTCCTTTATTGGATGTGTAACATGCGAAAATTTTTTCCCATTCTGTAGGTTGTCTGTTTGCTCTTGTGACTGTTTCTTTGAGTGTGCAGAAGCTTTTTAATTTGATCAGGTCCCATTTATTTATTTTTGTTGTTGCTGTGATTGGCTTTGAGGTCTTCTTCATAAACTCTTTGCCTAGGCCAATGTCTGTAAGAGTCTTTCCCACATTTTCTTCTAGAATTCTAATAGTTTCACACCTAAGGTTTAAGTCTGTTATCCACTGTGATTTGATGTTTGTGAGAGGCAAAAGGTGTGGGTCCTGCCATGAAACCCTTCTTAAAGTTCTTTAACATGTATTGAAGGACTGTAGGCTTAGATTTTACACTACCCATCTTAGGTTCTTGAATGATGTTGCAGCTTAACAGACAAAGGGCGTGGTTTTTCAGATGTCTGCCTGGCTGCGTCTCTCGTGGGAACTTAGGAGCGTCTTGGCTAAGGTGTACCCATATAAACCCCAGGCCTGGTCGCTCCCTTTAGGGGAGTGAATCACCATTATGTCCTATGACACTGCCACAGAATCACAGGTGAGGACCCACTCAGGTTCTGTAGCCGTAGCTGTGGAACCAGTCAGTCTGCACAGATGGGGGTTTCTCTCAGGTATCTGCCTGGCTGCGTCCCTCATGAGAACTTAGGCGTGCCTTGGCGTAGGTGTGCCTGTATAAACCCGGGGCTTGGTCGCTCCAATTAGGGGAGTGAATCACTGTTATGCTATATGAGGCCACCACAGAATCGCAGGTGAGGACTCACTCAAGTTGCCTATAGCCATGGAACCACAAACAGTCACTCTTCACTCACTCATTCAGACAGGCAGAGGTTACACATTCCCACCCTGGGAATTTCCTGCACTCAGGAGGTGTTCAAGCTCCTCTTCTGTTGTCTGACGGGCCTGACTCTGACCGGTCCCGGGACCTTACCTGGTCTGATGCCTCCAGACCTGATTTGACTTGTCCATCCCTCCGGCATGTCTGGGCAAGTTTGGGACCCCGCTGCCGGCGGGAACTCCCAAGGAGTGAAGATATTCTGCAAAATGGCAGTTGGTACCGGTTCGCTTCTGTCATTGAGGTTCCACCAGTCGCTGTGCCTGTCCCCAAACTGGTGGCTTCGAGGGGAAAGTGTGGTTGATTTTCCCAGTCAGGGAACCAAAATGTTACAGTAAGTGTTACAGCAAGTGGTCCTGAGGACAAATCGAGTGGCACATGGAGAGTTGGACAATCAAGATTTATCTTCCAGTGAGCTCAGAGGGGTCTTGTCACCAAATTTTGAGCCCTGTCTGCCCAATTTTTCCCACTTTTATTAAGTTGGGGTGATCTGAGGGGTGGAGGGTCTCAGGTGACTAATGTCTGCCAGGTAATAGGTTAGTTGATGTGTCAGGTAATAGGTTAGTACTATGTTGATGTACCAGGCAATAGAGTACTTGATAATAGGGTAGTTGGTGTACCAGGTAATAGGTTGGTGTTATGTTGATGTGCCAGGTAATAGATTAGTTGATGTGCCAGGTGTAGGTTATTATTATGCTGATGTGGTCTTCTGTAAGGCATGGTTGTCTCAGGTGGCTGCTGTGCCAAGTAATAGATGGGGGTTTTCCTTATCAGTGCCACTCTATGAAAGCCACCACAGGCCAACTTATATACCGGGCCGGTCAGTCCTTTGGGAGCCCTAATAATAATAACCTTACTTTCCATCCCCCACTGTGGGTGTTCTGTGACATCTCTATCTGCCTGCAGTCCAAGAAACCCTGCACGTTCTCAAAACTATGAGCTCTTCTCGCCATACGTGATCTTAAACTCTCACCTAAGGTCCCTAGTGGCTCTACTTTTAATTCTCATTTTCAAACTGTACGTTCTCCACTATCTAGTACCATTCAGGCCCTAACTATTTCTCTCCAGCAAACCTCATCCTGCCTCTATTCTAACTTCAAGACCAACCATTTTCAACACCCTCCCTTTTAATAATTCAAATGAACTCCATAAAAAGATCTCTATGCCCCTTGTTGGCTGGAAGTAGCTACAGAAGAAAGATCTCTGCCCATTTTCCCAACTTCTGAGTTCATTTTAAATAGAAATTTAATTTTAACAACATAAAAAAGGGAATGTTAGGGTGGTCTTGAATCTCCCCATTTTCTAATAACAGCTAAAGATGAATCTCAAGCTGTCCCTACTCTTTACTGTTTCTCTCTCAAACTTGCAGGCAAACTGCTGGGACTCTGTTTTTATAGACACCTGAAAGAGTCCAGAAAGAATATGTTAATCTTTCTCTTTACATTTCCCCAGCTCACAGTTTTTAGAATTTGTTTAACAGTCTCAAGGTGTTCCTAAGAAGCCCCAAGACAGATAGCAGGCGAGGAAACTCTAGGCCTTTGTTTCCTGCCCAAACCTATATCTCAGGGGCAAAGATCACATCCTTGCAATGGGCCTGACTGCATTTCAGAGATAAACAAGTCTCCAGGAACAGAAAAAACAAGGAAGCAGTCAGAAAGACAATAATGCCCACTTCTAATCTTTCTATTTTTTAATTTTTTCCCTTTCCCATACCTTGCCCTTCGTTTTCTTATATGTATATAATAAAAAGGGTGAAATGTTAAGCTTAAAGAATTCACCCTCCCCAAACTTCCAGCCAAACAAACCTGCCACTCTCCCTTTCCTAGGGGGGTATTAGGCATTGCCAGATCCCTATGGGGATAAAGGAATGGAATGCAAGAGGGGAACTTACTTTCCTTATCCCTCCTGATAACGGCAAGCCTTATCCCTCCCAGCTGTTTGAAAAGAATTTATTACAGCTGCTGTTCTGGCCCAGTTGCTCATTCTCCCTAGAAAACCCTCTATAAAACCCAAGGCTCTCCCCTCCCTTGGTGTGGACCATGGATGCTCTTTTTAGCCTCCACCCATCTATACCCAGATGTTCAAATAAACAGTAGTTTGCTATGCCTGAGGCTTCTGTGTCGCCCTCTTGGCTCTGGACCTAACAATTCTAGTTACCTTTTAACTATAGATTTATTGCAATTCAAATGCTATTTGTGATAGTTGGCAAATTTATTTTCGTTCACATGTTAGTTTCTAAGAAGTTACAATTGATTAGATTAAATTGTGGTAGGAATACCAATAACCTAACAAAATGAAAACATATAATAAAGCTACAGAAATTAAAATAGCTTTTGCTTTTAATGTTGGAACACATTTATCATTTGTATACTAGCGGAGAGGCATACAAACATTCTCTTACAACTATAAAAACTGTATATAACATAGTTGACAACACAAATGAGAAAGGATGTAGTCATCAACAAATGATGTTAAGACAAGTGATATTCCATTACAAAAAATGAAAAGGGTGGAATGTGCCTAGTACACCCCCAGCAAGAGGAGAGTGGTGAGTTTTATAGGAGATTTGGATGGAAGTTTGAGGATGTTGAATTCTTTAACCCTAACATTCCACCCTTTTATACCCCCAAATAAATTTAAGGTGGCCTACATAAGTCACAAAAAATCAAATTCAGTAGAAGGTAAACCAGTCAAAATTTATGGTCCTGGGAAAACTTTGGGTTTTGAAAAGAATTAAAAACAAGAAAATACTAAATATAAATGGAAAGTGATTGATCTTATTATTTAACATTTAAAAACTATGCAACTATATGGTAGTAGCTTTGAAAAGTTTGACCCTATCCATGGTGACAAATTTTATATGTATTCTAACCCATTGGCTGGGCAAGGTGGCTCACACCTGTAATCTTAGCATTCTCGGAGCCTGAGGCAGGAGGATCACTTGAGCTCAGGAGTGGCAGACTAGCCTGAGCAAAAGTGAGATCCCATCTCTACTAAAAATAAAAAATTTAGCCAGGCATCATGGCATGTGCCTATAGTCCCAGCTACTTAGGAGGCTGAGGCAGGAGGATCACTGGAGCCCAGGAGTTTGAGGTGGCTGTGTGCTAGGCTCATGCCACTGTACTCAGGGCAACACAGTGAGACTCTGTCTCAAAAAAAAAAAAGAAAAAAAAAAAGAAAAGAAAAGAAAAGTAAAAGAAAAAAAACCATTAATCACCTTCTCAATTATGAAATTAAACAGGAACTTGACAAAGTTATACCTTATTACTTGCAATGTATTCCATATTTTTTATTATGTTTAAACATTTCTAATTATAACAGACTAGAATTATAGTTCTGAACATTGCTATACAATAACATCATCTGGAGAGAGCTTTTTAAAACATACCTACACTGAGGCTCTACCCAGACAAATGAAATTAGAACTTCTGGAAGTTAGAGCTGAACCGTGATAAAGAGTTCTGGTGATTCTCATTTTATGACCTGCAGTTTGAAATACTGTACCTCAGCCAAAGTAATTTAAAAAGCAAGTGCTCTGGGACCAACTGTCATGATTTGTTTTGGGAGAAAGGAACTTCGCTGGGTATTGGATGTTTAGTGTTAAAACTGGGAAGATCCTGAGAAAAATAGGGAGACCTGGTTTTCTCAACAGAAAGATTTTATATATATATATAAACTCACCAGCTCACAAATGGACAAAAGAGGATATTTTTAACAGTTATAACAAGGAAAAATTAGTACTCATAATGTATAAAATTGTTTTACAAACAACAATAATAATAATAAAAGAACAAGTTAACTAAAAAAGAACAAGTCATTCCAAAGTAATTTTCTGAAGAGGAAAACTGTAGTCATATAATACAAAAAATTACAAAATTAAAACAACAATGTTAGCATTTCACAGTTATCAAATTTGTAAAAATTTAAATAGTATTAAAGGTTGGTCAAGGTTTAGGAAACTGAAGACTCTTCTACTTGAGGGAACGAATATTAGTACAGTCACTGGTATAGTATAGCGAACTATATTATCCATCAGTTTTACCTCTTTATACTCCATGAAACATTATTGTGAATGTGGACAAAGAGGCATTTACATGGGTGTGCTAATGTTTTTCAAAGTGTCTCTTGTATGGCCAGGTGCAGTAGTTCATGCTTATAATCCCAGCACTCTGAGAGGCCGAGGTAGGAAGATTGCTTGAAGCCAGGAATTTGATACCAGCCTGAGCAAGAGTGAGACCCCCATCACTACTAAACATAGACAAATTAGTTGGGTGGGGTGGATCATACCTGTAGTCCCCGCTACTCGGGAGGCTGAGACAGGATTGCTTAAACACAGGAGTTTGAGGTTGCTGTGAGCTGTGATGATGCCATGGCACTCTAGGCTGTGTAACGGAGACTCTACTCAAAAATAAATAAAGAAATAAACAAAAATACACAAATAACCAATATACCTAAATAATATATATAATATAAATAAATGAACATACAGCTCTGTTCTCCCTCCTTATGTCCTTATTGTCACAAGTTACGTCTTAGCTACTTGTCTATATCTCTTGGGTGTATTGAACTATGGATTCCTGGGCCCTATCCCATACATACTAAATGAATTCTTAGGAGTTGGGGCCCAGAAGTCTACATCTTTAAAAATATGTTACCTTGGCAATTTAAAAACTATTGCTGGTTCCTTAATTAGAAGTGGTCTGGTTTTATTTATTGTTTAGTGTTACTAATTTTTTTGAAAACAAATGGTATTATGTCAGTCCACAAAAACGTGAAGAAGGAAGAAACTGTTATCTATAATGCCTACCCCACTGTAGAGGTCTGTGACCTCCTTAGTTAAATATATTCCTAGGTACTTTATTTTCTTTGTTGGTATTGTGAAGGGTATTGAGCCTTTGATTTGGTTCTCAGTTTGACTGATATTGGCATATATGAATGGGTCTGATTTGTGTCTATTGATTTGTATCCTGAAACTTTACCGAATTCATTTACCAGATCCAGGCATCTTTTAGTAGAATCCTTGGGGTTTTCTAGATACAATAGCATATCATCAGCAAGTGTGGGTTTGATCTCTTCTGTCCCCATTTGGACACACTTGATTCTGCTCTCCTGCCTGATTGCTCTCACAAGGACTTCCAGCTCTATGTTGAATAGCAGCAGAGACACTGGGCAACCTTGTCTAGTTCCAGTTCTAAGTGGGTATGATTTCAGTTTTTCCCCATTCAGTATGATATTGACTGTGGGTTTGTCATATATGGCTTGTGTCATTTTTAGGTATGCCCCATCTATGCCTATTTTATTAAGCATTCTTATCAGAAAAAGGTGTTGAATTTTGTCAAATGCTTTTTCTGTGTCTATGGAGAGGATCATATGGTCTTTGTTTCTGTTTCTAGCATATGTTGAACCATCCCTGCATCTGTGGGATGAAGCCTACTTGGTCGTGATGGATCATTTTCTTGATAACTACCTGGATTCAATTTGCTAGGATTTTATTGAGAATTTTTGCATCTATATTCATAAGGGATATTTGTCTGTAGTTTTCTTTTTGTGTTGCACCCTTTCCTGGTCTGGTATCAGAGTTATGTTGTATTCCTAAAATGTGTTGAAGAGGGTTCTATACTTCTTGATGTTGTGGAATAACTTTTATAGGATAGGCATCAGTTCTTCTTTGTAGGTGTTGTAAAATTCAGGTGTGACACCATCTGCTCTGGAGCTTTTCTTTTTGGGAAGGTTTTTTGTTGCTGTTTCAATTTCAGTTCTTCATATTGGTCTGTTCAGGAATTCTATTTCTTCCTGGTTGAGCCTAGGGAGGCTGTGTGTTTCTAAAAATTTGTCCATTTCTTCCACATTTTCTAGTTTGTGTGCCTAAAGGTTTTTATAGAATTCATAGATGATATCTTGTATCTCTGAGGCATCAGTTGTAATTTCTCTTTTCATGTTCCTGATGGAGGTTATCAGACTTTTCTGCTCTTTCTTAGTCTAGCCAAGGGCATACTGATTTTATTTGTCTTTTCAAAGAAACAACTTTTTGTTTTATTAATCTCCCATATAGTTTTCCTGTTTTCCTTTTCATTTAGGTCTGATATTATCTTATTAATTTCTCTCCATCTGCTAGTTTGGGGGTCTGTCTGTTTCTCCACGTCTTTGACTCAATTCATTAGGTTGTCTATTTGTGATCTGTCTCTTGGCTAAAGCCATTTATGGAAATAAACTTTTCTCTCAGGACTGCTTTAGCTGTGTCCCACAGATTTTGATAACTTTTGTCTTCTTTGTCATTTAGTTCAAAGAATCTTTTGATTTCCATCTCGATTTCCTTATTTATAAAATAACCGTTTAGGAGAATGCTGTTTAGCTTCCATGACTTTGAGCAGAAATGTGAATTTGTGTTAGTGTTAATTTCTACTTGTATTCTGCTGAGATCTGAGAAGATGGATGATATAATTTCTGTTTTTTTTTTTTAAATTTTTTAAGACATGTTTTGTATCCTGGAATACGGTCAGTCTTAGAGAATGTCCCATGAGCTGATGAGAAGAAGTATATTCAGTGGATTTTGGATAGAATGCCCTGTAAATGTCAGTCAGGCCCATTTGTTCTAGCGTTCTGTTTAAGTCCATTATTTCTTTTTTCATTTTCTGTTTTGAGGATCTGTCCTGTGCTGTCAACAGGGTGTTGAAGTCTCCATCTATTATTGTGTTACTGTTTATCATTTTGTTTAGATCAAGTAGGGTTTGCTTTATGAATCTGGGTGTACCTAAGTTGGGTGTATACATATCAAGTATAATTACATCTTCTTGTTGTACTTTACCATTCTCCATTATATAGTGACAATCTTTGCCTTTCATTACTTTTGTTGATTTAAAAACTGAGTTGTCTGAAATGAAAACCACCATGCCAGCCTTCTTAAGCATCAATGCTTTTAAATAAAATCGTACCAATTATTTTTTTCTGACCACAATGTAATAAAACCAGAAATCAATAACAAGAGGAACTTTGAAAATTACAAAATACATAGAAAGTAAACAACAAGCTCCTGAATGACCAGTGAAGAAATTAAGAAGGAAACTTTTAAATTTTTTTGCAACAAATGAAAATGAAAGCACAACATTCCAAAATCCATGGCATACAGCAAAAGCAGTACTAAGGGAGAAGTTAATAGCAATAAATGCCTACGTCAGAAAAGTGGAAAGAGATCAAATGAACAATCTAATGAAGCATTTTAAAGAACTGGAAAAGCAAAAGAGAGCCAATCCCCAAATTAATGGATGAACAGAGATGATAAAGGTCACAACAGAAATAAATGAAGTTGAGAGTAAAATGAAATACAGATAAATGAAATGAAAAGTACATTTTTGAAAAATAAAATTGTCCAAATTTTAACCAAATTAAGAAAAAATGAAACACTCAAATACAATCAGAGACATAAAAGGAGACATTACCATTGATACCACAAAAATTTAAAGGATCAATAGCAACTACTGTGAGCAATTGTGCTAATAAATAGGAAAACCTACAAGAAATGAATAAGTTTCTAGACACATACAACCTATCAAAATTCAATCATGAAGAAATACGTGAGTATACCAATAAGATGTAATGATATAGAAGCATAAATAAAATGTTTCCTACAAATAAAAGTGCAGGATCTCATGGCTTCCCTGCTAAATTCTACCAAACATTTAAAGAAGAAATAATCCTACTTGAACTATTTCACACAAAATCAAGGAGGAGGAAATACTTCTAAGCTCATTCTACAAGACCAGTGTTACCCTAATACCAAAGCCAGATGAACATAACAATACAAAGAAAACTACAGGCCAATATCCCTGATGAACATAGACACAAAATTCCTCAACAAAATACTAGCAAATCATATTCAACAGCACATTAAAAAAATAATTCATTATAATCAATTAGGATTCATCCTACAAAGCAAGGATAGTTCAACATACACTCATCAATTAATATAATACATCTGATCATTACAATAGTTCATTAGACACTGAAAAATATTTGATAAAATTCAACATCCTTTCATGAGAAAACTCTCAAAAGAAAAAAACTGAGTATAGAAAGAACCTACTTTAACATAATAAAAAGCCATATATGGCTGACCCACAAATAGTGTCATAATGAACAGTGATGACCAAAAGATCTAGAAGAGGACAAGTATGCTTTGTAAGTCCATTTTGTGTTGCTATAAAAGAAATGCCTGAGGATGTGTAATTTATTAAAAAAAAGTTTCATTTGCCTCTTGGATCTGCAGATTGTACAATGAGCATAGTGCGGGTATCTTCTTCTAGTGAGGTCTTCAGGAGCTCTCAGTCAAGGTGGAGGTGAAAGAGGAACGGGCATATCATATGGCAAGACAGGAGCAAGAGAGAGAGGAGTTGGTGCCAGCCTCTTTTAAACAACCACCACTTGTGTAAGCTAATAAAGCAAGAACTTATTATGGGAGAGGTCACCACATCATTCGTGAGGGATCCACCCTCATCACCAAAACACCTCCCATGTTCCCAACATGGGAGCACTAAGATCAAATTTCAATATAAAATTTGATGATTAAATATCCAATCCATATTAAATGCCCAGTTTCACCACTCTTATACAACATAGTACTGAAAATCCTCCCAGTACGGTTACACAAGATAAAGAAATAAACGCATTCAAATTGGAAAGAAGGAACTCAGATTGTATTTATTTTTAGACGATATGATCTTATATTTAGAAAACCCTGAAGACCATCAAAAAGCTATAAGAAATGAGAAATGAATTTAGTGAAGTTGCAGGATACAAAATCAAAATAGAAAAATCAGTATTTCTATATGCCAACAACAAACAATTTGTAAAGGAAACCAAGAAAATAATGCCATTTACAAGAGCCATGAATTAAATTGCCTGGGAAGAAATTTAACCAAAGAAGTGAAAGATCTCTACCATAAAAACTATAAAACATTGACAGAAGAAATTAAAAAGGACACTTAAAAAGTAGGACAATACTGTATGTTCATGGATTAGAAGAATACATGTTAAAATTCCCATCCTACCCAAAGTACTCTACAGAATCAATGCAATTTCTTTTAAAATACTAGTGGCATTTTCCACAGGGATAGAAAAATAATCCTCAAATTTATATGTAATTACAGAAGACCCAGAATAGCCAAAGCAAAGCAATTCTGAGCAAAAAGAACAAAGTTGGAGGCATCATGTTACCTGTCTTCAAACTACACTACAGAGCCATCATAACCAAAACAGCATGCTAATGGTGTAAAACAGATGGATAGACCAGTGGAACAGAAGAGAGAACCTAGAAATAAATCCATGCATTTACAATCAAGTTGTTTTCAACAAAACCATCAAGAAGATACACTGCGGTCTGGGAAAGTTGGGTGTTCCTGTGCAGGAAAAAAAATGAAACTATATTTTCTCTATGTAAGACTATGTCATCTCCAAATAGAGATAGTTTATTTCTTTCCATTTGGGAATACTCATTTGTTTTCCTTGATAATTTCCCTGGTGAGGACTTCCAGGACACTGGTGAATTGAAGTAACAATAGGAGACATCATTCTCTTGTCACTGATCTTAGGAGAAACTTCCACTGTTTCACCATTCAGTATATGATGTTATTTTGTGGTTTTTCATCATAATTTTTTATAACATTTATTTAGGCAGTTCTTTTATATTCCTACTTTCTTGATTGTTTTGATTTTCAAGTGGTGTTAAATTTTGTCAGATTTTTTTTGCATCAATTGATATAATTATGTGGCTTTTTTCTTCATTCTGGTAAGGCGTTATATTACATGGGAAGGTATTTTTATGTTGGAATATTTCTGGATTAATTCCCACTTGGTCATGTACAATCCTATTAGATCTAGATTGCTTGGATTTTCTTGAGAAGTTTGTGTATATATATTCACAAGAGATATTTGTGTTTTCTGTTATGATGTCTTTGTGTTTCATATCAGGTTAATACCATACAGAATGTGTTAGGTCATGTTTGCACTGGTATTTTTTCAGTGTTTTAGAATTGGTTTTCATCTTTCTTATTCACTAGAAAGTTTTCTGGTATTGGCCTTTCTTTTTTGGGTCATACGGAGTATTCAATCTATTTATTATAGGTCTGTTCGTATTTTCTATTTCTTAAGTCACTTTTGGTAGTTTGTGTGTTTCAAGACTTTTTCCGTTTCACATATTTGCATATTTTATGCCAATTAAATTGTTGGCGTACAATTTTTGGAGTAGATTTGTAATAACATCACAACTTGCATTCCTAATTTTGATAATTTGAGTCTTTTTCTTTTTTATTCTAAATATTTATAATTTAGTTGATCTTTCCAAAAAACCTATTTTATTTCATTGATTCTTTTTATGTTTTTTCATTCTCCGCTTCATTTATTCCCACTCTAATCCTTATTATTTGCTTCTTTCTATTAAATATTTTCCTTAGTTTTAGTTTGTTCTTCTCTTTCTAGTCCTTAATGTGCAAGGGTAAGTTAATTGGTTTGAGATCTCTTATGTATTCACTTGTTGCTATAAATTTTTCTGTGAGTACATCCGAAGCTGCATCTGAGCAATTTTGATGTACTGTGCTTTATTTGTCTTCATCTCAAAGTATGTTTTAATTTCCATTAGAATTTCTTTTTTGACCACTTGGTTAAGAGTGTAGTGTTTAATGAATGTTTTGTCTAATTTCTACATATTTGTGATTTTTTTCTAGGTATCTACCTGTTATTAATTTTAGATATTATTCCAGTATCTTTAGAGAACATGCATTGTATAGTTTCAATGTTTTAAATTTTTTGAGGTTTTTTTTTTGATCTAACTTATGGTTTTTCTGGAGAATGTTTTACATACACACATATATGTATATATACCAAATTCCTCTAGTTAGTTATTATTCAAGTCTTCTATTTGCTTGCTTGTTTTTTATCATTGTTTTTATGAATAAATGTCGCTTTTCTTTAATTTACAAATAGTAAATATATACATTTATGGGGTAAAATATTATGTTTCCATACATGTGTACATTGTGTGATTATTAAATTAGGGTAATTAACATACCCATCACCTAAACATTCATCTTTTCTTTGTGTTAGGAACATACAGTTTTCTCTTGTAGCTATTAATATTTTGGGATATGCATTACTGAACACTGTAGTCACCCTGGTGTGCAGTAAGACACAAGAACTCATTCTTCCTTTCTAATTGTAACTTTGTACCCATTGACTGTCCTCTCCTTTTTCCTTCCCTTCTGAGCCTATGATAACTACCATTCTGCTCTGTACATCGATGGGATCAACTTTTTTAGCTTATGCAGATGAGGGAAAACTGAGAACACGTGGCATTTGTCTTTCAGTGTTTGACTTATTTCATTTGATATAACCTCCCATTTCAAGCATGTTGTCACCTATGGCAGATTTTGTTCTTTTTATGGCTGAATATTATTCCATTTTGAATATGTATTAGTTATTGACTTTTCTATTGCTAGACAAGTAGTTGGGTTTCATATCTTCTCTATTATGAATATTGCTGCCATAAACATGGGAGTACAGACATCTCTTTGAGATACTGTTTTTATTTCCTTTGAATATGTACCTAGGAGGCATGTGATTGCTATTAATAGATCATATGGTGGTTTTACTTTTAATTTTTTAAGGAACTTCCATACTGTTTTTCATAATAGCTCTGCTAATTTATATTCCCACCACAATGCATAAGGGTTCCTTTTTCTCCACATTCTTGTTGTCACTTGTCTTTTGTCTGTTCGATAATAACCATTTTAACTGGAGTGCAATGATAGCTTAATGTGATTTTGATTTGCACTTACCTGATGATTAGCAATGTTGAGCATTTTTCCTAAACCTGTTGGACAATTATGTGTCTTCTTTTGAATATGTTTATTAAGTCCTTTTGCCCATTTTTAAATCAGAATATTTGGGTTGGTTTTTTTTTTTTACTATTTTAGTTTCTTAAATTCTGTTTAAATTTAGTTTCATACATTCTGGCCCCTTGTCAAATATATGATTTTCATCTTTAGTTGGACTTTTTTGATATGTATATTTATGTTATCATGTTTGGGAAGTTTTCTTTAAATATTCTTTCTGTTCTTTTCTCTTTTCTTTCTAAGACTACCATCAGTCTTATGTTGGTATGTTTAATAGTGTTTCACAAGTGCCTCAGAGTTTTCTATTTCTATTAATCTCATTTTTTTTGTCATTGCCTATGTCTATCTTTTGACTCCACACTTGACATTCCAATTTGTGACTCTTTGGCAGCTCACATCAGCCTTTCTAATGAATTTTTCATTTCAGTGATTGTATTTTGTAGAAGTTTTGGTGAAAACTAGACCTTTTGATTCAGAGCTCCCTATTTCCAGGATTTCTTATTGCTGTCGTGGTGGTTGTCTTTTTGTGTAGCAGATTTTCTAAAGTAAGTTTTTAAAGTTTTGTCATCTTTGTCATTTGTGACCACTGAAGTCACAGTTTCATTAATTTGGTAATTAGCTATTGATGCAACAGAATTTTTTTTTTTAAACACTAAAAAGTTCTGCTTCTCAGGAACACCTTCAGCACTCAGCCAGGCATTTTACATCTCTTCCTTTGTCTTTATTTTCTGCTTGCACAGAGTGTGAAAGTCTGCCAGGAATTGTCCTCAGTTGTTATTCCTTGTATCAGGTAACTAATGCATCTGCTTTTAAATGACCTTGTGGAGCAAAGAATTTCAAGTTAGTCAATAGTAAGCCATGCTTTTTGAGTTCATCTTTCAGGGAACCAGCAGCAAGGTTAAAACAAGCAACCAAAATTCTTTGAGTGTAGGTTTGTTCTGGTCCCTCTGGAATTAGGAATAGAATAGTGAGCAGTTGTTTTCAAGTCTGCTGCCAAAGTCAGAAGCAAGAAGTCTGAATAAGAAAATGATGTAGCAAAGCTTTCATACCGAGCATCAGCTTTTTTTTCTTGATTAAGTATTTTGCCTATTTTCTGTAAACCCTTCATTAGTATCCAGGGTCCAGTAATGCTGATTGTAACAATACTTGTTTTTTGGATAGCCAGGCTGTTTTAAAAGGTTCTATGAGGTGTAACTGACAAAAATTGTATATATTTAAAGCATACAATTTGATATTATACTATAGATAAGCATTGTGAAATTATACCATCATAAAGGTCATTAGCATATTTATCTCACATAATTATATTTTTTATTGGTGATGTGAACACTTAAGAACTCTTAGCAGAATTCAGATACATTGTACAGTATTACTAACTATGGTAATCATAATATATATTAGACACTCAGAACTGATTCATTCTATAACTGAAAATTGTTATTCTTTGACCAACATACACTAGTTTCTTTCACCCCAAACTCCATTAATCACCTTTTTGATATTCTCTGCTTTTGACATAAATTTGACTTTTGGAGATTCCACATATAAGTAAGATTATGCGGTATTTGTCTTCCTGTGCCTATCTTATTTCACTTAAGGTAATGTCCTCCAGGTTCATCTATATTGTTACACATGACAGACTTTTCTTCTTAATTAAAGATTAATAGTATTTCACTTCATACATATATAAAATATATGTAAAATACATATATTTATTCATTCATCCATTGATGAGCAGTTAGGTTGATTTCTTATCTTGGCTGTGGTGAATTATGTCTTCTCAAACCAGTTAGAATGGCTACTATGAAAAAAAAGAAAATGATTCTAAGTGTTGGAGCCAATAAGAAGAAATAGGAACCACAGTGTTGGGGGACTATAAATTAGTACAACCTTTATAGGAAACAGTGTGGAGTTTCTCAAAAAACTACATATGATCCTGTATCCTACCATACTGGTATTGTCCAAAAGAATTGAAAACAGTATCACAAAGACATAGCTGTACTCCCATGCTTAGTCCAATGCTTTTTGTTCACAATAGCCAGATAAGCAGACAGGCTTTTGTAGGTCTTTTACTCTGCTATTTTCACAATGTTTTTCATAGCTGCTTTGTAAACCAATGAAACGTAATGGGTTTGAAAAAAAAGTTGGTACAATGTTTCTGACACTTAATGGGGGAAAAGAGAAAAGATGAGAAACTTCCTGAGCAAATCATAGATTAGGTATATAAATTTTTAATTAATCAAATATTTTCAGTGAGGAGACCAAAAAAAATCTGTTTTGTGGTGCCCCCCTCCCCCCACTGTCTAGGACAATTCTCTTAAGTTTTGCTATTAAAATCACTTTAAATTGTGAAAATATGAATTTACCATTCTAGCTCTATAATTCAATTTTTAAATCTTTCTTAAATACTTAAAGCCCTGTTTTCATTTATATTAACCTGGTATGAATTTATTTGCACAGAAAAAACAATAATGACTTAAAAATGATGTGATTATAGTAAGCTATATGAGGTGTATATTCCCTCATATTGGTATATATTCACTAAATTACATTTTTATATTTACATTCAATCAAATTTTACTTCTGTGAATGATTTGAGGAATAATCATATGAGTTATTTTATGTATGAAGTAATCTAGTTACCTAAAAATTACTTTTACGTATTCAGAGAAGTGAGGTAGCTTTTTATTTTATTTTCTTTCTAGACTACATACAATATAAGTGGGACATAGTGAGGTAACCCTTTACCCCCGCTAACTTTAAGTGTATGACTGCCTTGCTGCCTTCATCAGAGCAATAGAATTTCTTTACCCTTTACCTGTGACATCAGTCTTAAGCCCTAAATGACCCATAGACCAATCTTTCTACTAGTGTGCAATACCACTACTTGAAATATAAACCAGAATAAAGTAAGCCACCAATTTAATCCAAACACTTACTGTTAATTTTTTTAATTTTTTAATATGAAAAAAAAGTTCTAGAAATTCTTGCCTCTGCTATATAATGAAAATATAATTTAGCCTTAAGAAGCAAGAAAATTCTAACATGCTACTACATAAATAAGCCTTGAAGAAGACATTGTGCTAAGTGAAATAAGCCAGCCACCAAACCTAGAGTAGTCACATTCATTAAAGACCAAAAATAGAATAGTGGTTGCCTGAGGCAGTAGAGAAGAGAATATGGGAAGTTATTGTTAAATGGGTATGGAATTTCAGTTTTGGAAGATGAAAAAGTGCTGAAGATGGAAATCAGTGATGATTGTAGAACAGTGTAAATGTACTTAATGTTATTGAATTGTACAAATAAAGAGGCAAATGGTGAGCCTTATGTATATTTTATCACAATTTAAATGAAAAATGATACACTGCAAAAATATGCATGTAAAAAATGATTAGTCATTGAAAATCAGTTAATGACTTTTTTGACCTGTCAGATCAGTAGGTGTCTTGTTATTGTTGTGGTAGTTTTAATACCACCCAGTGTCAGCAGAGTTGGGGGAAAAGGCAGCTCGATAATCAACTGGTAAGGGGTCATAAATTATTACAATTTTTCTGGAGGGCATTTTGGTAGCATGTACCAAAAACTTCCAAATATGCCTTATTTTATTGTCACATTTTCACTCAGTGAAATTATCATCAGGAAATCAGACAGTAGTTGATGGTAAAAATGCAACAAAAATTGGAAACAATATAATTATTCCAAGTGTGAGGGATTCTGTGGATTATTCCATTCATATAGTCTGAGAAGACTGTTCAATGAAATGGATAACTTTTTGCAATAGATGGTTTTAAAGAAACTGTGAATTATCTAAATATTCCTTAAAAATTACAGAATTGTATAAAACAATAACTATAGTATATTCATAATACCATATTTATTATAGTGTTCTATGGCAGTGGCATTTATTAGCATTAGTGATGGTGATTTTTATTCTTTTCTTTTTTTTACTTTTTTATCTTTTCTGCATAAGCTATTCCTCATTTCAGTCTTTTAGTTTTTACTCTTTTTTTTTTTTTTGGCTAGGAAACACATTTGTTTTATGCTGCTATGACATAAGACATTCTTTTTTGTTTCACAAATACCACTCTCAATTTATCATTGAAGATGAAAACTACCTCTTTTTTCTGTTTTTCAAGGTACCATTTGTGTTTTCTCAACACAATTCAATGGAAATTTTTTAATTGCTATTAATGTTTGTTTGAATAGCTCTGAAATCCAAGTGTCAATGTCATCCTACCCCTCCTTGAGCTTATTGCTTTGTTTCCTCTTTTTAGGTATCTGGCATAATTTCACCCTTGCGCTCTTGGGCATTTTAGCTCTTGTTCTCCTTCCAGTAATTTTCTTGCCATTGTACTATGCTGGAGTTGGGGTGCTTATCACTGAAGTGGCTGAGGTAAATAATGGATTATGTGGGACATATTTTCACAAAATTTGTGGAGATAATATTCAGCATAGCATGTCAGGAATTTTATTCAGGTTTTCCTAATATGCAGAATGCTCTTTTTCTTGAGAAATTACTATTTCTATAATTTCTAAAGTAACTACTATACTATTTTTGTAACTATAATTTCTTCTGAAGAATTTTAAAGCTGAGACACAATGATGTAAAGCACATTAGCTTTTTAAGATGGACCATTATTTTAGACCAGTTTTAGGTTCACAGAAAAATAGAGAGGACAGAATTAAGAGTTTCCCATATGCCTCTTGTATCCCACACATACACAAATTAACTTTCAAAAATATTATGGAAATTGTTTTTGTTCTGAATTCAAAGGTAGTATCAAGATTTACTACCTATAGTTTTTTGATAAAATGTATCATTTAACCTTATGTCTGTGTCTCTGTTTTTAAGTCAAATGTATTTACTACTAACAGATAACAAATATAAAACCTAGGCTTGCTTAAGTTAATGTCTTCAACTCTGTATTTCACTTTCTTAAACAGTAAACTACTATGATGGCATCAAGACTTTTACTGACACATTGAGAATAGGAAAATTACCTATGAGCAATTGGTTTACAAGATTCATTGTACTGACAATAGTGTTGATATTTGGGATAATGTTTATGTAAGAAATTATTTTATAGATTTATCCATTCAGAAAGTAGGAAAGTAAAGTCTACACAGGAAAATAATGACTAATTTCACACCAACACAAAAGTTAATTAGCAGTCTGGGAAAGATTTTGTTATCATTTTAATGTTCCATATCAGCAAATGGATTTTTTTTGCAGTTGCCAAACATTGAAAATCTTAGACTTTTCTAATATTCTATGTCTTTGACCAAAGCCGTTTCAATTAGTATTTTTTCCATTATTCAAAGTATTCTACTTATTTAATCTTATTTTTAAAAAATTTTATTGTTTTCTCAGATTATTCATAGCTTGTCTACACACATAGTCTGATTTGGCTTTGCCCTCTTCCCTAAGGACTCACCTGCCATTGGACCCAGAGGCCTTTTTGTGGGAGACCTTATCACCTATCTACAGGATTGTCCTGTCACTAATGTGCAAGATTGGAATGAATGTCTAGATAATATAGCCTCTAAGCCTCAGATTGGATACTGTATAAGTACATCAACTTTACAGCAATTAAGCATCCCTGTTAGAGGTGTGTATATTTTTTTCAATATAACTTAATGTTATAAGCACCAATATTTGCCATAGACTGATCCTTTGAATATGTCTATAGATTTATTTTATTCTGATTTTTAAATGGATACTAATATGTATGTTTTCTTTGCTAGACAAGTTTCAGGACACCAGAATCAAATTCTTTATGCATTCAAGCTTACTATGACCAATAACTAAATTTCAATAGCTAAATACACGATCTATGTATGATACTATCTCAATCTATGTTTATATAAATATATATAATGAACTTTCCTTAAGATTATTTCAGAATAGATGAAATACTGACAGTTAATTACTAAATAACTGATATAACCGAACATGAACATCCTATATTACTTTAATGTTCATCAAGAATTTTCATGGGGGCCAGGAACAGTGGCTCATGCCTATAATCCTACTGCTCTGGAAGACTGAGGTGGGAGGATTGCTTTAGTTTAGAAGTTCAAGACCAGGCTGAAAAAGAGCAAGACTCTGTCTCTGTTAAAAATAGAAAAATTAGCCAGATATGATGGTTTACCTGTAGTCCCAGCTACTCAGGAGGCTGAGGCAGGAGATCACTTGAGCCCAGGAGTTTGAGGTTGCAGGGAGCTATGATGATACCACTGCACTCTATCCAGGGTGACAGAGTGAGATACTGGTTGAAAAAAAAAGACAGAGAGAACAAAGAGAGAGAAACAGAAAAGGTGGCACCACACACACTAAAGAGAAGTCCAGAATTGCAGTCTGATGCAAGTATTAGCTGTATGAATGGTGGCATGTCCAAAGGCAACTGGAATAGAGTCACTTTATGAGGCAGGCATAAAGAGGAAATCATCATGACATGAGGTGGTAGTCCTTCAAATTATGCTGATGTGTTGATGTGCCTTCAGCTCCGAATATCAGCCCTCCAGCTGCTTCTGCAAAATTGTATTAATAGGATCTCATTTTATTGATGATATTAAAAATGCAAGTTATGCTCACAGACTGTGTCTTAATGTCTGGAAATGCCCGGGATGCTTGTCTGTAGCTACTGTTGTTAAGAAGTGTGATTTACAGAGCCAGAATAAATTTTAGTAAAGTATTATATATGGCAAAGGAAAAGCTCTAAGAATGAATTGAAAAACATTTTATTCCAAATACAAATCATTTTTAAACTGTTTTGCAAAAACTTTTAAACATATATTAAAAGTTAAGAGAATAGCATAATTAACCTCCATAAATTTTTCTTTGAGCTTCAACAGTTATGAACATCTTACCAATCTTTTTATCTAATCATCACCTAATCTTTTTCAGCGTGTTTTAAAACAGGCGTCCTGACTTTACCATTAAAGTCAGTATGGATCTTTAATAGATAAGACTTTTTAAAAAGGTAACCACAGTATTTTTATCACACCTAAAAAGATTACAAATACTTCCTGGCTCTCAAGTTGTGTTCAGTTTTCCTAACTGTCTTTAGAGTTGGTTTGTTTCATTTGATTGCTGTGTCTTTTAAATCTCCTTTAATGTACCACAGTTTTCAGTCCCATGTACTGGAATGCCATCTATCTATTGAAGAAACAGTCATTGTTTTGTAGAAGTTCCCATGATCTGGATTTATCTGGTTTGTATCTGTCCTCCAAATTCCCTATGAAGTGATTTGTAGACTTTGCTAGACTCATAAACCTATTTTAAAATTGACTGCAAATATTACACCATTTAACGAGGTACACAGTGTCTGCTTGTAGCTTATTTTTATTGACATTGAGATTGTTTAGTTGGCATACCTGATTATTTAATGTGGAAATGTTAGTGAAATTGATTTTTCTTTGAGAGATTGTTAATGTTTTCTAAAACCTTAAATGGCAGAAGTCAGTATATAATTTGCAATATGGTCTTCATTAAGAAAAATAATCCATTATTTTATACTTTTAAGTTTTTATAACTTTTCTATACTTCTTACAAACTATGTTGAACTACAAAGACTAACCTAACTCATTAATCAATAGATGTACCTCTAACGGGAACCTTAGTGACTACAAAATCACTTAACGTATATATTAGAGTAATTTTAATGACAGGGCTGGCCACTGAAGCTATGAATTGGATTTTTGCCCCTCAAAATTCATAAATTGAAGCCCTAACTAATGTGAACGTATTTGAAAATAGGAACCTTATAAGGAAATAAGAAAGGTTGAATGAGGTCGTAAAGATGGAACTGAATCTAGTAAGGTATTCTTATAAGAAAAGGAAAAGAGGCTAAACCTCTTTTTCTCACACATACACACACATGAGAACACAGCAAGAGGAAGGCCAGCAGCAAGCCAGGCAGACAGCCATCACCAGAAACTGACTCAGTTCACACCCTGATCATGTCCAAGGTTGTGGCAAAATAAATTTATGTTGTTTAAACCACACAGTCTGTGGTATTTTGTTATGGCAGCCTGAGCTAAGACAAATTTTGTTATCAAAAGTGGGGTTCTATTGTAACAAGTACTTAAAAATATGAAAGTGGCTTTGGAACTGGGTAAAGGGTGGAAGCTGGAGGAGTTTTGAGGTGAATGCTGGAAGAAGCTTAGATTGCCATGAACAGAATGTTAGTAAAATTATGGAGTAATTTTAATGACAGGGCTAGACTCATTCTGGTAAAATATCAGAAATAAGGAATATGTTATTGGACACTGTAAAAAGGCCATCTTTATTTTAAAGTACAGAAAAGTTGGCTGAACAATGTTTATTTTGTGTTGTAAGATAGGACTTGTTAATGGTGAAAATGGACATTAAGCTGATGAGATTTCTAAGCCATGTGTTGAGGGATTTTCTTGTTTCTTTCTGGCTGCTTATCCTTAAATTTGAGGAGAGAGAGATTACTCAAAGATAGAATTGTTAAGCAAAAAGGCATCAAATCTGAAAGATCTGGAGAATTTTGCCTATATATATTGCAAAACAATGAGAAAGCATGAACTGAAACCCAGCCAGTTTGAACTGAAGAGAACAGAGATGGGATAAAATTGCCTTCTTTCACTTGACAGAACTATTCAGCTGTAAACATGGGTTGTTCTTCAAGAAGAGGGAAATACAACCTGGAAGGCAAGTCAGAGATTTGGATCACCTTGGTTTTGGCAGACAATATATGCTTCATCTAAAGGTGTGAGGGCAGAAATGTCCTACAGAGCCATGGTGTTGGGGCACTCAGAGCCTTGGGGATGGAACCCCACAACGACAAAGCTACAAAGGCTACATTGGACTGTGGGTTTAACACTGCTGCCCTTCCAGGGCTAGGGGTCAAACCAAGCCAAAGAGGATGATTCTCAAGCCTTAATATCTCATGGAAATTGTGTTACTAAGGTTTGGGCTTCTGTCAGACCCATTAGCCCTTTTGTTTTCTTCTGATCCCTCCATTTTGAAATGGGAATAACTATTCTATATGTTTTGCTATTGTTTTTTGGACATAAATTGGTCTCCTAAGTTATAGCTGGAGAAGAATTTTGCCTTAGTATGAATCATACCTCAATTCTCTCTCATATTTAGTTTAGATGGTATTTAGATGAAACTTTGGACTTTGGACTTTGGAGTTGATGCTGGAATGATTATTTTCCACATGAGAGGGGCATGAATTTTGTGTGGCTAAGAGCAGAAAGTTCTGAACTGAATTGTGACCCACCCAAATTTATATGTTGAAGACTTGACCCCCAATATGACTGTATTTGGAGATAGGTAGGTAATGTTAAATGAGGTCGTAATAGTGGAACCCAACCCAAAAGGATTAATGTCTTTATAAGAAGAGGAAGAGAGACTAGAACTTTTTTCCCTCTCTCTCTCTCTCTCTCTCTCTCTCTGATTTTTGAGGACACAAAAACAAGACAGCCAATAGCAAGCCTGGAAAAGAGCCCTCACCAGATGTGGACCACACTGGCAACATGATCTTGGGCTTCTATCCTCCATAACTGCAAGAAAATACATTTCTGTTGTTTAAGCTACCCAGTCTGTGGTATTTTGTTATGGAAGCCCAAGCTAAGGCAGCCATGGATTAGCAGCAGTTTATATTCATTTAGGCAGCTTTTTTTGTCTTTCCTTATGAATTAGTTGTGAATGATATGCCCAAATTTGAGGCCAACAATCAAGAGATATTCATATCAAATTTAGAATAGAATTCAGTACACTTTCTGAATGTACATAGTACATTAAGATTGTAGAGGTTCTTTCTGTAGTGAAATTATGAAACTTCTAGACTTAACATTTCCTAACTGTCTTCTATACTGGGGTTGTCTGACTATCTCTCACAGTTTAATGAATATTCCTGGAATGTTCCTGGACCTCCCATTATAGTGTTCAGTTGGACTGGCCTCTCATGATTAATAGAAAATGGAATTGGATTGGCATTTCCTGACTGATAGAAATGTTTTAATGTAAAAATTATCTGTAGCATCCATATAATTCTTAATTACAAATTATAATTTATAGATTATAATTATATATTGTAGATTAACAATCGAGTCAATAAAAAACTGCTTTATTTGATTACTAGAAAAATTCTGAAAGTAGATGAGTAAAGTCAATAGAAAAATGTTGAGTTTAGTTGCCTCATGGAAACTAAAATATTAATATTTATTGGAAAATTTTGCATGCACTAAATTTTGCCAGGTAGAGCACAACCATGGATTTGGTTGAAATTATCACCATATAACAAAGCCTAACTTAGAGATCCAACATGTGGTAACCTAAAATCCAAATCCAGTACCAACAGATATGCCAAGTTTGACATGCATAGTATTTTTTGTTTTAATTTGAATTGCTTGTCAATGTTTAGAAATGAGTAGACTTCATATAAAAGTCCAGAATATCTGGCTTCTCTTGGGAAGAATCTGGCAACACTGATGTGCCAGTTGAGTGGCTTGACTAAACCCCTTAGAAAGGGGGATTGTGCTATTTAGTTCTTATTGTTTTCCACACATATCTGCTTCATTTATTTGATATGTGTGACCCCTGTAGGCTTTTATATTTTCAATCTTAGTACTCACTTGTATCAACGTGTGTCAACAATATTACCAGTATTTCCTCTTTTTTTACTTCCAATTATGTTTGTACAGTCCTCCATGAGAAATTGGTGTTAGATATTAATTAATTTTAAAAAATAATTGCTGATGAGGAATAGAACATCATTTATATATTACAGTAAGATTTGGTTGGTAACATATGTACATATAATAACAGCTCATTAAATATTCAAGATTGACAAACAACAAATATTACCATGAAACCTAATGAGATCCTTACACTCTGGTTGTATGGGTGTGTACATTTATTTGAAAATAGTGTTACTTCTTGATTAGAAATTGGATATATTCCTTTTCCATCATGTAATATAAAACACTACAACAAGTAGAATCAAACTGAGCTCTATATAGTTGTTTCTGAATTCATATACTGTTTTATTTAGTCTATTTTGCCTTGAAAGAAAAATTGTGATTACAAATATACTTCCATAAAACAGATTCTAAAACTATTTCTCTTTAGCATACAAACGGCTAGATGGTTCAATTGAATGTTGCAACAATCACAGCCTCACAGATGTGTGCTTCTCCTACAGAAATAATCTTAATAAACGTTTGGTAAGTTATTCCTAAAATGGTTTTCTTTGACTTATGTAATTATTATGAAAATAAATATGTAGAATTAAAGTAGGATCTTTGAAAATTTTCTCTTTTACCCTCTTTATTTTAACCATTTGTTAAAATCTGTACATTTCATTTTTTTATTGATTTATGGAATAGAGGTACAGATTTTGTTATATGGATATATTGCATAGCTTTTTGTGTAACCTCCAGTTAGTGTACACGGTAACCATTAGGTAATTTCTCATTATACACCCCTTTCCCAACCTGTGCACTTCTGAGTCTGCAATGTGTATTATTCCACTCTCTATGTCCATGTGTACTCATTACAAAATCTGTACATTTTAAATGTTACATTTCTTTGAAAATCTTTAAAATATTATAATGAAATTATCTTATTTGGTCCATATTCTACTTGAATCCAGTTTGTAGTAGATATACATAAATGTCTTATGTTTTATACAAGCTACATTACCATTATGCTAGATGACACAAAAGATATAGAAGGCATTTAACTTGGATTTTTTTGTTAATAAATCACTTATACTTGACTAATTAATACTTTGTTCCCAGCACGGATGTCTGCCTGCCCGGAAAGCAGTTGAAGCCACCAAAGTTTGTAGGACCAATAAAGATTGTAAAAAAGGATCAACTGCAAGTTTCTGTATAGTGCCATCTTTGGAAATTCACACTCGCTTAATGAAAGTGAAACATTCGTCTCAAATTGATACATTGTACATAGGACATCCACTGCACCTTCACTACATGGGTAGGTATCCTAGTAGATCCTCAGAAAATCACTATCATACATACTCACAGTGGTGGAAACTCAGTGTCAATTCTTGCACTGATTTTATGACTTACCACTTATCAAAGCTTTGTTAACTTGTATTTAATAAACATTAAATGAATGTTAGGCAGGAGGCAAAATTCTGAATTTATAAGGCCAGATGCAGCTAAAACCCATCCCTGCCCAAGGATAACATTTTTTCTTCACCACCTTTTATGCCCATAGCAAATACATGCTTATAAAATTTATTCAAGTTCCTCAAAATGATGGCAAGAGCAACATGCTTTAAAGAATTTCAGGATGCAGAGAGATGTAACCAAGAAGTAATTTTCACATAAATTTTGCATAAATACAATTTCAAAATGGGGCCAGTATAACTGTTTAATAGTGGTAATATGGGGCTAAGTATATAACTTCTCCATATGGCTGAAGATCATACAGTGTAGCTCATATTGCTTTAATTTGTGTTACTTTCTTAAATAAAAGATTTATTGAAATACAGTTCACATACCATACAACTCATCCGCATAAAGTATACAAATTATTGGCTTTTAGTATATTTCTAGAGTTGCACAAACTGTCACCACAATTTTAGAACATTTTTATCACTTCTCAAGAAAACTTTGTACTCAGTACTCAGTAGCAATTATCCCCGTTTTTCCTTTTCTCCAAACCTTGGCAACCATAATCACTTTATATGTATATTTGCATATTCTGAATATTTCATATAAGTGAAATGAAGCAATTTGTAACCTTTTGTATCAGATTTAGCATAGTTTTTTCAAGATTCATGCATATTGTAGCATTTGTCATTACTTCACTCCTTTTTAGGGCTAATACTCCATTATATAGGTATATTGTATTATTTATCCATTCATCAGTTGATAGACATTTGAATCATTTCTTTAAAAAGGTTTCTCATTTTATACTCATACTAATAGATACAATCTGGATCATCCTCCTTATTAGTTTGTTGCTAAGTAACTCTAGAGTTCAACTATTAAATGCATCGTGAATGAAGCAGTACTACCAATTAGAGTAATTCAGAAGTATGTCCCGTGGGTTCTACATAATTACAGGAAAGGAGCTTTAAATGTTTGAAAAACACTGGATTGTGAAATACAGAGGGGAAAAGACTTTAATAATGCCCTCTTCTTGTTGCTTGTTTAAGCAGTGAAGATAATAACTAGCAAAAGATGTTAAGTGACATAATATAATTGTAGTAAATATAATTTTAATGTTTAAAGAGTATAGTCATTTTTATTAAATTCTAGTATATATTTTCCAGTCATGTTCTGCATTTGGTAACCATACCAAATTACTACATTGTGTTGCTTTGTGTTATATGCTTTAGCACAATCATTAGTTTGTGTATGTGAGGCATATAGCCTGTCTGCATACAATGGGGAAGAGATAGGCTAGCTCAATATTGGGCCATAATTTGGAAAGTCTGGCTAAACGTTGATAAAATTCATAATGTTTTTCTTATGTGGTATGAATAACTTTTTTTTCTCTTTCAGTAAGCGTAACCAGTTTTATCCCTCGTTTCAACTTTCTAAGCATAGATCTGCCAGTGATTGTGGAGACATTTGTCAAGTATCCTTTCTAGTGTGAAATGTTTAAAAGTGTACTACTTGTAGCTTGAGCAGTCTTGTCGTGGTTATAGCCTTCATAGACCTTACAAGTATTAATTATAATTGATCAGTTTTAAAAGTGGCTTTACTGTTGAAAGGAATCAAATTATGATAAAGTTAGAGGAGAAAGATTGATAAGGGATGAGGAAAGATTATGATGAAAGGGAACAAACCCAGAATACAAATTGAGAGTTGGCTGTACAGATCTCTAATTTTTCTTTTAAGTAAAAAGGAGATGAAAACCTCAGTCTAGGAAGGCAGCAATTCTGCCTAAATGGGAGATTCATATGCATTATCAGGAATTGTATAAATCTATTTCACTGGTTCTAAGGAGGAATGGGTAAGGAAATTGCAACTAGTGTCCACTATTAAAAAACAAAAAACAAAAAAACTGGGCTCTGTGGCATATTTTTATGTTTAAAGATATATATTTTAAAAATTGATTATTACGTAGAATTTGAATAAACTAAACAATTTGAAAGTTTTATTTTTATTGTTTTAACATCTTGGATTTTTTCAATGATTTCCTTATAAAAAGCAAATTGAAATAGTGAATCGTTCTTTAAAAAAAAGAAAAAAAAAATATATATATATATATGTCTTGTTGTCTGCAGCTTTGTCTCAGATTTTATGCTGTAACCTGATAGATTATTGTAAAATTAAATACCGTTCAAGGATCAAAATCCTATGTTTCCTAGTATAAAATACTTTATATAGATAAAAAATAATTTTCTCATTTATTTTAAAATTCTTTTTCTTGGTATATTATTAAAGGTACATATCAGAGCTTAGCAAACTTTTGTCTCTAAAGGACCAGATAGTAATATTTTTATGACTTATGGGCCATACAATATCTTTCACGAATACTCAGTTTTACTGTTGTCAATATGAACGCAATCGTAGGCAATATATGAAATAGAACAAGCATGACTGTGTTGCATTAAATCCTTTTTTACAAAAACCTGATGATAAGTAGGAGTTTTGTCTGTGGACTGTATTTTGTTGATCTCTGCTTTGAACTTATCTTCTTGGAAACTCATTAAAAATTAGTTTAGTATATAAATGCTTGGCATTTATTTTAATCTATTTGAAAGTTTTGAACTTCATAACAGTATAAACTCATTTCTCATAGACGAGTTTTAAAAAGGGAATGTTCACTTCTGGTTTCTGGTCAGCCTGTATGAAGCTTAAAAATCACCAATGCATTCATTCTACCAACAAGTAAAAAGCTAAACAAACTGAAAAATCATCAGCTTGTTTTAAATCTCACAGACATTTTAGATCTGTCAGAGTACTGACTCATAGGGAAAAATGATTGCCAAACATTTGGAAAGATGGAGAAGTAGATATAATTAAGTCTTACTGGAGTAGAAACCCATGAACAGAAACTTCCACAAGAACCAATTTTTCCGATAGGAAAATCTAGACTGTGATTGTCAAATTGCTGGAAAATGTGTGGAACACTTTGAGAGTTTTTTTTTTTTTTTTTTTTTTTAAGTTACAAAACTACAAAGGGGCCAGGCGCAGTGGCTCACACCTATAATCCTAGCACTCTGGGAGGCCGAGGAGGGCGGATTGTTTGAGCTCAGGAGTTCAAGACCAGCCTGAGCAAGAGTGAGACCCCGTCTCTACTAAAAATAGAGAGAAATTATATAGACAGCTAAAAATATATAGAGAGAGAAAAATTAGCCGGGCATGGTGGCACATGCCTGTAGTCCCAGCTACTCGGGAGGCTGAGATAGGAGGATTGCCTGACCCCAGGAGTTTGAGGTTGCTGTGAGCTAGGCTGACACCAAGGCCCTCTAGCCTGGGCAACAGAGTGAGACTCTGTCTCAAAAAAAAAAAAAAGACAAACTACAAAGGTATCAGTTACAGAGGAGAGCCACACTTAGTGTGAATTACTTTCAGGAATGCTGCCAGGTCCTCACAGTGAATACCAGAGAAATGTCTTCTTGTGCTTCCAGCAGAGGGAGGAAAAGAAGAACCACTTTGAAATGCATGCGACCATTTTTATTTTTTATCAAGACCTGCCCTCAGAAACTATTTTACCCACTATTTTACCCAAGCCTAAGCAACCTAAGAGAAAGGAAATACCCAACCCCACCAACTCCTAGACATCCTGTTGCACCTTAGAAGAGAAAGCGAGAGGCACTGGTGCAAATCACCACCTAGGGCTCCAGGTTACCAAAACACAGAGACCTAATTAAAGGATTAAATAATTCTTTCCCCCACATTTTATGACCTCATAACTAGGGTTTATTTGTGGCAGTTCCTTTTAACCACCGTACCATCTCTACCTTCCAAAAAAAAAAAAACTTAGAAAACATGCTAAAGGCCAGAATACTTAAAGAGACTGAACAAGCCTCAAAGCTAGAGTCAGATATGTCAAGAACATTGGAGTTATCAGGCCAGGAGTTTTAGCAAAACTATGAATAATATGCTAAGGGAATTAATAGAAAAAATTGGAAAACATGCATGAACAAATATGGAATATAAGCAGAAAGATGGAAATTTAAAAAAAATGTAAGAGATAATAAATGAATGCCTTTAATGGGTTCATTAGTAGACAGGACATGGCTGATGAAAGACCCTCAGAGCTTGACAATCTGACAATAGAAATTTCAAACTGAAAAGAAAACGGAAAAAAGACTAAACACTGACAAAACCAGAATATCCAAGAACTCTAAGTGTACAAAATTTACAACATACGTATAATGGAGATATCAGGAGGAGAGAGATGAACAGAAAAAAATATGAAAAATTATAACTGAGAATTTTCTCACATTAAAGTCAAACACCGAGCCACAAAGAATCTCAGAGAACACTAAGCAGGCTGCATGCCAAATTCTACATGCAGGCTTATCATGTTAAAACGTCAAGTGATCAAAGATTTTTTTCACAAAAAATCTTGAAATAACCCAGGGGGAGGGGGGAATCTTAACCTAAAAAGTATCAAAGATAAGAAAGATACTCAACTACTTAGAATTATGCAAGCAAGAAGTGAATTGAGTGAAATATTTTGTGTTTAGAAGAAAAGCAAGCCAGAGTTATTTCTCCTAGTAAAATATCTTTTTAAAAATTAAGGACCTGTCACAGACAAACCAAAATTAAGAAAATATGTTGCCAGTAAATATTCTTATGAAAAAAAAAGTTACAACGATTGCTTCAGCAAGAAGGAAAATTATATGTCAGAAATTCAGAACTACATGAAGAAAGGAAGAACATTAAAGAAAGAATAAGTAATGATAAATACATTTTTTCACATTTTTTATGTAACAACTGTTGATGTGTTCAACCATAAAAATGCTTTTGCATAAGTGAAATGAATGACACATGGGATAGGGAGGTATTAGGAATCTTTTTTGATATAATTTATTTGTGTTGCCCATGAAGTAATGCAGTATTCTCTGACGTTTATTTGGATTAGTTGTCAATGTATATTGCAAACTCTATGATAACAATTAAAATCTTTTTAAGGAAGTACAATTGATAATGCTAACAAAAAAGAGCAAATTGAATTATATAAAATGTTCAAAACCACAAAAGTCTGGAAAAGTATGGAAGGAAAAATTGAAACAAAGAGGAAAGACAACAAATACACAACAAATATGAAACATATTTGAAACAAATATGAAAAATACTTCTCCAACTACATCAGTACTCACTTGAGGCATCAGTGGTCTAAATTGCCCATTAAAAGAGATTGTCAGAGCAGATTCCAAATACAGGTTCTATCTGTAAGAAACCTACTTTAAATACAACTATGTATAATTAAATAATATTAAAAGTAGAAGGATGGAGAAAAATGTACCATGCTAGCACCAATCGAAAGAAAGTTACAGTGCCAATATTTTAGGCAGAGGAGACTTCAGAGCGAGGAAAGTTATCGGAGATAATGAGAATTATTACAGAATGGTGAAGGGGTATGTACTCCAGAGGATGTAGGAATTAGTGTGCACTTAGCAGAGAGCTTCAGCATACAGAGACAAAAATTTATAAAACTGCAAAAAGAAACAAGTGAATCCACTATTATACTTGGAGACTTTAAACACTGCTCTATCAGAAATGGACAGACGCAACAGGCAGGAAATAAGTAAGGACATACTTGAACTCGGTCCTGTCAATCAACTGGATAGATTTAATATCTATACATTACTTCATCTGCTCTCAAATCCCAGTGGAATTAGCCTAAAAACCAGTAACAGGAAGATAACTAGAAAATCCCTCAAAATAAGGAATTGCGTCAAGGAAGAAATCTCTAGAGAAACTAACAATTTCTTCTGGGAAAAAAAAAAAAGCAGTGAATACTAAAATACAGCCTTTTTAGAAAAATGTGTGATGCAGCAAAAGCAATGCTAAGAGGGAAATTTGTATCACTAATTGAGTCTATTCAAAAAGAATAATGATCTAAAATCAATAAGCTTCCACCCTGGAAAACTACAACACTGTTCAAATTAAATCCAAAGTAAACAGAACAAAAATAAACATTTGAGCATGAATCAATTTTAAAACATAAAATTAGAGAACAACCAAGCTACAAGACTGTAGAAAAATTAAGAAAAAAAGAGATGACACAGATTGCTACAGTTAGAAATGAAAGAGGGGACAATACTACAAATCCTGTGGACATTAAAAGAATAATAAAGGAATGATATTAGCAACTCTCTGCCCACAAGTTTTATGATTTGTATGAACAGGACCCATTTCTGGAAAGACACAATCTGCCAAAACTCACATAGGTAGAAATTGACAATTTGAATGAGCCCATATCTATTAAAGAAAATAATTCACTAAGTTGTAACATTCAAAAACAAATATAACAAACTCAGATTTGTTCACTACAATTTCTTCCATCTCTTTCAGAAAATAAAAACAGAAGGAATAATTGGTAACTCAAAATGAAGCCACCATCACCATATTACCAAAACCAAAGACAGAACAAGAACGCTACTGACCAGTATCTCTTAATGAATACAAATACAAAAATCTTTGATAAAATATTACAAATATGCAGAACTGATTCAATATTTGAAAATAAATTAATGTATTCCATCACATCAACAAGCTAAAGGGAAGAAAAGTATCTTGATATATCAATCAATGCAGAAAGAACATTTGGCATTACCTTACACCCCTTCATGGGAAAAAAAAAGAAAAAAACCTCTCATTAAACTAGTAATCCAGACTTTCTCAAATTAACGAAGAACATCTACAAAAACCCTATAATTAATATTATAGTTACTGGTGAGAAAGTATTCATGGTATGGTCAAGAACATGCAAGGATGTCCTCCCTCACAGCTGTTTTTCAATGTCATATTAGAAGCCCTAACTTACACAATGAGACAATAAAGGGAACTAAATTGCCTATATAACAATAATATACATCTGTGACATGAAATAAAAATAACATTTGTATTAAAAATGAAAAGAAATACTGAGATATAAGTTGAAAATATGTTCAAAGTCTATATGAGCAAAACTACAAACTCTGATAGAAGAACACAAAGCAAAATAAGTCTGGAGATACTATATGTCCATGAATAGGAAGGAATACTCAATATTGTCATAATCTTAGGTGTCCCCCACTTTACCTGTAGATTTAATGCAGCCCAGTCAAAATCCTGGCAGGTTATTTTGTGGATATTAAAAAACTAATTCTAAAGTTTATCTGGAGAGGCAAAAGATCTGTAAGTATTCAACAGAATATTGAAAGAAAACTATGTTAAAAAACTGACATTAGTGAATTTCAAAACACACTGAAAGACTGTAGTAATCAAAACAATGTAGCATTAACAAAAGAATAAACAATTGGAAGGGAAGAAAGAAGAGAGAGGGAAAGAGAAAGGAAAGAGAAAAAATAGAAACAA
Organism: Lemur catta; assembly: GCF_020740605.2. NCBI lineage: Eukaryota > Metazoa > Chordata > Mammalia > Primates > Lemuridae > Lemur > Lemur catta. The sequence goes on along the minus strand of NC_059156.1, from coordinate 6,292,630 downwards.
AGGAAGCAGGATGGAAGGAGAAAAAAGGAAAGAAGGAAAAAGAAAAAGGAAAATAAATAAAGGGAGAGGAAAAAAGAAAGAAAAAATCCAGGCACAGCTCTTAAACACTTCACAAGAAAATAACTGGAAATGAATTATAAAGTGTAAAACTCAAAACTATCAAACTTTTAAAAGGAGATCTGAAAGCCCTTGTATGCGGTGATGACTTTCTATATAATACATCAAAGACACAATTCAGGAAAAAAAGAATTAGTATGCTAGACCTCATTAAAACAAAACCTTCTGTTCTGCTAAAGACACTATCAGGAAATGAAAAGAGAAGGCACATACTGTGAGAAAATATCTGCAAAAAAGTGCCAGATAAAGGACTGTTTTCCAAACTATACCCCGTTCCTAAAAAAAGAAGACAAAGCAATTACAAAATGATTCAAAGACCTAAACAGACACCTCACCAAAGAAGATATATGCAGTTAATAATCATATGAGAAGATGCTGCACCTTAAGTCTTTGGGGAATTGCAAATTGAAATGAGGTACCGCTCCATACATCTTAGAATGGTTAAGATGAGTGCACCAATTGCTGGTGAGGATGTCAAACAACAGAAACTCTCATTTATTGCTGGTGGGAATGCAAAATGGTATGGCCATTTGGGAAGACAGTTTAATAATTTCTTACAAAACTAAATATTCTCTTACCTAATGATCCAACAAGTGTGGGTTTTGGTACTTTCAAAGGTATTGAAAACATTCTCACATGAAAATCTATGCATGGATGTTTATACCAGCTTTATTCATAATTCCCAAAATTGGAAGAAACCACCATGTCCTTTGTTAGGTTACTGGGTAAAGTGTGATACAACCAGACAATAGAGTATTATTTAACACTGAAAATAAATGAGCTATCCAGCCACAAAAAGACATGGAGGAAAGTTAAATGTATATTATTAAGTGGAAAAATGCCAATCTGAAAAGGCTACCTTTTGTATAATTCTGAGAATATGACATTCTGGAAAGACAGAAACATGGAGACAGTGAAGAGGTTAGTGGAAACCAGGAGTTGGAAGAAGAGAGGATGAATTGGCAGAGTAAAGAGGATTTGGGGGGTAGTGTATCTGTTCTGTATGATGGTACAATAGAGTATACATGTCATTAAACATTTGTCAAAACCTATGTATAACACCCAGAGTGAACTTTAATGTATACTACAGATGATGATATGATGTGTGTATATATGTAGGTTTATTGCTTGTAACAAATCCACCTTGATAGTGTGAGAGGTAGATAACAATGTAGCTTGTGGGTGGGTGGGCATAGGAAATATATGGGAACTACTGCTTCATGCTCAATTTTGATTTGAACCTAAAACTTCTCAAAAATAAATTTTAGTTTATTTAAAGAAGTAAAAGGAAGGAAATGGCCTATATTATTGAAAAGAAACTTAAAGAAAGTAGAGCTATTAACTGTAATTCAGTCTTCTGTAATACTGAATACCCTTTTGTGACTCACTGAATTGTGTCTGTTTCTAAGACCTTACAATCTGCTCCTTAACTGATTTTAACCAGGTACCTGATTTCCCTGTCAGGAGCTCTGGCTATTGGTAATGCAGTGCCCTGCTTTGCTTTGGATGGACAGTGGATTTTAAACTCTTTCCTGGATGCCACGCTTGCCTCAGTGATTGGAGATAATGATGTCAAAGATCTGATAGGATTTTTCATTTTGCTTGGTGGCACTGTACTTTTGGCTGCCAATGTTACACTGGGGCTCTGGATGGTTGCAGCATAGTAATTGCACTCATATGCTGGAATCTAACTTACAATACATAGCTATTTGGTAGTATCTGTTGCCATTGATAACTTTACTTGGCATGGACTTATAAATTTCCTTAAAATTGTATCAAAGCCAACAACTTTGAATTCCTCTCATATCTAGTGTCGAAATTCTCAGATGTTTCTAGAACAATTTCTGAACTTACTGAAAAGTGATATAATATTGTCTGTATAACTATATATTTTATCACAACAGTATAAAGGAAAACAGAGTTGGGTAGAATTAATCAGGAAAATGTTTTGGAAAGGCAACATTAGTGAGGATTTGAAGGAGACAGACTTTTCCCAAGTGAACATTTTCTTGGTCTTTATCTCTTGCTGTTTGTTTTGTTTGAAAAGCACTTTTAAACTTAATGGTGTATTATTTTGTACTCTTTAAAAACTGATGTCTGATTATAATTAAATTAATAAAATTCAATAAAATAGTCTGTTGACATGAAAGGTAAAATCTTGGTGCAATGATGCCAAATAAATAAAACAGGAAATAATACCTAAGATTTGATGAGACATATTTTGCCCCACAATAATGGCTCTGTGGTAATGGGTTTCTGCAGCTCTGTAAAAGCACTAGCCTTGATATTCAGAATAGCCTGCTTGATGTGTCTCAGATCTACAGCATTCCAAGGCAGTTAGAATTAAATACCAGAAGTAAGCCAAGTCTTCTGAAAAAGGAAAGTATGATGCTTCAAAAATACTTGCTACTGTTTTCTGTAGAACTTTGAGGCATAGAATTCTTCCACTGTGAATATATTTTGCTGAGGCCATGTAGGGCCTAGATCCTTAGTTCCTGCTTCAGGAAGCAAGGACTTTAAACCCTGAACTATGCTCTGTCTTGAGCTGCTCCCATGGTTTCCTGTGTTGGGTGATTAAACAGCAAGTCATTTCATTTATCATTCCCTAAACCGCCTCTGTGAGTCTTACGTAATCTGTTAGTACAGTGAGAATGGTCTCACATAAGTACAAATATGTTTTTTTCCAAATCTGAGAGGGAACTAGCTTGGGCCTGAAAGCTACAACTTATTCAATGTCTTTTAAACTAGAGATACAGTCCTGGGAAATTGGAAGTCAAAAGACCACTGTGGAGATATTAGTCTTTGAGGAGTATAAACCTTCTGTTTTCTTGATGAAAATGCGTGATTTGTGCATTTAAGGCAGTAACTCATCAACAGTCATGTATCTAATTTCACTAAATGAGGTATAGCATGGGGTTGCCTTTTTCAAATCATTTAGCTCTGTTTTAAGCACCAAAAGATTTTAATTGTTTTAACATATTTTTAAATTTCAGCACAAGTTTTTTTCTTAAGTTATGTACTCAATATAATTATAACATTTTATTAATGACTTCTGGTCTCCAATTAATGCCAGCATTAAAACCAGATAAATTATTGGTCTGTCTTAGGAAAATAGGGCATTTGTCTATTAGGTAAACAGTCATTTAAGATCATATTTTAGTCGCATAAAACTTTTCAAGTTTATTCAAATGATTATGTTATGTAAGTAAGGTTTTATTACATAAAAAAGAAAATATTTTTGTCCAGCTTGAATGTGTCAAAAACTGTCTTTGTAGATCTGCCACAGTCTATGAGATATCATAATGCTTAATGTATTTCAATTGATGGCATGTAGTGTTATTTCTCAAAAGGGAAAGCATGTGTCTACTTAAGCTAAAAATTACCGAATACTTCGCTTTGCAAAGACATGAAATTAAATATAACCTTTTGATAACTGCTTATAAAGGTCAGTATTCACACAGTAAATTATACACGTGTTTCAAAGATACCTGGTTTTCAGTCACTATTTAATCCTATGGTATTTATTGAAAACCCATGTACTAATGTTACCTAGTATCGAAGATTTACTGTATATACTTACTGTAAACAAAAAAATACAATACTTTGTGTCTCTGGCAAATTGTCTTTTTTATGGAAAAATCCAATTTGGTTTCTGTAGAGCAATTAGAAACAATAAACTTCTTGAGTATTTAAGAAAGTGTTAATAACGGTTAAACTTTATTTTCAGTGTTTCTATGCTGTAGTGTTTACATTTTGTCTGCAATGCATAAATATATATTCATATATAATTTTTTCAGTTTGTAAAGACACAAACTTTTGATAATTTATCATATAGATCCTTGTTCTAACAGTAAATTGCAGGCATGGGTTTCGGGGATATGTGACTCTTGGTCATTTTTTCCTGTAGTATTTATTGAATGCCCAAAAAGAAAAGTGTTTTTAAAATAATGTTGCTGTGCTCTCACTTCTGTCTTGGAAATCATTGGTTTGAGAAAGATCGTATTTTCATTTACATGTGCCTGACAGAGGTCTTTTGTAAGTTAGGTCATGTTTGGGAATTTCATAAAGAAATTATTTTAATTGGGTTCTTCTTGAATTTCTACACTAGCATTTCCTCCCTTATTCTCAGCCCTATTCTCTCACCCCTACCCATGCACACACAAATTCGGTGTTACTAAAAGCCACCATCCGAATAAAATAGATACGGAAGTCAGCACAATTTCTGATAAATTAGCATTTCATTACACTTTTTTTCTCTGTTCTCATTACAGCACAGTTAGGAGCCAATAACACTAGAAAACAGATGATCTACACTACCTTTTATGTTTGGTTGAACTTCAGTACATGTGTTTTCGGCTTTAGGAGTAGATGAGCATTAAATGATTTTTTTTCATAAGTACCACATGTTGAGGAAATGCGGTAAGAAAATGGGAGGCAAAAATAAGTTTTCTAGTAACTACATTACTTTACAACCATTTTAACTATGAACTGGCCTTCAGTACTAGAAAAGACAAGAAAAAGTTTTTTTCCTGTTGATGCCTATCAAATTTATTTTTTTTATTTCAGCATATGACAGGGGTAAAAATGTTTAGGTTATATATATTGCCTTTGCCCCACCTGAGTCAGAGCTTCAAGCCTGTCTATCTGCCAGATAGTGAGCACCACACCCATTAGGTGCGAATATACCCATCTCCTCCTCCCCCCTCCCACCTGCCAGATACCCGATGAATGTTGTTACTATATGTGCACTTAAGTGTTGGTAAGTTAATACTAATTTGATGGAGAGTACATGTGGTGCTTGTTTTTCCATTCTTGGGGCAAGAAACATTTTTAAGGTAAATAAGCATGGATATCCTTTTTATGACAATAACCCTCTTTAATGAGTACATTTACCACATTTTTTTCCAAAAATTTGTAACTATTTAATCTTTTTGTTTACAACATTTAATTTTTAAGCTACTCTAACACAAAGTTGAGTCGTTTACACCATATCAAAATACACATGTGGATTAAAGATTTAAATGTTTAAATAATTAAAATTAGTATGAGAAAAGTACTGTAAATATTGATATAACCTGAAGTTGAGGAAGGACTTAAAAATGTATATTCAAAATGTGAAAAGCCCATTTCTATTAAAAAACCAGTAAAACATTTTTCTTAAAGTTGTATCAAAGTCTGGAACTCAGGAGAAATTAGTTGTAGACACCAGTATTAAGCTGATGTATCCCACCTATGTAATTGTGCTGACAAATGTGGATAAGATAACCTAGGAAAAGGATATAAGAATAAAAAGAAAAGAGAAGATGACCTTGAATAGAGCTCTCAGACCAGGATTTAGGTAAGAAAGATGCAGAAGGACACTAAAAAAGAAAGATCTTTGGGAAAGTAGGAAGAAAATCACAAGTGAGAGTTTGATATTAAAAGAACAAGAAAGGGAAAGTGTCCAGAAAAAGTGATTATCAATTTTATGGAGATTTCTGAGAATTGAAGTAGAATAAATTAAAAGAAAATCTGTTAGATTTCACAGCAAAAGGTTCATAGATAAGCCTCAGTGCAAAAGCAGAAGTGGAAACAAAGTGGTAGTAGATTGAGTAAAAGGTGGTGTGTTTTCATGAAGAGACTGGAAATACAGAACATACCCTCAAAGAATGTGATTTTGAAGGGAAAGGAAAAAATACTGTGGCGCTTGATCAGAATGTGTGGGAAAGAGAAAACAAAGTCAATTTTTTTATTATTATTATTTCAGCATATTGTGGCAGTACAAAAGTTTAGGTTACATATATTGCCCTTGACCCCCACAGTCAGAGCTTCAAATATGTCCATCTCCTAGACAGCGTGCATAGCGCTCATTATGTATGTACACACCCATCCCCTCCCTCACCCACATCTGCGCAACACCCCATCAATGTTATTCGTAAATATGCTCTTAGGTGACGATCAGTGAAATCAATTTGATGGAGAGTACACGTGGTGCTTATTGATAGGGTTGATTGACTATTTCTTGCTGATTTTCGTGAGTTCTATATAGATCCTTATCAGCCCTTTACTGGATGTGTAGCATGGAAATATTTTCTCCCATTCTGTAGGTTGTCTGTTTGCTCTCACAATAGTTTTCTTGGCTGGGCAGAGCTTTTTAATTTTATCAGCTCCCATTTATTTATTTTTGTTGTCGCCGTGATTGCTTTTGGGGTCTTGTTCATAAATTCTTTGCCTAGACCAATGTCTATAAGAGTTTTTCCAATGTTTTTACTCTATCTCTTGATCAGAGAGGTTAGCCCCTTATAGTCAATTTATTGTTGATTGATAAGAACTTCCAGCCACTATGGTATTATTTGATTTCTGGTCATATTTTGACCATTGTTTATGGTCATCTTTTCATTCCTTCTTCATTTGTGTAAAAGTGATTCTCTGGTAGTGTGTTTTATTTCTTACTTTTTATTTTATTTGTATCCATTGCAGGTTTCGATTTGAAGTTATCTTGAAGCTTGCAAAACATCTTACAACCAATTATTTTAAACCAATGATAACTATTTACCTCCCAAACCCCAGAAACACTCAAAAAGAAAGCTAAAAACAACTCTAGACTTTCTTTCTATCTCCCCACTTTTTGAGTTTGTAGTTCTATTTATATCTTTTTCTTTGATCTAGCTCTTAAAAGTTGTTTTATTTTACTTCATAGGTTATTTTTTAATCTTCTTATTCAAAGTATGAGTGGTTTACAGAACACAATTACAGTGATAGGGTATTCTATATTTTTGTACTTACTGTTACCAGGTACGGATTTTTGGAGTTTTTTTATTTGTTTTTTACTTTAAGGTTATTCTTATTGATTGTTAACCTCCTTTTTTTTCAGATTGAAGAACTCCCTGTAGCATTTCTTGTACAGCAGGGTTGGGGTTGATTAAATCCCTCAGCTTTCATTTTTTTATGAAAAATCTTTATTGTTCCTTCTTGTTTAAAGGATATTTTTGCAAGATATAATATTTTAGGCTTGATTTTTTTTCCTTCAGCATTTTGAATATGTTGTACCATTCTTTCCTGGTCTGAAAGGCTTTGATGAAGAAGTTTGCTGTGGATGGGGAGATAAAAATAGTGGAGTGGAGGTAAACTCTTGGATTCCTGTTCCCAGAGAATGAGGCATAGATCTCAGTCTGCTACACATGAGTGGATCACTGCCCCACAGGAACGGTGTTGTGAATTGGCAGAGAATCAGTGTGGGACACAAAAAGCAGGAAAAAGAAAAGGTGAACGTGAGATAAGATTGCAAAATCTGGAGCGTGCGAGAAAAAAAATGGAGAGTAGAGCATGGGATGTCTGTGTCTGCCTGGCCAGCAAGTGAGGTGGGACCAGACCTATAGGAGAACATCTTGCTTTCCCACTGACCTCCTCATCCACCCAGACAGGGATCTGCCTGAAGTCAGTGCAAAATCATAGTGGGAGACATGGGACTCTGTGGGCGGGTGACAATAGTGGGAAGCATTTTGAACTCCCCAGAGCTCTGTGCCAGGACTGCACTGGGTGGGGGATGGACTGGTCTGGGCTACCACTAGAGGTAATTAGGAGACAGGTAACTTGCCTCTGGCACTCAGCAGGTCCAGCTCAGTGGAGGTGAACACTACATAGGGGACTTTAACCTGGAAACCACAGCGGATGAATAGGCCTGCTCAGGGTGGGTCAGAAAGAGGGAGAGCTCCTGCTTAACAGGTGTGAGATTGTGGGAGGGTGGCATACAAGAGACAATGGGGCATCCTGATGACTCAGCCTCCCAATCCGACACCTGCCAACTCCTGAACAGTTGCCCCCAGTACTAGCACTCTGCAGGTGGGCGGTCGCCATTTTGGGAGCCCACAACCCAGCTGCTGGGGTGTGATACAGTGCAGGGCAGCTCCCTTCACCCAGCCTGGGGACTCTTGTGAGAAGCTCAGCCCTTACATGACCTATGGTCAACTAGGCAGGCCCATTTCGATGACGGAATTCTGAGTGCTTCCCTAGTCGTGGGAGGCTTTCATGGGGAACTTACAGGCACTGCGGTATGGGAGGCTAATGCCTGCAGAACTTACTGGTGGTGGGTGGGGGAAGCTAATGCCTGCAGGACATACAGGCGCTGGGGCACTGGGCACACTGGGGCACCACCGCCTCTACCTAGCCAGCATTTTTCATGCTGAAAAGTGGTAGGCTACAGCCCTGGAGGTAGGGTGACAAAAGAAAAACCATTTTCCCTCTGCAACTAATCTGAATCTGTGGGGCCTTGGCACCGATCAATAGTTGACAGCCAAGTGACTTTGCTTATGAGACTGGTTTAGATCATGCAGTAGGATCATAACTCTGAGGCTGGATTTCTGCTATCGGTGGCTGCCGACAGTGGGGTCCATGGTCATGGAACAAAAGCCCTGGCAAAGGGCTGAAACAGGCTCCCCAAATAACCCCTCCCACCAGGAGCTGCCTCCCAACTGTGGTAAAACCCTGAACCACATATTAGGGGCTCCCCCTAGTGGCAGATCAAGCAACAATAGAAGAGCACATACCCAGGTTGATAGGCAACAGCTGCGATCTGCCTTGCTCCTACAGCATCCACTGGAAAAAAAGTCTACACAGGGTATGTAACCTTCCAAATGAAATCTGAAAGGTAGGAAGCAATGGCTGATCCGGAGGGGAAAGACTCAGTGAAAGAACTCTGGAAGTATGAAGACTCAAATGGAAAACACACACCCAAAGAGGAACACCAACTCTCTAGCAATGGATATTAACCGAATTGAGAACACTAAAATGACTGAAGAATTTCAAACATAGGCTGTGGCCAGGCACGGTGGCTCATGCCTATAATCCTAGCAGTCTGGGAGGCTGAGGCGGGTGGATCATTTGAGCTCAAGAGTTTGAGACCAGCCAAAGCAAGAGGGAGACCCTGTCTCCATTAAAATTACAAACAAATTATATGGACAACTAAAAATATAGGGAGAAAAAATTAACCAAGCATGGTGGGGCATACCTGTAGTCCCAGATACTCAGGAGGCCGAGGTAGAAAGATTGCTAGAGCCCAGAAGTTTGAGGTTGCTGTGAGTGAGGCTCATGCCACGGCACTCTAGCCTGGGCAACACAGTGAGATTCTGTATCCAAAAAAAAAAAAAAAAGAAAAGAAAGAAAAGAAAACATGGATTGTAAGAAAACTCAATAATATGAAAGAAAAAAAAAAAGGATAGCCAACACAAGGCAACCACCAAAAATATCCAGCACTTGAAAGAAAAATTCACTAAAGACATTGAAATATTAAAGAAAAATCAAACCAAACTCCTAGAAATGAAGAATTTATTCAGGCCACTACAAAACACACTGGAAGGCTTCAAGAACATGATAGATCAAACAGAAGAAAGAATCTCAGAGACTGAAGATAAAACCTTCCAATTAAGTCAGTCACAGAGAAAGAGCAGAGAAATAAGAGAAAAAAGCAGAGCCTGCAAAAAATGTGGGATTATTTGAAGAATTCTATGTGAGAGTTATAGGCATTCCTGAGGGTGAAGAGGATAATATACAGAGTTGGATAAGGTATTTGAAGATATAATTGAGGAAAATTTCCCAGGCCTGGCTAAAAATCTAGATATACAGGGTCAAGAAGCTCAAAGGACCCTTAGGAGATTCATTCCAAATAGGAAGGCAGCACGTCATGCAGTCATCAGACTCACCAGAATATCCAGCAAAGAAGCCCTTCTACGAGCTGTAAGGTGAAAGAAACAAGTAACATACAAAGGAAAGCCCATCTGAACAATACAAGACTTCTCAACTGAAACCTTACAAGCAAGAAGACACTGGGGACCCATTCTCATTCTTCTGAAACAGAATAATGCCCAGCCTAGAATCTTATACCCAGCAAAGCTAAGTTTTGGATACAAACGAGAAATAAAAACATTCGTAGATAATCAAAGACTGAGGGAATTCACCAAGACAAGACCAGCACTCCAAGAAGTACACAAAACAGAGTTACACACAGATCATCCCAAAAAACACTCACAAATGTAAAACCACTGAAAAGCAAAAGATGAATGGCCAGGTACAACAATGGCTCAAGACAGAAAACAAAGCAATGAAGTTCAACCCAACAGGATGAACAGAAATCTGACCCACCTATCAGTTCTCTCAATAAATATGAATGGCTTGAACTCCCCACTCAAGAGACATAGGCTGGCTGAATGGATAAAAAATTACAATCTAACCTGCAAGGATATATTTAGACTAAAAGTAAAGAGGTGGAAAACAATATTTCAAGCAAATAGAAGTGAAAAGAAGGCTGGCGTGGTGGTTTTGATTTCCATACCTTAGTCTTTAAATCAAAAAAACTAATGAGGCCAGGCACGGTGGCTCATGCCTGTAATCCTAGCACTCTGGGAGGCCCAGGCAGGTGGATTGCTCAAGGTCAGGAGTTCGAGATCAGCCTGAGCAAGAGTGAGACCCCATCTCTACTAAAAATAGCAATAAATTATCTGGCCAACTAAAAAATACATATAGAAAAAAACTTAGCCGGGCATGGTGGTGAATGCCTGTAGTCCCAGCTACTGGGGAGGCTGAGGCAGTAGGATCACTTAAGCCCAGGAGTTTGAGGTGGCTGTGAGCTAGGCTGATGCCACGGCACTCACTCTAGCCTGGGCAACAGAGTGAGACTCTATCTCAAAAAAAAAAAAAAAAAAACTAATGAAAGAAAAAGAGGGTCACTATATAATGGTGAAGGGTACTGTTCAACAAGAAGACCTCACAAATCTAAATATGTATGCACCCAACTTAGGTGCACCCAGATTCATAAAGCAAACTGTACTTGATCTAAACAAAATGATAACAGTAATAGCAAAATAGCTGGAGACTTCAACACCCCTCTGACAACACAGAACATTTCCACCAAACAGAAATTTAACAAAGAAATAATGGACTTAAACAGAAATCTAGAACAAATCGGCCTGACTGACACTGACAGACCATTCTTCCCCAAAACAACTGAATATATGTTTTTCTCATCAGCTCATGGGATATTGTTTAAGACTGATGAGATCTTAGGGAACAAAGTATGTCTCAAAAAATTTGAAAAAGTAGAAGCTAAACAATGCATCTTGTCAGATCACAGTGGATAAAATTAGAAATCAACCCCAATAGAGGCTCTCATCTCTACACAAAGTCATGGAAACTAAATAACCTTCTGCTGAGCTATTATTTCATAAATGAGGAAATCAAGATAGAAATGAAAAGATTCTTTGAACTAAATGACAAAGGAGACACAAGTTATCCAAATCTGTAGGACACACTTAAAGCAGTCCTGAGAGGAAAATTTATTTCCATAAATGCCTATATCAAAAAGACAGAAAACTTATAGATAGACAACCTAATGAATAGACTCAGAGAGCTGTAGAAAAAAGAGAAGAGCAACCCCAAACCAAGCAGAAGCAGTGAAATTAATAAGATCAAATCAGAACTAAATGAAATGGACAACAGGAAAACTATACAGGAGATTAATAAAACAAAAAGTTGGTTCTTTGGAAAGATAAACAAAATTGACATGACTTTGGCTAGACTAACTAAGAGCAAAAAGGAAAAAATTTCTGATAACCTCCATCAGGAACATGAAAGGAGAAATTACAACTGATGACACAGTGATACAAGATACCATCTATGAATTCTACAAAAACCTATATGTACACAAAATGAAAAATATGGAGGAAATGGATAAATTCTTAGAAAGACACAGCCTCCCTAGGCTCAACAAGGAATAAATAGAATTATTGAACAGACCAACATCAAGAACTGAAATCTAAACAGCATTAAAAAACTTCCCCCCCAAAAGTCCCCAGACCAGAAGGTTTCACACCTGAACTCTACCACACCTACAAAGAAGAACTGAGGCCTATCCTGCAAAAGTTATTCCAGAACATCAAAAAGGACAGAATCCTCCCCAACACATTTTATGAAGCCAACATGTCTTTGATACCAAAACCAGGAAAGAATGCAACAAAAAAAGAAAACTATAGGCCAATATCCCTTATGAATATCGATGCAAAAATTCTCAATAAAATCCTATCAAACCGAATCGAGGTGCTTATCAAGAAAATAATCCATCACAGCCAAGTGGGCCTGATCCCAGAGATGCAAGGATGGTTCAACATATGCAAATCTATAAATGTAATTCACCACATAAATAGAAGCAGAAACAAAGACCATATGATGCTCTCAATAGACACAGAAAAAGCATTTGATAAAATTCAACACCCTCTTATGATAAGAATGTTTAACAAAATAGGCATAGAAGGGGGATACTTAAAAATGATACAAACCATATACAACAAACCCACAGCCAACATCATACTGAATGTGGAAAAATTGAAACCATTCCCACTTAGAACTGGAACCAGACAAGGTTGCCCCCTGTTCACACTGCTATTCAACATAGTGCTGGAAGTCCTTGCCAGAGCATCAGGCAAGATAGCAGAATCAAGGGTGTCCAAATGGGGATAGAGGAGATCAAACTCTCACTCTTTGCTGATGATATGATATATCTAGAAAGCCCCAAGGATTCACCAGGAAACTCCTGGAACTGATAAATGAATTCAGTAAAGTCTCAGGATACAAAATCAATACACACAAATCAGAAGCATTCACATATCCCAATAATGGTCAAGCTGAGAACCAAATCAAAGACTCAATACCCTTCACAATAGCAACAAAGAAAATAAAGTATCTAGGAATACATTTAACTAAGGAGGTCAAAGACCTCTACAGGAAGAACTATGAAACACTGAGGAAGGAAATTGCAGAGCATGTAAACACCTGCAAAACCATACCATGCTTCTGGATCAGAAGAATCAACATTGTTAAAATATCTATACTACCCAAAGTGATCCACAGATTCAATGCAATCCCTATTAAATTATGAAAATCATTTTTTGCAGATATAGAAAAAATAATTTTATGCTTTGTATGGAACCAGAGAAGATCCTGTTTAGTAAAAGCAATTTACAACAAGAACAAAATGGGAGGTATTAATTCACCAGACTTCAAACTGTACTATAAGGCTGTGGTTATTAAGCTTGGTATTGGCACAAGAACAGGGACACAGACCAGCGGAACAGAACTGACAACCCAGACATAAAACCATGTTGCTTTGACAAAACAACAAAAACATACACTGGGGAAAAGAATCCTTATTGAATACATGGTGCAGAGAAAACTGGGTAGCCACATGTAGAAGACTGAAACAGGATCCACACATTTCACCACTCACAAAAATCAAATCATGGTGGATAACAGACTTAAACTTAAGGTGAGAGACTATTAGAACTCTAGGAGAAAATGTGGGGAAAACTCTTATACACGTTGGCCTAGGCAAACAATTTGTGAAAAGGACCCCAATGGCAATCAGAGCAACAAGAAAATAAATAAATGGGACCTGATTAAATTAAAAAGCTTCTGCACAGCCAAAGAACCTGTCATGAGAGCAAACACACAATCTACAGAATGGGAAAAAAGTTTTGCAGGCTACATATCCAATAAAGGACTGATAACTAGAATCTATTTAGAACTCAGGGAAATCAGCATGAAAAAGAGCAAGCAAACATATCAAAAGGTGGGCAAAGGACATGAATAGAAGTTTTTCAAAAGAAGACAGAAGAATGGCCAATAAAATGCTCAACATCTCTAATCATCAGGTAAATGCCAATAAAAACCACAATGAGATATTACTTAACTCCAGTAAGAATGGTCTTTATCAAAAATCCCAAAACAACACATGTTGGCGTGGATGCAGAGAGACAGAAACACTCATACACTGCTGATGGGACTTCAAACTAGTGCAACCTCTGTGGAAAGCAATATGCAGATACCTTAAACAGATACAAATATACCTACCATTTGATCCAACAATCCCATTATTAGGCATTTACCCAAAAGAACAAAAGTCATCCTAAAAATAAAGACATCTGCACTCGAATGTTTACAGCAGCACAATTCACAATTGCAAAGATGTGGAAACAACCCAAGTCTCCATGAATCCATGAGTGGATTGATAAAATGTGGTATATGTATACCATGGAGTGCTAATCAGCTATAAGTAGCAATGGTGATATTGCACCTCTTGTATTTTCCTGGGTGTGGCTGGAGCCCATTCTACTAAGTGAAGTATCCCAAGAATGGAAATATAAGCACCACATGTACTCACCAGCAAATTGGTTTCACTGATCATCATCTAAAGGCACATTTAGGAATAACATTAATTGGGTGTTGGGCAGAAGGGAGCACATGGGCATATACCTACATAATGAGTGCAATGTACACCATCTAGTGGATGGACAAGCTTGAAGTTCTGATTTTAGGGGGAAGGGGACAAGGACAATATATGTAACCTAAACTTTTGTACCCCCATAATATGCTGAAATTGAAAAAAGAAAAAAGAAATAAATAAAAGCATAAAAAAGAGAAGTGAAATTGAAACAGCAATAAGAAACCTTCCTAAAAAGAAAAGTGCTGTAGTAGATGGTTTCACACCCAAATTTTACCAGACCCACAAAGAATTTGTGCCTGTCTTACAGCACTTATTCCACAATAGCAAGAATGAAGGAACCCTTCCCAACACATTGAAGCCAACATTACACTGATACAAAAACCAAGAAAGAATGTGAAACTACACACCAATATCCCTTATCAATATAGGTGCAAAAATTCTCAGTAAAATCCTAGCAAACAGCATTCAGGTGCTTATCCAAAAAATAATTCATCATGACCAAGTGGACTTTATCCCAGTGATGCAGGGATGCTTCACCATACACAAATATAAAAGTAGCTCACCACATAAATAGGAGCAGAAACAAAGACCATATGATCCTTTCAATAGATGCAGAAAAAGCATTTGACAAAATTCAATACCCTTTTATGGTAAGAATAGTTAAGAAAATAGGTATAGATAGGGCTTACCTACAAATGATACAAGTTATATATGACAAACACACAGCCAACATCTTTTGGAATGGGAAAAAATTGAAACCAATCCCACTTAGAACTGAAACCAGACAAGGTGGCCCTCTCTCACTGCTCCTGTTCAACATAGTACTGGAAGTCCTAGCCAGAGCAATCAGACAAAAATAGCAATTCAACTTCATCCAAATGGGGACAGAAGAGGTCAAATGATCTGTCTTTGCTGACGATATGATCTTATACCTAGAAAACCCTCAGGTTTTGCCATTCTTCTACTGGAATGGATAAACAAATTCAGTAAAGTCTCAGGTTACAAAATCAATGTACAGAAATCAGTTTCATTCCTATAGACCAACAACAGTCAAACTGAGAACAAAATCAAAGGCCCAATACACTTCACAATGGCAACAAGGCATATGAAGTACCTAGGGACATATTTAACTAGCGAGTTAAAAGATCTCTACAGGGAGAACTATGAAACACTGAGGAAGAAAATAGCAGAGGAGGTAAAAAGGTGGGAAACCATACCACGCTTGTGGGTTGGCAGAATTAACACTGTTAAAATGTCTGTACTACCCTATGTGATATACAGATTCAATGCAATTGCTATATAAAATAACATCATTCTTCACAGATATAGAAAAAATAATTTTACGCTTCATATGGAATCAGAGAAGACCCCATATAGCAAAAGCAATCCTATGCAAAAAGAACCAAATAGGAAGCATTAATTTACCAGACTTCAAACTATACTACAAGGCTATAATAACTACAACAGCATGTTACTGGCACAAGAACAGGGACACAGACCAATGGAACAGAACTGAGAATGCAGATATAAAATCAACCTCATATAGACATCTAATCTTTCACAAATCAGACAAAAAAATACACTGGGGATAAGAATCCTTATTCAATAAATGGTGCTGGGAAAACTGGATAGCCACATGTAGAAGACTGAAACGGGATCCACACCTTTTACCTTTCACAAAAATCAACTCAAGTTGGACAATGGACTTAAATCTAAGGCACGAAACTACAGGAATACTAGAAGAAAACACTGGAAATACTCTTCTAGATATTCTCCTAGGCAAAGAATTTATGAAGAAGACCCCAAAGGCAATCACAACAAAAATAAAAATAAATAAATGGGACCTTATCAAATTAAAAAGCTTCTGCACAGCCAAGGAAACTATCACAAGAGCAAACAGGCAACCTACAGAATGGGAGAAAATAGTCACATGCTACACTTCCAATAAAGGTCTCGTAAGATGAATCTATATAGAGCTCAGGAAAATCAGCAAGAAGGAATCAAAGATCCTTATCAAAAAGTTGGCAAAGGACATGAACAGAAACTGTTCAGAAGACAGACTAATGGCCAACAAACATAGAAAAAAATGCTCAGCATCTCTAATCATCAGAGAAATGCAAATGAAAAACACAATGAGATACCACTTATCCCAAGTGAGAATGGTGTTTATCAAAAAGTCCCAAAGTAATAAATGTTGGCATGGATGCAGAGAGATAGGAACACTCATACACTTTTGATGGGACTGCAAACTAGTACAACCTCTGTGGAAAGCAATTTGGAGATACTTCAAAGAGTTACAAGTAGATGTACCATTTGATCCAACAATCCCATTACCAGTGTCTACCCAAAAGAGCAAAATTCATTCTACAATAAAGACATCTGCACTCAAATGTTTATAGCAGCACAATTCACAACTGCAAAGATGTGGAAACAACCGAAGGGCTCATCAATGCATGAGTGGATTAATAATATGTGGTATATGTACACTATGGAGTTCTACTCAGCCAAAAAAAACAATGGTGATATAGTACCTCTTGTATCATCCTGGATAATACTTCTACTGAGCGAAGTATCCTAAAAGTGGAAAAATAAGCACTATGTATACTCATCATCAAATTGGTTTTAATGATCAACACCTACGTGCACATTTGGGAATAACATTCATTGGGTATTGGGAAGATGGGAATGGGGCGGAGGGGATGGGTGTATACTCACATAATGGGTGTGATGCTTGCCATCTGGGGGATGGACACACTTGAAGCTCTCTGACTCCGGGGCAGAAGGAGCATGGGAAATATACACTACCTAACTTTTGTACCCCTATAACATGCTGAAATAAAAAAAAATGGACAAAAGGCACGAAGAGATTTCTCAAAAGAAGACAGACAAATGTCAACAAACATACAAAAATGCTCAACATCACTGAAATTATCAGGGAAATACAATTTAAAACCACAAGGAGAAATAAACTAACCCCTGAAATTGTCAGAAGTGTCACAATCATTTAAAATTAAAAAAAAAAAAAAAAGCATTTGGCACAGAGGCACTGAAAAGGAACACAGATATAACCTAGTAAAACTGCCATAGAAAACAGCATCGAAATTAATCAGAGAACTAAAAGTAGACCTACCATTTAATCCAGAAATTTCACTACTGGAGTACCTACACAAAGGAAAGGAGTTATTGATTAAAAAAAAAAAAAAAGACATCTGCACCAGAATATTATCATAGTAGAATTCACGATTTCAAAGATAGAGAAACAAGCCGTTTACCCATCAACTGATAAGTGCATAAAGAAAATGTGGCATATATAAAACAGGGATACTACTCAGCAGTAAAAACAAAACAAAACAAAACAAAACAAAACCCAAAATTATCTCTTTTGAAGTATCTTGGCTGGAATTCGAGTCCAATAACCTATGTGAAGTATCTCAGGAGTGGAATAAGAAATAGCACCTATTCACCCTTATAAGTGGCAGACAAATGAGGAATATATGGTCTTAAAGTGGTGAATAAGCATTGGAAACTAGAAGGAAGAGGTTGGCAGAAGGGAAAGGGATCTACTAAGTGCAATGTAGATTATTCTTGTGATACGTAGACTGAAGCTCTAACTTCAGCATGATTAAATTCCTCCATCTAGCAAAAAAAGATTTATACCTCATAATTTTTTGAAATTTAACATAGAAGAAAATATACTGAAATGACAGATAAAGAATTGAAATTATAAATTGTAAGAAAGTTAATTGCAACTCAAGAGAAAATGCCAAACTCAAAGAGACCACAAAAATAGTTCAAAACATGAATATAAGTTTTACTACAGTGACAGATATATTTTTAAAAAACAGAACTGCATAAGTGAGAAATTCATTTAGAGAAAGAGATACTGGAAATTTGAAGAACAGACTAGACAAAACAGAAGAAAGAATTTCAGGGCTTGAAAACAAAGCTTTTGAATTAATGCAGTCAACCAAAAATAAAACAAAAAAAATCAATAATCTTAGAGAAATATGGGAGTATGTAAAACAGTCACTATCATAACTATCCCTGAAAAGGAGAGAGGAGAAAGCAAAAGCTTGGAAACCCTATTTGAGGGAATAATGTAGAAAAACTTCCCATTTCTCACTAAACCTTTACACATCCAGGTAAAATACGGTCAACGGATACCTGGTAGATTCATTGCAAAAAGGACATCATCAGGACACAGTTTCATCAGACTGACCAAATTCAACAGTGGGAAAAAATTCTATCAGCAGTGAGATGAAAGCGTAAAGCAATTGATAAAGAACAACCCACCCCTCAAACTAATAGCAGACTTCTCAGCAGAAACTCTAGAATCTAGAAGCAGCTGGGGTCCTATGTTTACTCTTCATAAACAGAATTAATATTAGCCAAGAATTTTGTATCCTGAAAAACTAAGAATTATTTAAGGAGAAATAAGGTCATTCCCAAACACTAACAGAATTGATTATCAGTAAATTGGCCCTACTAGAAATGCTGAAAAAATTTTAAACATCAAAATTAAAGACTGATATTGCTTAGCATAAAATCTCTTCAAAGCAAAAGACTCACAGCTCTTATAAAACAGTAATGCAAGGAAGAATACAAAGAAACTACATAAATCAACATCATGACTGGAACAAAATCTCATACATATCAATATTTACATTGAATATAAATGATCTAATGTCCCACTTAAAAGATACAGACTAGCAGAATGTATTTAAAAAACAATGCAAATATCTGCTGTCTCTGAGAGACTCACTTAATTCATAAAGATTCTTCTAGACTCAAGGTAAAAAGATAGGAAGAAATTTGCACACAGATAAAAATCAAAAGTGAATAGAAGTAGCTAATATATATAAGAAAAAGCAGAATTATATCAACAGTTAAAAAAAGATAAATATCAATGTATACTGGCAAAAGGATCAATTCAACAGAAATATATACTAGTCTTAAATATATAGGTACCTAAGACTGCAGCACTCAGAAACATTAAAAAAAAAAACCCAGTAGATCTAAGAATGTCTTCTCTGCCGATCTCATTATCTTTTTAGTAACTATAGAGTTTGTTTTTAATTTTCAATTTAAACAATTTTAAAAATTAAACATTTTTTAAAAATTAAAACAATTTTTAGTTTTTATGTTCATTCTGCAGATCATGTGAAATGATTTACAATGAGATCTGATTTATTATTTTTCCCCTTCCCCAATGTAAATATTTTACATAAATAATGAAATATCAAAACCAGAAAATTGACATTGATACAAAGTACATAGCTTATTGAGATATTATCATGTTGATAAACATTGTTGTGTAAGTATGTATGTATAGTTCTGTGTAATTTTATCACATATAACTTTGTGTAAATATCATCACAATCTAGATTCAACACGAGAATCTCTCATTGCTACTTTTCTAGTCAGACTCTGTCCAACCTATGCCTGTTAAAACTTAAACCCATCCCATACCCCTGTTTTTTACCCATTAAACCACTTATCTATTCTCTATCTTGAAATTTTGTTATTGCAAGAATATTATAGAAATCAAATACTTTATGAACACTTTCAAAATTGCCATTTTTTCCTAACATAACTTCCTTGAGGCTTATCCAAGTTGTTATTCATATCAGCAGTTAATTTTATTCTCATTGTTGCTAAACAGTATTTCATGATAGGATGTGCCACAGTTGTTTAATCAATTACCTTTGGTGGAACATCGGGATCAGCTTTGTTTACTACAAATAAGCCTTCTGTGTTCCTATATAATGAACAAGTTTCTACATAAAATAAGATGTCATTTCTCTGAGACCAATTTCCAAGAGTACAATTACTAGGTGAAGTAATAAGTCCATTTTTAATTTTAAAGGAATTGGTAAATAATTTCCAGAGGGGCCTGTCTCATTTTACATGTCCACCACTGAAGCAGGAGTGATTTTCTTTTTTACATCCTTTCCAGATTTAATGGTGTAACTATTTATTTAACCACTGAGATATGAGTGTACTGATACTCATTATGGTTTAATTTGCAATTTCCTAATAGGGAATAATGATCAACATCTTTTCATGTGCTTATTTGCCATGGGTAGATTGATGCTCTACCATGTAGTCTTTCCTTCTCTAATTGGATTATTTAATTTTAACTGTTGAGCTCTAAGATGTCTTTATTGCCATACAAGTTATTTGCCAGCATGTGATACGCAAATATGTTCTCTCAGCCTATATTTTGTATTTTCATCTTGTAACAGAAAGTCATTTAAATTTTTAATAGCTATTCTCCTTGTTTAGATTTAGCACATAAGTCTATGCCTATTTTTCCAGGCTTACATTTCAATATAAATTTAATTTTCAAGCCCTTGAAATGCTAGTCTGCACTTCTTGGTTCAACTGTGCCATTGGGACTCAATCTGTGTTTTTATCTCATGCAAGGGCGGGAGACATCATCTTTAGGCTATCCAGAGGACAAGGTAAGGAGTAGACGTGCAAACCTACTTATGGGAACAGCACTTTAGATTTAAGGACATACATAGGCTGAAGGTAAAGTAACGGGAAAAGTTATTTTATGCAAATAGTAAAAGAAAGAAAAAAAGAAGAGATGGCTTTAGTTTTATCAGGCAAAATACAATTTAAGTCAAAATGTCGTTAAAATAAACAAGGACCTTATTTACTGATAAAAGCTGGATCTATAAGAAATATATAACTATATATGTATATACATATATATATATATATATATATATATATATATATATATATATAAACACCATCACAGCACCTAAATATGTAAGCAAATATTGACAGGAATGAATGGAGAAATAGATAGCAATACCATAACAGTAAAGGACTTTAATACTTCATTCTTAATAATGGATAGGACAATCAGGGAGAAAAATCAAAAACAGATGGCTTGAACATGACTATAGACCACAAGGTAGTACAGACATGTACAGAACATCCAATGAAATAGTAGCAAAACACACATTCTTCCTGAGAACACACAGAACATTTTCCATGATACACCACATGTTAAGTCACAAAAAGAATTGTCACAAATTTTTTAAAAAATTGATTACAGTAAGAAAACTGAGAAAAAATATATTTAAACAACTGGTGGGAGGAAAAATAAATTAGAGGAAAAACTAGAAAATATGTTAAGACAAAATTAAAAACATTTATAAAACATAGAGGAAGCAGGAAATCCAGTGCTAAAAAAGAAGTTTACACCAATAAATGTGCATCTTAAAAAAACAGAAAAAGAAAGCTTTCAAATCATAACCAACTCAATGAACTAGACAAACAACAACAAACCAAACCCAAAGTTAGCAGCTGGAAATAATTGATTAAGATTAGAGAAGAAATAAAAAAAAATAGAGAATAGAAAAATAATAGAAGAAACCAAAGAAACTAAAAGTTTGGTTCTTGGAAAACATAAACAAACTTTACAAACCTTTAGCTAGACAAATTATTCCTAAAAATAGAAGACTCAAAAAAATAAAATGAGAAACACAATAGGAGGCATTGCAAATGATAACACAGGAATAAAACAGATAATCAGAAAATACTATGAACTTTAATATGCCAACAAAATGGATAACCTAGAACAAATGGACAAATTTTGACATACATACAAATTATCATAAAGAAATTAAAAGGGGGGAGGAGATGGGTGTTTACCTACATCATGAGTACAATGCGCACTGTCTGGGGAATGGACATGCTTGAAGCTCTGACTCAAGGGCGGGGGAGGGAGCCATGGGCAATATACATAACCTAAACTTTTGTACCCCCATAATATACTGAAACAAAAAATAAAAGCTCCCAAAAGAAATGGATGCAGACAGAAAAGAACACTCATTCACTGTTCGTGTAACTGCAAATAAGTTCAGCCTCTATGGAAAGCAGCATGGACATACCTCAAAGAACTAAAAGTAGAATTGCCATTTGATCCAGCAATCTCACTACTGGATTTTTACACAAAGGGAATAGACACCTGTGCTTGATTGTTTATAGCAGCACAATTCACAATTGGAGAGATGTGTAAACAACTTAAGTGCTTATCAATCTGTGAACTAAAATAAAATCTCAAGACTTTCTCCCCACTAACTGACTGAATGAACCCCCTCCTGACCAAGTGGATACCCCAAAACTGAATTGCTTAAAATGAGGAGAGAGTCCAGACATGCCTCATCATGCATACCTCCTTGTAAATATCCCTTGTAACTTATTGATATGCCTAAAGCTATGCAAGACAAACGTACAAATTCTCAATTTACACAACAAATATGTCGAATGGCTTGTCTCTGATTAACAGAGTTACTTATTTTAAAGCATTCCAAGCCTTTAGACAAAACCTTTATATCTTTAGCCCATTACAAGCCAAAGAGTGTTTAAATCCACCAATGACTTCTAAGCACCCACTTTGAGATAGCCCAGCTTTTTAGGCCAAAGAAATATGCCTTCTATGTATTGATTTATGACTTTACCTGTAATCCCTACCTTTATGAAATATATAAAACCAAACTGTCACCCAACCACCGTGAGTTCACATGCTCAAGGTTTTCTGGGCATGGCTAGGGTCATGGTCCTCAAATTTGGCTCAGAATAAATCTCAAAATTATTTTACAGATTTTTGGCTTCTTTTTCATTGGCAAATTCATGAGTACATTAATAAAACATTGTATAACTATACCATAAGGTGCTAATCAGCCATAAAAAATTGAACTACCTCTTGTATTGTCCTGGATAGAGAAGGAGCCCATTCATCTCACTGAAGTATTACAAGAATGGAAAAATAAAAACCACATGTGCTCACCATTAAATTGGTACCAATAAAAATTAGTGTCTAGGGAGAGCCAAAATGACCAACTAGAGGCAAACTGTGTTGGACCATCCCAGCAAAAGAGTTCAGGATTGGACTGAGGAGAGCAGAGAGTGATTCTGCTCAGAACTGGGGCTTGAGGACAGACACTAGTGAAGTCAGGGAACACCACCAGGTAGAACTGAGCAATGGAAAGCGAGGAGCAGTGATAGGAGTAATCAGCATGAACTAACTCCAGGGAGATCTAGCCTAAAAAGAGAATAAGAGTTTTTTTCTTCCTCTCCTCACCTAGGTGCCTCAGACCAGTAATGGAACCCAGGGCTCTCATCCTATGGGGAAATGCCACCAGCAGCCAAATAGTCAGCATCCTTGCATCTTGAAGCCAACACTCCCACACCTCCTCCACTCCTGTCATCCCAGGAAGTGATTTTGTCTCAAACCACTCATAGCCACATGTCTGCACCCAGCCTACAGCAACCACCAAAGCACCTTTCACTGAAGGACGTGGCACTCCACAAGGAGAGCGCACTCCCAGCAAAGTCTGCCTCAGTCAGAAAAGTTGCTGCAGTGGAGAGGAAGGTGGTCACTCTGAGATAACTGGGGCTTGGAAACGAGGACAGACGGTTGGCCCCCCAAACTCAAAAGAGGTGCAGGAAGTACTCAGCCTCTCCCCCAAGCCATAGCAGCTTGCAGAGTTCTCTGTGCAGAGTGACCTACTTTCACCACTGAAGATGCTTTCCTATTCCCATCCTTCTCTGCCCACAGGCATTTGGTGCATTCAAATACTGACATTGCAAATAGTGAGGTGAGTCAGTGTGGGAGAGAGACCCCTATTCCACAGTTGGGTGGCAAGTGAGAGCCTGTGCCCATTGAGAGGGTGTGGAGTAGCTCAAGAGAGCAGGGTGCTGTGGATCAGCCCTATTTCTCCTCCCCTGGTCAGAGCATCACCCTAGTGAAGTCTTCTGGGGACAGAGGTGCCTACCCCCATTGTGTTGGGGTCTAGTGGCAGAAAAGGGGTGCATAACTGGAGATTCCTTATCCACCACTGACACAAGAAGATGCACACTAGTGGGCCAGACTCACAAACCGTGGGGAGGCTCAGGAGCCTATCTTGTGTGCTGAGGAAACACAAGTGAACCATTCAGAGAGGAAAGTGTCCAGATTTGTGCACAGGGAAGGAAAAAAAACTGGCCAGAGTCCTAAGCAATCACAGGAGCAATCCATCAGGAGCAGGTCTCCAAGCATGGAGAGATAGGCCTAAAATTTATAGTAGTGGCTCTCCCTAGCAATAGGATAAGCAACCACAGAAGCCCACACACCCAAGTTCTTGCACTCCAACTGTCATCTAGCTTGCACCTGTCACCACCTCAGATGGGAGCAGGGTTCAAGCAAGCCCCCCATCAAAGGTTGGGGGACCAGAGCCTACCACAGGGACAACAGGTTACCTCGGTAACTGGCTTCTCCATGCAAACTACAATCAATCACAGTGGGAACAATTCCATAGCTAAACATGTTGTCTTCCATCTCAAATCATTAGGGAGCAATGGATTTGTACCAACAAGTACAATCCACCAGCTTGGAGCTTAAACTGGGGAACCAAACTCACTACATTCCACTGGGAAGAGGTGAAGACAATAGGTCAGAGATAATGCAAGAGGTTCATCAAACTTGCTAAAACACTGCTAAGGCAATGAAGGACCAATGTTCCTCTCCATAGCACTGTCAAGGAATGACTCTTGGGGACGTGGAGACAGGGCTATAAACCAGTGCTGCTACACCCAGCTCTTGACCAAGAGACCAGATGAGAAAGAATCAGCAAAAAACACAGGAAACATGAAAAATCAGTGAGAAAAGTCATGCCCAAAAGAAACCACTACGTCCTCCACAATGGATACCTACTTAAACAAAATGGTAAAAATGACAGATGAAGAATTTCCAATATGAACCGTAAGAAAGCTAAAAGATATTCAAGAGAAAACAAATGCATAAGAAAACACCACAAAACCAATGCAGGGAATGAATGAAAAATTCTCTAAAGAAATCCAAGTATAATGAAAAACAGAAATACTGGAAATGAAAGCGATATTCAAGGAACTACAAAACACAGTGGAAAGAGCAGAAAACAGAACTTTGACCCCTGCCAACAACATTTTTGGAGCTTTAGAGGACACTTTCCTCTCTGAATGGTTCACTTGTGTTCACTTGTGTTTCCTCAGCACACAAGACAGCTCACTGAACCCAGAACTTCCCAGCCTCAATCCTCCACCTACCCCCACTGAGATGGAGAATAATGACACACCTGTAAGTCCCAGGGCCCCAACTACCACCTGAGATATTACAGTGCCTCTCCAGAGGAACAAGAGCTGGCTACAGCACCCCAAAACAATATTGCAGCTTGCTTCTCCAGCAAGTGCCAGCTACTGAAAAAGAGGTCAATTCCATAAGCATTTTACTGCATTTACTGATTCATAAGACAGGGTGTGGTCAAATATCCCCCACAAACACCACCTACTGCCTCAGAGACTAAATTGGGCATGCCATTGTCTAAACAAAATCCAAAGATAAGAAGCAACGGCTCTTCAGATGGAAAGGAATCAGCAAAAGAATTCTAGAAGTATGAAGAGTCAAATTTAAAGAACACTGCCAAAGGGGAACATCAGCTCTCTACCAACGAATGCCAACCAATTTCAGAACATCAAAACGACAGACAAGGTATTTCAAACAGGGATTGTAAGAAAACTCAATAATGTGCAAGAAAAAATGGATATGCAACACAAAGAAGCCACAAAAGAAATCCAGGTTGGGGAAGAAAAATTCACTAAAAAATTCAAATATTAAAGAAAAATCAAACAAAACTACTGGAAATGAAGAATTTATGTAAGGAATGACAAAACACAGTGGAAAGCCTCAAGAATAGGATAGATCAAACACAAGAAAGAATCTCAGAGACTGAAGATAATATCTTTCAATTAAATGCATCAGTTGCAGAGAGAGCAGAGAAAAAGAGTAAAGCCTACTGAAAACGTAGGTTATGTGAAGGGGCCTAACATGAGAATTATAGGTAACCCTGATGATGAAGAAGAAATTATACAAGGGTAGGATAAACTATTTGAGGATATAATGTAGGAAAATTTCCCTGGCCTTCCTAAAAATCTAGCTATCCAGGTACAAGAGGCTCAAAGGACTCCTGAGAGATTCATTGCAAACAAGAAGACACCACAACACATAGACATCAGACTGACCAAAATAAAAAAGGAAGAGGCCTTCTTCCTATGAGCTGTAAGTCAAAAGAAGCAGGTAACCTACAAAAAAAAAAAAAAAATCAAACTATCTTCAGAATTCTCAACTGAGATCTTACAAACCAGAAGAGACTAGGGTCAAATTCTCAATCTTCTCAAACATAATAATGCCTAGCCTAGAATCTTGTACCCTGTAAAACTAACTTTCATATGCAAAGGAGAAATAAAGACCTACTCAGACAAGCAAAGACTGAGGGAATTCATCAAGATATCACCTACCCTCGAGGACATGGTCACAAAAGTGTTACAAATGAATCACCACAAAAAACATTCACCGAGGTAAAATCATCCAAAAGCTAAAGGTCAAAGGCCAGATACCACAGTAGCTCAAGACAGAAAACAAAGCAACAAAGTTCAACTCAACAGGATGAACAGAAATCTGTCCTACTTATCAATTCTTTCAATAAATGTGAATGTCTTGAACTGCCCACTAAAGAGACATAGCCTGGCCCAATGGATAAATACACACAAGCCAAGTATCTACTGTCTTCAGAAAACACAATTAAATCATAAAGATGCATTCAGAGTCAAGGTGAAGGATGGAAAAAGTATTTCATGCAGACAGAAGCCAAAATAAAGGTGGCAGAGCAGTTCTGATTTCAGATAACTTAGTCTACAAACCAACAAAGTAATGAAAGATAAAAATGATCACCATACAATGGTGAAAGATACAGTTCAACAAGAAGACACAACAATTATAAATATTTATGCATCTACCTCAGATGCACCCAGGTTAATAAAGTACATCCTACTTAATCAAAACAAAATGATAGTAGAAGACTGAAAAAGGACTCACACTTTTCACATCTCACAAAAATTAACTCATGGTTGGTAACAGACTTAAACCTAAGGTGTGAAACTATTAGAATTCTAGAAGAAAATGTTGGAAAAACTCTTATACATATTGACCTAGGCAAATAATTTATGAACAAGACCCCAAAGGCAATCACAGCAACAACAAAAATAAATAAATGGGACCTGATCAAATTAAAAAGCTTCTGCACGGCAAAAGAAACTGTCATGAGAGCAAACAGACAATCTACAGAATGGGAGAAAATTTTTGCATGCTACGCATGTGATAAAGGCCTGATAACTAGAATGTATTTAGAAGTCAGGAAAATCAGCAAGAGAAAAATCAAACAACCCTATCAAAAAGTGGGCAAAGGACATGAAGAGAAACTTTTCAAAAGAAGACAGAACAATGACAAACAAACATATGAAAAAATGCTCAACATCGCTAATCATCAGGGAAATGTAAATTAAAACCACAATGAGATATCAATTATCTCAAGTGAGATTGGCCTTTATCAAAAAGTCCCAAAACAATAAATGTTGGCATGAATGTGGAGAGATAGGAACACTCATACACTGCTGGTGGGACTGCAAACTAGTGCAACCTCTGTGGAAAGCAATATGGAGATACCTTAAAGAGATATAAGCTGATCTACCATTTGATCCAGCAATCCCATTACTGGGCATCTACCCAAAAGAACAAAAGACACTCTATAAAAAAGACATCTGCACTCGAATGTTTATAGCAGCAAAATTCACAACTTCAAGGGTGTGGAAATAACCCAAGTGCCCATCAATACATGAGTGGATTAATAAAATGTGGTATATGTTTACCGTGGAGTACTATTCAGCTGTGAGAAACAATGATAATATAGCACCTCTTGTATTTTCCTGGACAGAGCTGGAACCCATTTTACTAAGTGAAGTATCCCAAGAATGGAAAAATAAGCACTACATGTACTCACCATCAAATTGGTTTCACTGATCAACACCTAAGTGCACATATAGAAATAACATTAATTGGGTGTCAGGCAGATGGGAGGAGGGGAGGAGGGGATGGGTGTATACAGACATAATGAGTGCAATGCACACCATCCAGGGGATGGATACACTTGAAGCTCTGACTCGGGGGGAAGGGAGGGCAAGGGCAATATAAGTAACCTAAACATTTTTACCCCCATAGTATGCTGAAATAAAATATTAAATAAGTAATGACAAAAAATAATAAAGAGCAACGCCATAATAGCCAGAGACTTCAACGCTCCTCTGATAGAACAGGACAGATCCTCCAAACAGAAACTAAACAAAGAAACAACAGACTTAAACAGAATGCTAAAACAAATGATACTGACTGACATTTACAGAACATTATAACCAAAAATCACTGAATATATGTTTTTATCATTAGCTCATAGGACATTCATTAAGAGTGATCATACCCTAGGCCACTCACATGTCTCAAAAAAATTAAAAAATATAAATTATACCATGCATCTTCTCAGACCACAGTGGAATAAAATTAGAAATGAACTCTAACAGAAACTCTCATCTCTACACAAATCATGGAAACTAAAATACCTTCTGCTGAGTGATTATTGGGGTAAGGAGAAAATTAAGATGGAAATGTAAAGATTCTTTGAACTAAATGACAAAGGAGACACAAGTTATCAAAATCTGTGGGACATAACTAAAGAGTCCTGAGAGGAAAATTTGTATCCATAAATGTGTACATTCAAAAGACAGAAAGATCACAAATCAACAATCTAATGAATCATTCCAAAGAACTGGAAAAGGATGAGAAAAACAACCCCAAACTCAGTAGAAGAAAAGAAATAACCCAGATCAGAGAACTAAATGACATGTTTTTAAAAAAAAAACAAACTATATGGAAGATTAATAAAATGAAAATTTGGTTCTTTGAGAAAACAAACAAAATTGACACATCTCTTGCTAGATTAATGAGAAGCCAAAAAGAAAGGTCTGTATAAGCTCCATCAGGAATGAAAAAGGAGAAATTACGACTGATACCACACAAATACAAAATATCATTTATGAATACTATAAAAACCTCTTTGCACATAAACTTCAAAATGTGGAGGAAATGGACAAATTCTTAGAAACACACAGCCTCCGTAGGCTCAATCAGGAATAAATAGAGCTCCTAAATAGACCAATATCAAGTACTGAAAACTGCTCCACTTGACCAGCCTTAAAAAAATAAATAAATAAAAATAAATAAATAAACAAATCTTCCTAAAATGAAAGGTCCCAGACCAAATGGTTTCACAACCAAATTTTATCAGACCCACAAAAACTAGTGCCTATCCTACAGAAATTATTTTACAATATAAGAGAAAAGAATCCTCCCCAACACATTTTATGAACCCAACATTACCCTGATACTGCCGAAACCAGGAAAGGGCACAAGAGAAAAAGGAAAATACAGACCAATATCCCTTATGAATATAGATACAAAAATTCTCAACAAAATCCTAAGAAACCAAATTCAGGTCCTTATCAAAAAAATAGGCTGGGCATGGTGGCTCACACCTGTAATCCTAGAACTCTGGGAGGCTGAGGTGGGCAGATCATTCAAACTCAAGAGTTTGAGACCAGCCCCCCTGAGCAAGAGCAAGATCCCGTCTCTACTAAAGAAAGAAGAAAGAAAGAAAGAAAGAAAGAAAGAAAGAAAGAAAGAAAGAAAGAAAGAAAGAAAGAAAGAAAGAAAGAAAGAAAGAAAGAAAGAAAGAAAGAAATTAGCTGGGCAAGTAAAATATATATAGATATATACATAAAAAATTAGCCAGGCATGGTGGCACATCCCTGTAGTCCCAGCTCCTCGGGAGGCTAAGGCAGAAGGATTGCTTGAGCCCAGGAGTTTGAGGTTGCTGTGAGCTATGCTGATGCCATGGCACTCTAGCCTAGACAACAGAGTGAGACTCTGTCTCAAAAAAAAAAAATAATAATAATCTATCACAACAAATTTGGCTTCATCCCAGAGATGCAGGGATAGATCAGCATATACAAATGTATAATTGTAATTCACCACATAAATAGAAACAAAAACAAAGACCATATGGTCCTCTCAAAATATGCAGAGAAAGCATTTACCAAATTCAGCACTCTTTTATGAAAAGAATGCTTAACAAAATAGGCATAGAAGTGTTGTAGCTAAAAATAATAAAATCCATATGTGACAAACCCACAGCTAACATCACTCTGAATGGGAAAAAATTGAGAGCATTCCCACTTAGAACTGGAAGCACGCAAGGTTGCCCTCTACCACCATTTCCATTAAACATAGTGCTGGAATTCCTAGCCAGAGCAATCGGACAAGAGAAGGAAATCAAGGGGATCCAAATTGGGAAACAAGTGGTCAAACGATCACTCTTTGCTGATGATATGACATGATATCTAGAAAACCTCAAGGATTCTGCCAAAAGACTACTAGAATTGATAAACTCAGCAAGGTCTCAAGTTACAAAATAAATGTATAGAAATCATTAGCATTCATATACACCAGCAAAAGTCAAACTAAGATCTAAATCAAAGACTCAATACCCTTCACTATAGCAACCAAGAAAATAAAATACCTAACATATATTTAACTAAGGAGGTAAAAGACCCCTACAGAGAGAGCTATGAAACACTGAGAAAGAAAATAGCAGAGGATGTAGACATGTGGAAACCATTAAAACATCCATACTACCCAAAGTGCTCTAAAGATTCAATGCAATCCCTATTAAAGTACCAACATCATTTTTCACACATCTAGAAAAACAATTGTATACTTCGTATGAAATCAGAGAAGAGTCTATATAGCAAAAGCAATCTTAAGCAAAAAGGATAAATTGAGAGCATCAATTTATTGTACTTCAAGCTATACTACAAGACTACAGTAACTAAAACAGCATGATGGTGGCAGAAGAACAGAGACATAGACCAATGCAACAGAACTGAGAATCCAGATATAAAACTATCCCCCAAAGCCAGCTAATCTTTGACATAAGAGACAAAAATATACACTGCGAAAAAGAATCCTTATTCAATAAACGGTGCTGGAAAAATTAGATAGGCACATGTAGAAGACTGAAACAGGATCCAGACCTTTCACATCTCACAAAAATCAACTCATGGTGGATAACAGACTTAAAACTCAGGCATGAAACTGTAAGAATTCTAAAAGAAAATGTTGCAGAAACTCTTACAAACATTGGACTAGGCAAAGAATTTATGAACAAGACCCCAAAGGCAATCACAGCAACAACAAAAATAAATAAATGGTATCTGATCAAATTAAAAAGCTTCTGCACAGCCAAGGAAACTATCATGAAAGCAGACAACCTACAGAATGGGAGAAGATATTTACAGGCCATACATCAAATGCAGAGCTGATAATTAGAATCTATATAGAACTCAGGAAAATCAGCAAGAAAAATCAACTAACCCAGTCAAAAATTTGGCAAAGGACATGAACAGAAATTTTCAAAAGATAGACTAATGGTCAAGAAACATATGAAAAAATGCTGAACATCTCTAATCATCAAAGAAATGCAAATCAAAACCACAATGAGATTTACCTTAACTCCAGTGATAAAGGCCTTTATGAAAATGTTACAAAACAATAAATGTTGGCCAGACATGGTGGCTCATGCTTGTAATCCTAGCACTGGGAGACTGAGGCAGCTGGATTGTTTGAGCTCAGGAGTTTGAGACCAACCTGAGCAACAGCAGGACCCCGTCTCTACTAAAAACAGAAAGAAATTATATGTACAGCTAAATATATATATAGAAAATTTAGCCGGGCATGGTGGCACATGCCTATAGTCCCAGCTACCTGGGAGGCTGAGGCAGAAGGATTGCTTGAGCCCAGGAGTTTGAGGTTGCTGTGAGCTAGGCTGATGCCATGTCACTGTAGTCCAGGCAACAGAGTGAGACTTTGTTGCAAAAAAAAAAATCAATAAATGTTGATGTGAATGCAGAGAGATAGGAACATTCATACACTGCTGGTCAGTCTTCAAAGTAATACAATCTCTGTGGAAAGTAATGCGGAGATACGCAAAAGAACTAAAAGTAGAACTATGGCTTGACCAGTTATCTCATCTCTGTGCATTCACCGAAGGGGGAAAAAAAGTCATGCTATAATAAAAACATCGAGACTTAAATGTGTATAGCAACACAATTCAGAATTGCAAAGATGTGGGAACATCCCAAGTGCCCACCAATCCATGAATTGATTAATAAAATGTAAATGTGTACCATGGAGTACTACTCAGCCACAAATAACAATGGTGATCTAGCACTTCTTGTATCATCCTGAGTGGAGCTCTTGCTCATTCTTTGAAGTGAATTTTCACAAGATTGGAAAAACAAGCACCACATGTACTCACCATTTAATTGGTATTAACTGACCAACACTGTGTGGACATATAGTAGTAACATTCATCGGGTGTCAGACAGGTGGCAAGGAGAAAGACGTGATAGGTTTATTCACACCTAATGGGTTCAGTGTGCCCTATCTGGGGGATGGACATGCTTGAAGCTCTAACTCAGGTGAGGCAAAGGCAATATGTAACTTAAACATTTGTATCCCTGTAATAGACTGAAATTTAAAAAACTTAAAAAATCAGTTTAAAAGATAAGCTGAGATTTAAAAAGGATATTAATAAAAGAAGTAAAAAAAAATAAAATTTTAACTTTGTTAGTGGCTTATATTACTACTCCTTTAAATAAAACCTTTATACATTTATCAAGCTGTAATGGTATTTGTTATGTAACAATGTTGATGTAAAATTTATGGTACGTTAAAAATAAATAAATATCAGGATTGTGGGACTGTGTTGCCTCATGGATATAAAAGGGCTGTGTTTCCTTGTTTGGTTAAAGTTTAGCTGGGGACTTGTGGAACCTGCAATTGGACAGATTTGTAAACATGCATTAGCTTATTTGGGGTTCCTAGGAATGGTGTCTGGACTGCAGGCTTAGGACTGTTGGGAAAGCCCTTGTTGGGGCTCTTAGAGGCTCAGCTTATGATTGCTCCACTCTGGGTTTGTCTGACATGTCAATAATATTGAAGACAAGAAATCAACTTTGGTCTGATGCTATAGCAGCATCAACGCCACTGAACAATATTGTAAGAGGATAGCCTCTTTGCCTCCAGGTAGTAACAGCTACTTCTGAGTTGACTGTGTCTATTCGCAATCCTGCCACCCTTTGTCTTTACAATGTGATTGTTTAATGGTTCTAGAGACTATATTCTAGCAGAATGGATCTGTCAAATCAGTCAATCCCAGAACAGGATTGGGGATCTTTTTCACTGATGGGAGCAACTTTATAGACAATGAGCAGCTGGATATGCAGGGATCACAACAGTGGCACTACCACCTGGGACACCAGCCCAGGAAGCTGAGCTGCAGTTACCAAGGGGAAAAAGGTAAACATTTATATGGATTCTGAATATACTTTTGTAATTGTGCGTGCTCATACTGTTGTTTAAAAGAAAAGGGACCTCCTGGTGGCAGAAAATAAGATTATTAAGTAAGGCACTGAGATAATTGCCTTGGTGCAGGCCATGGCTAAGCCCAAGCAGGAGGTCAGCATGGTAAAAAGAAGTCAGGGTAATGACAGGGCTGCTAAGGAGGTTGCTGGAGGTGATTTGTTCTCTGGGCCCTTAATATCCCAACTAGATTTAGATTCTCTTTAAAACAAAAGATTGGGGCCGGGCGCCGTTGCTCACACCTGTAATCCTAGCACTCTGGGAGGCCAAGTCGGGAGGCTCATTTGAGCTCAGGAGTTTGAGAGCAGCCTGAGCAGGAGCGAGACCCTGTCTCTACTAAAAAAAAAAAAAAAAAATAGATATTAGCTGGACATCTAAAAATATACATAGAAAAAATTAGCCGAGCATGGTGGTGCATGCCTGTAGTCCCAGCTGCTCAGGAGACTGAGGCAGAAGGATTGCTTGAGCCCAGAAGTTTGAGGTTGCTGTGAGCTACACTGATGCCATGGCACTCTAACCCGGGCAACACAGTGGAGACTCCATCGCAAAAGTAAATAAATAAATAAAACAAAAGATTGGGACTCTACCATTTGGGATGGCATAGCTAAGTGGAGACAATTCTCATGGACTTGTTCTCCTACCTGAAGTTTTAGTTTGGGCTCTTATGAGTCACCTAAATAAATACACACATTAGGGGTGTGATGCCTTAACAGATTTGGCGAAACTCATTTGGGAGGATCCCATGTGCAACAAACTGTTTATGTGCTTGGGGTAGTCCAAGGACAGAGAGACAAACTTCTGCACAAAGACTCCAACATGTGGGGGACCCAATTCTTTTGGCAGTTTCACTCAGTATTAGTAGATATATTTTCAGGATGGAGGGTTGTCCCATCTGAATGGAGGGAGCATCTAAAGTTATCACAGTCTTTCTGAAGGAAATCACTTACTTTGTGAGTTCCAGTGTGCTTGAGTTCCTGTGGTGGAGGGAAGCAAAGAGTAGGAACAAGCCTCAGAGGATGACAGGATAATAGACATCAGCAATCCAGGGGAAGAAGCCAAGCAGATGAAAAATGGCATGCAGGTAATGGGTGCTATGGACAGGTAGATAGATACAGAGACAGTTTGACAGCTCAAGGTATTACAGTGTTTATTTGTTCTCTTGGCCAGGCTGGAGTCAACGGCCAAATATTAAATTAGGAGGATGGGGTGGGAGTAATGGCTCACGTCTGTAACGGTAGTGCTTTGGGAGGCTGAGGTGGTAGGATCATTGAACTCATGAGTTCAATGCTAGCCTTAGCAATACAGCAAGACCTTGTCTCCACAAGAAATAAAAAACAATTAACCAGACACAGCAGTATATGCTGATAGTCCCAGCTACTCAGGAGGCTGAGGCAGAAGAATCACTGGAGGCCAGGAGTTCCAGGCTGTGGTAAACTATTATTGCACTACTGCATTACAGCCTAAGCAACAGAGCCAGACTCTGTCTCTAAAACAAAAATAATAAAATGTCAAAAACAATAAAAAATAAAAGAAAAAGAAAAATATAAAAAGAAAATTAAGCCAAAATGTATACTTTTTTATTTTTGGAAGAAAGAGACTTTTTTCCAGCAAACAGTTTGCCAGTTTGCAAACCAGGGAGTTCCTGGCTTCTGTGTAAAACCAGTGTGCCTTCCAGAAAACAAAGAAGGCTTTGGTTTTGTAGCAAAAATTCCTGCCAGTGTTCCTAGTCTGGTATATTTATATAAATACAGGATTGAAACCTCTCTTAGTTCTGATTGGCAGATACAGCTGAGCTCTGATTGGTTAGGCAGGTGAGCTCTGAAAGTCCCACAGACACAGAGCTGTGGATTTTCTAGGAACTCAGAGCACATGTGTGACCTCTGGCACATTAACTGCCACATGAGTTGTATTTAACTTACACTAGTTTTGAGCCCAGGGCCTCCTTGAATCTTATGTAACTTACACATCTCTACGTTGGGAGACATGTGAACTATTTTTCAGGTTGCATATAACTCACACACAGAAAACAATAAAAAATAACAAATTTGTCCTTAAATTAAAAAGGATCATTTTGTATTTGAAATTTTATTCTATTTGTGTAAAAAAAAAAAAAAAAAAAAAAGGAAAAAAATAACTATGGCCCCAGGGAAAACTTTATTTTTCTAATGTGGCAGTCAACAAATGGCCTCTAGGCTCTGTGTCAAAGCTAGGCCCAATAGCCACACAGGATCCATTTTAAAGGATTGTCTCCTTCAAGTTCACATTTATTCACATTTTCCCCTTTTGGTTGAAACCTGTGGGCAGACAGCACGGATGGCTATGTAGGTTGGTTGCATTCCATCACAGTGCAACGTGGCTGGCATCCTGCTCCAGGTCCTTCTAGTCCTGCACAAGGATCCTAGTGGCAGGGGAGAGGCCATTTGAGCAACTAGAACAATTTATTTATGAAAGGCACTCAGGTATCTAATTTGAATCAAGTGCTCTTGTGTTAAGTTGCTTCCAGTTTCTGGCTGGAGCGAGTTTAAAGTCTCAATGTGTGGGAGTCTCTTGCAGAGTTCTGTTAAAATAGATGAAAGCAATTTTAAAGAACAGCTAGATGCTTACCCCGAACAAAAAAAAGGATCATTAAGACCTTTGGGGCAGAATGTAGAAGGGATCCTATACAGAGGGAAGCCAGCTGAAAATATCTGGAAATTTGAAATTTAGTCCAATAAATCCAGCCAGGAGACTTCCTGAAGATGTTTCTTTCAAAGATTTGGCCAGCTTTAGGATTTTAGATGTTTCTAATTCAATCTGAATGAAAGTATTTTCCCAGGTGCAGCGAAAGTGTTAGCAACAGCACAAACATCACCCCATGCAGCAAGGAGATATTCTAACACAATGCAGTTGTCTAGAACCCCATGGGCAAGGCAGCCTGGAGACATTATTGTGTGCTGATTGCATGGGCAGTGGAGCAGGCAATTCTGTTAACAGTGTAGGGGAAGATTCTGATCATATATCCATTCTAAGCAGGGTTTAGTTAGAACAAGAACCCCAGAAAACTTCCTCACCTACCTCCTTCACAAAGATTAACCCCTCTAGGTAATTTGCATCCTTGGGAGTGCCCACAGCTATCATTTTCCTAATCTGGGGGTTATTGTCAGTGTTGGATTGTGCTCAGACTTTCAGGTAGGTCTTGGAGAGTAGGGTGGGTAGCATTGGTGAGGCTAACTGAATACACTCAGGTAAAAGGCATTTCTGTGGCCATTTTTCTGTGGCAAAATCTCCTGGTTAGGATAACTCAAGCGTTAGTTCCCCTTTTGGGGAGAAGGAAATAGGGGCTGGGTAGCTTTCTTATATTTATTTATTTTAATGTCATATTGCATTAAATAATTAATTTTATTTTTTTTCCTTTAGGCTATTTTTATTTTTTTAAATTCAGGATATTATGGGAGTACAAATATTTTGGTTCTATGAAATGCATTTCCCTTCCTCAAGCCAGGGCCACAAGTGTGTCCTTTCCACATACAATTTGCCCCATCTCAATTAGCTGTAGGTTTACCCACCTTACCTGCCCTACTCCCCACCCCCACCCCCATCCCGCACCTGAGTGGCATCCAATGAGCATTACTACTATGTGAGCACCTTAGTGTTGTGTTGGGAAATAAAGCTAAGAGACATGAAAGGTTTGACAGGTTTGGATGGCTTGGCCTTGAAGAAATCTGTCAGTGTGTTAGCTCACAGACTAGAAGCTGCTCCCCAAAAAGGGAGGCATTGTTAGAACACATTTTCAAAGCAACGTTTCTTTGATGCTGCAAGCCATTGCCTAGAGCTTATTGCAGAGCAGAGCTCGGTTTGGGCCCAAGACTGAGAAGCTGATCAAAATGCCTGCCCAGCAGACAACATGCAGCTGGAACTATCTTAAACTTCAAGACTGTTTCTGCTTCACTCCTGACCACATGTCTCTGTATTTGGAGAAATAGATTAGATTAGTATACAGACTCAGTGTTCCTGCTTTATACATTTTTATCTTTAATTTATATACTCAACTAGGTCTATTTCTAACTTAGGGCTTAACATGTTTACCTCAGAAAAATTTTGTAACCATCTATTCTTGTAGACAGAATTAGGTAACGGTGCCTTAACCCCCAACAAATGAGCTATACACATAATTCTTTAACCAAGGACAACTGTTTGCTGTAACAATAAATACTGATGTGGGATTTCACTCAGTGCCTCACAGCTCATGGGAATGCTGGAGGACCCATGACTCCCCCATCACTTTAAACTGCATTTGGCCTCTGTCTGTTATTTCTCTATCTCTATTATTTCCAAATCTCTTGTGATGATCCTGCCTAGGACCTGTTTTACTGGGAGAATAGCTAACTCCTAGTAGTGTTGATTAATAAATACCAGTTTGATGGCAAGTACATGTGGTGCATGTTTTGCCATGTTTGTGATACCTCACTTCAAAGGATGGGCTCAATCTCTAACCAGGACAATATAAGAGGTGCTAGATCACCATTGTTTTTTGTAGTTGAATAGTATTCCATGGTATACATATGCCATATTTTATTAATCCACTCATGGATAGATGGACACTTGGGTTGTTTCTACATCTTTGTAATTGTAAATTGTTCTGCTATAAACATCAGAGTGCAGATGTCTTTATTATAGACTGTCTCTTTTTCCTTTGGATAAATGCCTAGTAGTGGGATTGCTGGATCAAATGGTATTTCTATTTTTAGCTCTTTGAGGTATCACCAAATTACTTTCCACAGGGGTTGTACTAATTTGCAGTCCCACCAGAAGTGTAAGAGTGTTCAAACCTCTCCACATCCACCAGCATTAGTTATTTTGGGACAAAATGTATACTCTTTGATTAGAAAATTCCTTCTAGAAATTTGTGCAAAGGAAATAATACAAAAAATATATAAAATTATACTCGCCATGTTTTTCTTTAAAGTCTTATGTATAATCAAAAGATAAAAAATATCCAGAAGCCCAACACAAGACAGTTAAAAAATATGTATACTTCTACAATAGATTGTTATGTTAATAATGTCAATAATCTACTATTGTGACAAAAGATAGTTAGATATTGTTAAAAGGAAAAGAAAAAAGAAAAGACAGCCACAATATACTGCATATATTTAAATGTAGAGGAAGAGAGGGCAAGGTGGCAAACTAGAGACATCAGTCACCATATCATTCTGAATAGGGGAAGAAGGTTCAGGTATAAAAAAAAAAAAAAAGCATAGGTAAAATACTGAGGGAAAGGTGCCCGAATCTACCCTTACTGGAGATCCCATGGGAAGAAGTGGTGGTGCAGAACAAGAAGGAGCAAAATCTCCATAAGGGAATCAGAGCTTACCAAAAAAGGTAAGTAGGCATGTTTATTTTTCCTCCCCTCACACCTGTGGCAGTCTGCCAGTTCCCAGTCAGTCAGAAAGTCCTTCTACCCTGACAAATCCAACCATTTCTGCCAGTAGTGAACTGAG
The DNA here is from genome assembly GCF_020740605.2 of Lemur catta. Taxonomy (NCBI): domain Eukaryota; kingdom Metazoa; phylum Chordata; class Mammalia; order Primates; family Lemuridae; genus Lemur; species Lemur catta. Next base: position 6,253,383 of record NC_059156.1, on the reverse strand, counting down.
AACGCAGCACCAGATTGCAGGCTTATGTATGGTCATATCCCCCATCACAGATCTACCTGAGACAGTGTTTGCCATATTGCCTGCCCATATACTGGGTGCCTCTATCCTGATGGAGAATTTGCAGCCTCTCAGTTTCCTTGTCACTGGATCCCATATGAACATTCCTCAGTACCTACTCTGACTGTAAAAACCACAAAGGAACAAGGAGACATAGGAGAGCTGCAGTATTCTCAGAGTTCTTAGAAGGCAGGCTGAATGAAGGAAACTGGGAAGTTCTACACATGCTTTTTAGGAGAGAGAAGGGAATTCATACTCTCCTATATCAGAATCCCTGGATCGTAATCTGAAGTTGTATGTATCCCCCCCAGTGAAGACATATCCCACCATTTGGGGCCTTATCCTCCTCCTCTCTTTTCCTGCCCATTGCCACAGATGCAGCCATGCCTAACAGGGTGTTTTCATTCAAGACTCATGAGTATTTCACAGGGGATGATTAAGCTAGGGGACCTGAGAGTGGCTGCTGTGCCTCTGACAGAGCACCTATCACACCCATGCTTCCATGGAGCTTGGGAATCATTCCCTTCCCACTAAAAACAAGCAATGGATGTTTGAGTGTGCCACAAGAACAAAAACTACCACCTCCTCTGAGGGAGTGCAGAGGTAGCCGTGCTCTCCCAGAGGTACAGGCTGTCTAAAACTCCTGGAGGCAAGTCTCTATAGCAGAACCACACTTCTCCTGGTGAAGCATTTTAGTCACAGCCCACAAGCAGTCTGGTAGCCCTACTACTATGGATGAACTTCCTCCACCATCTCTGCTGCTCCTAGACCAGGGAGAGAGCTGGGAATCTGGGTGTTTTTTGCCCCCAAATGACAGACACCACTATCATTCATGAGAGAGGAAGATGTGAGCAGATTGTGCACTCCACTGCTGCCCAACTCCACTAATCTCATTGCAAGGGATTCACCTCTCCTGTCCCCTGCTCACAGTGTATCTGTCCTTCTCCTGCCTGCGCACAGTTCCAAAATAGAATAGCACCCCACCCCTCACTATCACAGCCAGTTATGAACCCAAGGAGGCTTGAGACAAATTTTGCCAGCTTAGTCTTTTTCCATGCCCCCAAGACTCAAGCACACCATCCAGGGACCTGGGGAATGGAGATTATCAAACTAGGCCATTACTGCTTACACCTGAACACTCTTCCAGGCATCTGATATCTTACCAATCCAAACTGCCAGCAACACTACCATAAATACCTACCTGAACAAGCTGAAAGACAGTGTACTTCTCCTTCACTACATTGAGCATCAGAGTTTCCAGCAAGAGAGAACAAATAACCACAAAGTTTTCTGTTTCTAGCTGTGGAAAGAGATTGTAGATGAGAAGGAACCAGCACAAGAAATCTGGCAATATGAAAAATCAGGTTATTTTGATATGCCCCAAATGATCACACCAGCTCTCCAGCAATGGACTTCAACCAAATGGAAATTTTGAAATGTCAGATATGAAATTCAATATGCTTTCTCCAAGAAAACCATTTTACTCATAAAGATTCCCATAGACTCAAGGTAATGGGGTGAAAAAATGTCATGCAAATGGAAACCAAAAGTGAGCAGGAGTAGCTGTTCTTATATCAGATAAAATAGACCTTACATCAACTAAAGTAAAAAAAAAAGAGACACAATGGTCATTATACGGTGATAAAGGGTCAACTGTACAAGAACATATAAAAATCCTAAACATACAAGTTCTTAACCCAGGAATCCTGAGATTCACAAAACAAATACTACTAGTTAAGGAAAGAAACAAATAGCAGTATCACAAGAACCAGAGACTTCAACACTCCATTGAAAGAACCAGACAGAATATTGAGGTAGAAAATCCACTAATACTGGACATAAATGAAATTCTAGGGGGGAAAAGGACCTACCAGACATTTACAGAACATTCTGCAAAACTGCAGAATATACATTCTTTTCATCAACATATGGGACATTTTCAAAGATATGTTAGACTACAAAACAAGTCTCACCACATTTTTAAAAAGTGAAATCATACCATCTACCTTCTCAGACCACAGTGGAGTAAACTAGAAATAAGCTTCAAGAGGAACTCTCAAAACAACACGAATACATGGAATACCAAATGAAATGGAAACAAACAAAAAATACAAATGATGAACAAAATGAAAAGTTAGTTCTTTCAGAGATAAACAAAATTTACAGACCACTAGCAAGATTAGCCAGGAATACAAGAGAAAGAATTCAAATAAGATAAATCAGAAATGATAAAGGAGACATTACAAGTGATACCACAAAAATACAGGTTATCATCTGAGACCGCTATGAAAACCTTTACACACAAACTAGAAAATCCAGAAGAAATGAATATATTTTTAGAAAAATGTAACCTTCCAAACTTTCAATCAGGAAGAAATAGCAATTCTGAAGAGACCAATGACAAGTAGCCAGATTCAAGTAGTCATTTAAAAAAAAAAAGTCCCAACCAAAAATAAAACCTGAGGTGGGGGGAGGGGATAGGTGTATACCTACATAATAAGTGTGAAGTGAACTGTCTGGGGAATGGACATGCTTGAAGCTCTGACTCAGGGGGCTGGGGGGACAAAGGCCATATACATAACCTAAACTTTTGTACCCCCATAATATGCTGAAATAAAAAAAATAAAAGATAAATAAATAAAAAGGCTTTCTCAAGGTCACAGAGTCAGCTAGTACATTTCCTTGTCATTCTGTGTACATTATACCATTAAATCAGTACTCAAGGAATTATGTCTTTTTAGAATGTAGTTTCAGTTAAGTGATCAGGATATAATCTCAGAAGAATGATCTGTCTAGTTGATCCCAAGAGGTTAAACAAATGAAATGGCGAAGAAATAAAGATGGCAGTAGCATACCAAAAAAAAAAAAAAAAAGCCTGAGACCACATAGATTCACAGCCAAGTTCTATCAGATCTCCAAAGAAGAACTGGCACCTATCCTACTGAAACTATTTCATAACATAGAGAAGGAAGGAATCCTCCCTAACTCATTCTACAAAGCCAGTATCACCCTGATACCAAAATCAGGAAAGAACACACTAACAACAACAACAACAACAACAAAAAAAAACTACACAACAATGTTCCTCATGAACATAGATGCAAAAATCCTCAACAAAATATTAGCAAACTGAATTCAACAACCTATCAAAAAGATAATTCACATGATCTAGTGGGTTTCGTTGCAGGGATGCAAGGATGGTTCAACATACACAAACTAATAAATGTGATTCACCACATAAACAGAATTACACACAAAAATCATATGATTACCTTGATAGATGCAGAAAAAGCATTGATAATTCCAGCACCACTTTATGAAACTAACGTCAACAAACTAGGCACAGAAGGAATATATCTCAAAATAATAGGCGTCATATATGACAAACTCACAGCCAACATCATACTGAATGGGGGGAAATGAAATTATGCCATCAAAGAACTGGAACAAGACAATGGTGCTGCTGTCCCCACTTTTATTCAACATAGTACTGGAAGTCCTAACTGGAGCAATCATGCAATAGAAAAGAAATCAAGAGCATACAAATTAGAAAACAGGGTGTCAAACTATCTCTCTTTGTCAGTGATATGATCTTATATCTAAAAAATCCTAAACACTCCCCCAAAAGACCCCTGGATTTTGTAAGTGGATTCAGTAAAATCTCACATTACAAAAAAATGTGCACAAATCAGCAGCATTTGTATACACTAACATCAGTCAAACAGAAAGTCAAATCAAGAACTCAGTACCGTTTAGAATAGATGAAAAGAAAAGAAAATACCTAGGAATATACTTAACCAAAGAGGCGAAAGACCTCTACAAGGAGAACTAAAAAACACTGATGAAAAAAATCATAGATGACACAAGAAATGAAAAATCCCCCATGCTCATGGATTAAAAGACTCATTATTGTTAAAATGTCCATAATGTTGCAAGTGATTTACCATCAAAATACCAATGTAGTTTCACACAGAACTAGAAAAAACAATGCCAAATTTCATATGGAATCAAAAAAAGAGCCCCCAAAGCCAAAGTAATCCTAAGCAAAAAGAAAAAATCTGGAGGTATCACATTCCCTGCCTTTAAAGTATAAAACACCCTATTAACGTTATTCTTATGGGAGGAGGAGGGGATGGGTGTATACATACATAAGTGAGTGTGATGCACACTGTATGGGGGATGGACATGCTTGAAGCTCTGATTCAGGGAGGAGGAGGGGGAAACAAGGGCAATATACATAATCTAAACTTTTGTACCCCCATAATATGCTGAAATAAAAAAACAACCAACTTTTACAATTAAAAAAAATTCTAATACAACGCTATAATAACCAAAACAGCATGGTACTGGTATAAAGGTAGACACATAGATCAATGGAACAGAAGAGGTTGAACCCAGAAATAAAACTGTCCACCTACAGCCAACTGATTTGCAACAAAGCAGACAACAACATATACTAGGGGAAAGAGCACTCTATTCAAAAAACAGTGCTGGAAAAATTGCCTAGTGTCTTTCAGAAGAATGAAACTGAATTGCTATTTTCACCATATATAAAAATTAACTCAAGATGAATTAAATACTTAAATATCAGACCTGAAACATTAAAAATTCTAGAAGGAAACTTAGGAAAAACTCTTCTGGACATTGGCCTAGGCAAAGAATTTATGGCTAAGATCCAAAAAGCAAATATGGCAACAACAAAATAAATAAATGGCACTTAATTAAACTGAAAAGTTCCTGCACAGGAAAGGAAATAATCAACCGCGAAAGCAGACAACCTACAGAATAGGAGAAAATACTTGCAAACGATATGTCTGACAAAGTGGTAATAGTCAGAATCTACAAAGAACTCAAACAAATCAGAAAAAAAAAAAATCTTATCCAAAAGTGGGCAGAAAATTTAAACAGAATTTTCTTTCAAAAGAAGGTATACAAATGGCCAAAAAGTATATTAAAAATATATTTTAGTGATGCTCAACATCACTAATCTTCAAGGAAATACGAATTGAACCACAATGAGATGTCACCTTACCACTGTCAAAATGGCCTTTACTAATAAGTCAGAGAACAATACATGTTTGGCACAGATGCAAGGAAAAGGTAATTCCTGTACAGTACTGGAAACTAACACAACTTCTATGAAAACCAATATAGAAATTTTGCAAAGAACTAAAAGTAGACCTACAATTTGATCCAGAAATCCCAAAAAGACACCTGTACCCAAATGTCGATCATAGTAAAATTCACTGTTATTAAAGTATTGAATCAATCTAAGTGCCCACCAACTAATGAGTGAAGAAAGAAAATGTGGTATATATTACACACACACACACACACACACACACACACACACACACACACACACTACTGAGTCATAAAAAAGAATTAAGTAATGTCTTTTGCAGCAACTTGGGTGAAAATGAAGATCATTATCCTAAGTTAAGTATCTCATGAATGGACAAAGACCACATGTTCTCACTTGTAGGTGGGAGTTAAATAAGGGACATATATGGTCATAAACAGCTGTAACAGACACTAAAAACTAAAGAAAAGAGGGGGTGGAGGATCAAAAATTATCTATTGGGTGCAATGTACACTACTCTGGTGATAGGTGCACTAAAAGCCTTGACTTCACCCTATACAATTCATCCATGTAAAAAAAAAAACAGTTGCACTCCCTAAATCCATTGAAATAATAAAAGTTTTTAAAAAGAAAAACTAAATTTAAACATGCATGTATATGTCTAAATGAGGGAAATATCTACCAAAATGATGTCCCTGGTTCAGAAGATTTTTAGGTTTTTCTTTCCTTTTTCACTTACATTATTTGCTTTATTTTTAAAGAAATAATTATATATTGCTTCAATATTAAAAAATATATTACTTGGTAAAGAATCAAACCAGAGTTTGAAGCATAGCCAGAGTTTAAAATTATATATTTTAAATAAAGCAGAATAAACTATTTCAGTCTATTGGACTGTTTTATGAACCAAAATAATTTGTCATTTTTACACAAATCACCCAAGTTATCTATTACCTCCACCCTCATTCCCACATAGATCCCATTACTTCCCCAATGACCCAGTTTCCCATTCCCAAGTCTTCTCTTAAACCGTTCACTGTGCCCTGTGGAATCTTGCTCAATGTAAACAAAATTCCCTAGAAGATAATGTTCTTGGCAGAAAATTTCCTCTACTTTGTGATTTAAATAAGACATAGATTTCCTCAAAGTTGCAGCTTCTGGATCTGCTACCCTCATCTATAATATTACCAAAAACACACAAATAAGCAAACAAAGAAATACATATTCCTCTATAATTTCTACATCTCTACCGCTAAGCTTTCTCTTAGCTTTCTTTCTATTGCTCTTTTTTTCAACCTAGGCTTTGCTCAAATAAAAACATATCTTCTATTTCCTCTTGTCATTTAACATACATATACCTACTGACTAATTAGTGATTCTCCCACATTCAGTGGTGATTCAGCCCCTGGCTAAGAGTCATCTTCAACTCCTCAATATGCACATATGATCAATCATCCAAAAAATCACAACTCCTACAGCCTTCCTTCTTCCCTCATTGCAAATCTTACTCCCAAACACCTTCAACCTGGTCCTTATCCAGAATTGGTTCACCTCTGAAATCCTAACTACGAACTTCCCCGCTCTCTCTTATTTTTATTTAAACTCTTATTCTTAATTCTTTATTCCCACTGAAATTTATTCTTTGAAATCTAGAGGAACTCTTGTCCTGGTTTCTTTTTAACTTTTCTATCATCCCTGATGACAGATCCTAAAGTCTTCCATGCCTATCTTCAGTTTAGGACTTTTAGTATGTCAGGGAAACCACTGTTTTGCAAAGGCTGTTATTCCCCTTACTACTTTGCCTATCCTTCATACCTGCCCTGCTAAACCATCAATATACTGACCGGTATTGTAAAATTATGGTCCTTTAATATTGGGTAGACCTTTCATGCCCTTGGACAATTTTTTTCCTTTGAACAGTTGTAATAGCATTCTCTGTTGATATACATTGATGCAGTATGGATGCTCCCAAAGTAAGGACAACTAACATGAAAAAATTTATAAGGTACTATAGCCATTTTAACCTTTTTTTTTTTTAGAAGGATTCTGCCTGCATTACCCAAGCTGTTCTCAAACTCCTACGCTCAAGCAATCCTTCTACCTCAGCCTCCCAAGTAGCTATGATAACAAGCATGAGCACCCACACCTAGCTCTACAGCCACTGTAAAACATTATCTGTAACAACTTGAGCCTAATGACTTAGAGTTATTTACTAAAACACTATCCACAGACCTTGTCAGTTTAAAAGAAGGCAATTAAAGATATGGCAGTAAACATTTATGGCTCTGATTGCCCACCAGTGACAGCAATGAAACCCAATCTTCCAATTTCTTTCCTTTTCTTGATTTTCCTTTTCTTATTTATTTGGATAGACCACAAATCTTCCAGTGCAACTGGCACCGTAGTCAACTGATGTCACCTGCTCTACTTCCTTCCTCAGAGAGGCCACCTCTGCCAGTCTTACCACTTTAAGAATGCCACTGCTTTTATCTACTAAAAGGAAGAGCCCCTCTGTGTGCCAGGCACTGTCTCTGTACCCTGGATTTGGCTAAGCCCTCAGCTGGCAAGAGGGAAAAGGCATTATCCATGGACATTCCAAAGACAGCACTTCTCTGCTCTCATGAGCAGGTGACCACTGGATTTACTTTGTGTCATCAAGGCATTATCTATAACTTCTTACATTTAACTTCTTGACATACTAACCTACTTATCCAAGTCTAAGATCATCTCTTAAAAAATGGTGATAAAAAAAGAGTCTTAAAAAATAATATAATACAACAGAATGTTAAATGTTTAAAATGATTATCTTTGGATAGCAGACTATCAGGCTCCCCACCCTACCTACTCATGCCTCTTTTATGAATCTGTTTCATTGTATTTTCTGTAATGAAAATGTATAATTGCTCATAAACTTTCCAATTCTTAAACTGATCATTTCTCCGTCTCCTTCATGAACTTATCTTTCTTGAAGTATCCCTTAAATATATGTGTTTCTTAGGGTTGTTCTTGCTCCTTCTCTCCTTTCATTTAAACATTGTGTTCTCCCTGAATGATCTTAACATCACGGTTCCTACTGGTACCTACTTTTACTAATACCTTCACAATCTTTACCCAAATCTCTGTCCTTGTTCCAGTGCTGTATATATCAAACCTCCTGTTAGACACTCTTGAATGTCCAACAGGGATCTCAAAATTGACATGATCTAGAAAAGAAACATAATTCTACCCCTCCACACAAGCATGGTTTAGTTTTTGGGTTGTTTTTTTTTTTTAATTCCCCAACATATCCTCATTCCCTTCATGTGCCCTAATCTGCTTTTAAATCTTATTTGTTGTGTGTCCTCTGGGCACACAGTAGACTCACTTATCTAACACAGCAAGCTATGATATGAAATTAGTATCAAATTTTTTAAATTAATTATATTACTTAAAGGTATATGTTTGAGTTTTGAAAATGTCTGATATAAGAAGGTTATCCATGATTTGGGGAAAAAACTTATTTGAGACACTGTAATACTTGACAGAATTACTAACTGATTAGTTTTAATACTGGGTGTTTGGTCTTATTTATCTAATTTTTTTCCACATCACACATTTATTTTCACAGTTAAGAGGGAAAACATTGTGAGCCACACAAATCAAGTTTCTGTTTTTAGTGTACTGCTAAAAACACAAAAGACAGCATGATGTGACTAGAATACAGATCACTGTATTATTTTTTTAAAATAATTAACATGCAGAGAATTTTCCAAGTATTTAGAACAAATGTCACTATGGACAAAAGAGACCATCGTATTACAGTATGTTCTAGTTAATCAAATATTTTGATTAGTAGAAAGCTATCAATATTATACTGATTACCAATTTTTAAAATAATTAGAATAAAGTATATACTAAATTAAACCAGATGAAAATGTAATGTTTTATTATCCGTCTAAAGGTCATTAAGGACATCAGTTAATGTTATGTACTTTCTAAATGTATTTGGTTGTAATTAATGGAAATTTTTTTATTTCAGCATAATATGGGGCAAAGGCAATATATGTAACTTAAATTAATGGAAATTTTAAAGTGAAAGACTATACATTAGAATTTGTACACTTGGGAATTGCTACTGTTTAGTTCTTTTGTATTTCATCAACCTGTTATTTTGACAGTTCCTAAAACACCACATATTTCCCTTCTCTCCAAAGTAAACCTCATTATTCAACAGTTACTTTACCTGAAAATGTCTCAAATACTTCATATGCATTTAGCATATTCTTCTCTGGAAAAGGCTCCATCTGGAAAAAAAATTTATAAACAGATACTACGCTTTCTCAAAAAAAAAGTTACCAGGTTTCAGATACTTACTATAATGGAAATGTCATAGCAATAAGAAGTGTGATTTTGGTAAGGAGGAGAAGGATTGGTAAGCTGTCAGTCAAAATACATCACCTGTGTGACTCAGCACTCTCCTCTGGGCACTCAGCCTGAGGAGAGAGTAGGCAGTTTCCACTCTGTAATCCTAGCCCCAATTACATGTTGTCATTCAGAAGTAGAAAATATGAATCAAAATGAACAGAAATTTAGCAAAGGAAGGGTGATAGAAGGGAGAAAGAAAACAGGAAAGAGAGAGAGATGCACTGACTGTGTAAGACTAGAACTAGAACAAGTCAAAGAGCAACAGTGGACACCACTTCTGCCTTCCATGTGGGTTGAGGATTACAGAAAGGCAATCAACTGAGAAAGAAGAATAAAATCAAGAGAAGAGCATAAGGGATGCTTCTTTATTTATTTATTTTTTCATTTCAGCATGTTACAGAGGTGCAAATGTTTAGGTTACATAGATTGCCTTTGCCCCACCTAAGTCAGAGCTTCAGAGATAGCAAAACACATACACTATTGGTGAGACTGCAAACTAATTCAACCTCTATGGAAAGTAATTTGGAAATACCTCAAACAGTTAAAAGTAGAACTACCATTTGATCCAGCAGTCCCATTACTGGGCATCTACCCAAAAGAAAAAAAGACATTCTATAAAAAAGACATCTGCACTAGAATGTTTATAGCACCATAATTCATAATCGCAAAGATGTGGTAACAACTCAAGAGTTGCTTCTTAATGCCTTTATTTTCCTAGCCCCTAATCCTAGTTCTATGTCAATCCTTCGGTTCAGGGAGAGATCCTTTCATACTTAGAAAAAAGGTCCCTTTTCACTACTTTAACTTGATTTCTTCTGCTTACAATCATATCTCTATTGGTCTTATCTATCTGTCAAATGACAGAAGAGTAAACGCCGTAATTCATTTTTCGCCTCTCTTGCCTAACAGCTTTACTTTTCTCCAAAAAGTCTGATTTCTCTGATCATTCATCAGCCTGCATATGATTCAAGGAGTAGTAAAGAGGAACATGTGCTCTTAAGTGGGAAAATCATTTCAATCCTTATGTTGCCACTGGCTAGATGTTTGATTTTTAGCAATTTTCTTAACTTCGAATACCCGCGTCTTTAAAAGGGGATCATTTCCAGGAAATGGAATTTTAAAACAGAGAGAGAGAGAGATCGAGAGAGACCACGCAGATCAGTGTGGCAGCTCACACCTGTAATCCAAGATGTGTTGGGAGGCCAAGACAGGATGATCACTTGAGGCCAGGAGTTCAGAGACCAGCCTGAGCAACAGAGCAAGACTGTGTTTCTGCAAAAAAACTTAAAATTTGGCCAGTCATAGTGATACATGCTGTAGTCCTAGCTACTTGAGAGGCTGAGCTGGAAGGATTGTCTGAGACTGGGGAGTTGAAGCAGTCATGAGTTATGAGTGCATCACTGCACTTCAGCATGGGTGACAGAGCAAGACCCCATGAAAGAGAAAGAAAGAAAAGAAAGAAGGAAGGAAGGAAGGAAGAGAGGTAGGGAGGGAGGGAGGGAGAGAGGGAAAGAGAATCATGCTTCCATCACACATTTTTCATTTTTCATGAGAATATACATCAACTACCTATTCCAAGGCCCAAATCTTATAAACATTATAACCCATCATACGTACTTATTACACATGGAGTCTCCATAATATTCTAGCTTGTCTGACCCTGAATAACTAAGTCAGGCTATATTCTACTTGATTGATGACCCACCCTTGTTCAAATAAAGTAGGAAGGCAAGGGAGAGAGAGTGTCATACGATGCCAATACAGGACTGACATTTTCAACACAAATGATTCATGCATATTATCTTTCTTCAGCATTCCACTTTCAACTCAAAATTCTATTGTGAACCAAAATAGGCTGTATCTTATGAATAGTGCTTTAGACTGTCAGATGAAGAAACTAAGTCCATAAGTGAACTGACTTTTTATTCAAGGTCAAACAACTGGTTAGAAAGAGTTAGGATAGGCATTCAATTTGCCATGTATGGTTGGAGTAAAGTCTTTGAAATCAGAGAAGGCTTTCTAGTACTTACAATCTGTGTGACCTGGAGAAATTTAGTAATGCATATCATCTTGACCTTGATTTCTTTATCTGTAAATTAGGAAAAACAAGAATAATCTTACTCAACTGGGATGGTGATTAAATATGTTAATATATTTGAAACATCTCTCCCAGAGCAAGGTATTCACCAGAAGTCAATGTAGTTCTTGCTTAATTCTCTTTTATCCTGCTTTTTTTTTTTTTTTGAGACAGAGTCTCACTCTGTTTCCCAGGCTAGAGTGAGTGCCGTGGTGTCAACCTAGCTCACAGCAATCTCAAACTCTTGGGCTCAAGCAATCCTTCTGGCTCAGCCTCCCGAGTAGCTGGGACTACATGCATGTGCCACCATGCCCGGCTAATTTTTCCATATATATTTTTAGCTGTTTATATAATTTCTTTCTATTTTTAGTAGAGATGGGGTCTAATTCTTGCTCAGGCTGGTCTCTAACTCCTGAGATCAAGCAATCTGCCCACCTCGGCCTCCCAGAGTGTTAGGATTACAGGCGTGAGCCACTGCACCTGGCCATACGCTCTTTTTTTAATTAACTTCAGAACATAATGGGAATAACAAACATTCCAGTAACATGAATTATTTTTGTACAGTTTGAGTCAGTTATGAGTGTGCCCATCACCCACATAGTGTGCAATATACCTGTTACATGTGAATTTACCCACTCCCTCCTCTCCCCTCTCCCAGCTGCTTGATTCCCATTGAATTTTACTACCTGTGTATATATCAGTGTTGATCATTTAGGTCTAACTTAATAGTGAGTACCTGTGGTGTTTGTTTTTCCATTCTTGTGATACTTCACTTACGAGGACGCTCTCCAGTTCCATCCAGGTTGTTACAAACAGTAGTAGTTCAGGATCCTTTTTTGTGGCTTAGTGGTATTCCATGCTATACATATCCCACATTTGATTAATCCATTCATGTATTGATGGGCACTTGAGTTGTTTCCACATGTTTTGCAATTGTGAATTGTGCTTCTATAAATGTTGGAATGGAAGATTCTTTTCAACAAAATGTCTTTCTTTCCCCTTTGGGTAAATGCCCAGTAGTGGGATTTCTGTATGAAATGGTAGTTCTACTTTTAGCTCTTTGAGGTATCTCCATACTCCTTTCCATAGAGGTTAAACTAGTTTGCAGCCCTGTCAGCAGTGTATGAGTGTTCTCATCTCTCCACATCCATGCCAATGTCTGTTGTTTTGAGATGTTTTGATAAAACTCATTATCACTGGAGTTAGAGAAAATCATATCATGGTTTTGGTTTACACTTCACTGATGACTAGAGACATTGGGCATATTTTGATATGTTTATTTGCCATTAGTCTATCTTCTTTTGGAAATCTTCTGGTCATGTCTTTGGCCCACTTTTTAATGGGGTGGTTTATTTCTTGTTGCTTTCCTTGAGTTCTTTGTAAATCTGGTTATTAGCTCTTCATTGGATATATACCATGCAAACATTTTTTTCTCATTCTATAGGTTATCTATTTGCTCTATTGATTGTGTCCTTGGCTGTGCAGAAGCTTTTTAATTTGATCATTTATTTATTTTGGGTTTTGTTTTTTTTTTTTTTTTTTGAGACAGAGTCTTCCTCTGTTGTCCAGGCTAGAGTGAGTGCCATGGCATCAGCCTAGCTCACAGCAACCTCAAATTCCTGGGCTCCAGAGATCCTTCTGCCTCAGCCTCCTGAGTAGCTGGGACTACAGGCATGCGCCACCATGCCCAGCTAATATATATATATATATGCATATATATATATATATATATGCATATATACATATATATATTTGGAGTCTATATAATTTCTTTCTATTTTTAGTAGAGAAGGGGTCTCACTCTTGCTCAGGCTGGTCTCGAATTCCTGAGCTTAAACAATCTGCTTGCCTCGGCCTCCCAGAGGGCTAGGATTACAGGTGTGAACCACCGTGCCCGGCCCCATTTATTTATTTTTGTTGTTGGTGTGATTACTTTTAGGTTCTTCATAAATTTTTTGCCTAAGCTGATATCAACAAGAGGTTTTCTAACCTCTATTTCCAAAATTTTTATAGTTTCATGTCTTATTTTTAAGTCTGTTATCCATAATGATTTAATATTTGTGAGTAGTGAGAAGTGTAGATGCCATTTCAGTCTTCTACATGTGGGTATCCAATTTTCCCAGCAACATTTATTGAATAGTGATTCTTTACCCCAGTGTATGTTTTTGTGTGCTTTGTCAAAGATTAGATGGTTATATGAGGATGGTTTATTTATCGGTTCTCAGTGCTGTTCCATTGCTCTATGTCTCTGTTATTGTGCTAGTGCCATGCTGTTTTAGTTACTATACCCTTGTAGTATACTTGGAAGTCACAAAAGTAATGCCTCACAGTATGTTCTTTTTGCTTAAGGTTGCTTTGGCTATTTGCAGCCTTTTCTGGTTCCATTTGAAGTGTAGAATTACTCTTTCCAGATCTGCAAAAAATAATTTTGGTATTTAATGGGGATTGCATTAAATCTGTAAATCATTTTGAGTAAAAAAGATATTTTAACAACATTGATTCTGCCGATCCATAAGCATAGCATGGTTTTCCATCTGTTTAGGTTTTCTGCTATTTACGTCCTCAGTATATCATACTTCTCCCTCTGGAGTTCCTTTTCCTCCTTAGTTAAATATATTCCCAGGTATTTTATTTTCTTTGTAGCAATTGTGAAAGGTATTGAGACTTTGATTTGGTTCTCAGTTTGATTGTTGGCATATATGAAGGCTCCTGATTTGTGTACCTTGATTTTATAACCTGATACTTTGCTGAACTTATCCATTCCAGCAGTCTTGTCCCAGACTCTTTGCAATTTTCCGGATATAAAAATCATATCTTCAGCAAAAAGCAATACTTTGACCTCTTCCGGCCGCATTTGGATGCCCGTGATTCCCTTCTCCTGGCTGACTAGAACTTCCAGTATTATGTTAAATAGAAGTGGTGATAGAGGGCAACCTTCTCTGATTCCAGTTCTGAGCAAGAATGCTTTTAATTTTTTCCTGTTGAGTATGATGTTGGCTGTGGGTTTGTCATATATGGCTTTTGTCATCTTCAGCAAAGTCCCATCTTTGCCTATTTTATTAAGAGTTCTTACCATAAAAGGGTGCTGAATTTTGTCAAATGTTTTTTCTGTGTCTGTTTAGTGGCTCATATGGTCTTTGTTTTTGCTTCTGTTTATGTGGTTAATTACCTTATAGATTTGAGTATGTTGAACTATCATCCCTGCATCTCTGGGATGAAGCCCAGTTGGTCATGATGGGGTTTTTTTGTTTGTTTGTTTTCTGTTGTTGTTGTTTTGGTTGTCTGTGGGTTTTTGATTAGGTGAATTTGATTTGCTAGAAATTTATAGAGAATTTTTGCACATACATTCCCAAGGGATATTGGTCTTTAGTTTTCTCTTATTGTTGAGTCCTTTCCTGCCTTTGATATCAGGGTGACGTCAGGTTTTTAAAATGTGTTGGAGAGGATCCCTTCATCTTGATGCTGTGAAATAATTTCTGCAGTATAGGCACCAGTTCTCCTTTGTGGGTCTGGTAGAATTTAGGTGTGAAACCATCTGGTCTGGGATTTTTTTTAATAGAAGGTTTTTTTATTATAGCTTCAATTTTGGTGCATGTTACGGGTCTATTCAGGAGTTCTGTTTCTTCCTTATTGAGCCTAGGGTGGCTCTGTATTTCCAAGAATTTTTCCATTCTCTCCAAATTTTCAAGTCTATGTGCATAGAGATTTTGGATGATATTTTTTATTTCCATGATATCATTTGTAATTTCTACTTTTTCATTCCTGATTGAGCTTATTAAAGTCCTTTCTTTTCTGCTTCTGATTAATCTAGCAAGAGGCATGTCAATTTTGCTTATCTTTCCAAAGAACAAACTTTTTGTTTTATTAATCTTCCCTATAGTTTTGTTATCAGTTTCATTTAGTTCTACTTGGATCTTTGTTATTTATTTATTTATTTTCTGCTGCTGGTATTGGGGTTGGTTTGCTCTTCCTTTTCCATTTCTTTGAGTTGATTCATTAGATTATTGATTTGTGATCTTTCTGTCTTTTGGACATAGGCCTTTATGGCTATGAATTTTCCTCTCAGGACTGCTTTAGCTTTGTCCCACAGATATTGATAACTTGTGTCCCCTTTACTATCAAGTTCAAAGAATCTTTTGATTTCCATCTTAGTTTCCGCCTTGACCTGAGTATCATCAGCAGTAGGTTGTTTAGTTTCCATGACATTGTGTAGAAATGAATGTTTCTAGTGGAGCTGATGTCTAACTGTATTCCACTGAGACATGTTTTTTAGCCTAGAATATGGTCAGTTTTAGAGATTGTCCCATGAGCTGTTAAGAAGAACATATACTCAGTGGTTTGGGGACAGAATGTTCTATAAACGTCTTTTAGGCCCATTTGTTCTAGAGTTCTGCTTAAAATCATTGTTTCTTCATTTATTTTATTGTTGGAGATCTGTCCAATTCTGTCAAAGGGGTGTTAATGTCCCTGGCTATTATGGTGCTGCTGTTTATCATTTCATGTAAATCAAGTAGGATTTGCTTTATGAATCTGGGTGCATCTCTATTGGGTGCATATTTATAATTGTTATGTCTTCTTGTTGAATTGTTCCTTTCACCATTATGTAATGACCATTACTTTTGTTGATTTGAGCACTAAGTTATCTGATATGAGAACAGCTACACTAGCTTTCTTTTGGTTTCCATTTGCATAGAATATTATTTTGTGTTCCTTCACCTTCAGTCTGAATGAGTCCTTGCACACTAGATGTGTTTCCTGAACACATTAGCTTGTGTATATTTATTGATTCATCTAACTTATGTCTCTTCAGTGAGAAGTCCAAAGCCATTCATATTTATTGAAAGAATTGATAAGTGGGTGGATTTCTGTTCATCCTCTTAAGTAGAATTCTGTTGCTTTACCTCTTGAGCCATTCTGGTGTCTGTCCTTTGACCTTTAGCTTTTGGGTGATTTTACACTGGTAAGTGGTTATTGTGCTGGCCCCATAAAAAATGCAGTTCTGAGTACTTCCTGAAGGGAATGTCTTGTTTTGACAAATTCCCTCAGTGTTTGCTTGTCTGAGAAAGTCTTGATTTCCTCCTCATATATGAAATTTAGCTTTACATTATACAAAATTCTAGGTTGGCCTTTATCCCATTTAAGAAGAATGAGAATGGGGCCCAATCCCTTCTGGTTTGTAAGGTCTCAGTTGAGAAGTCTGTAGTTAGTCTGATGGGTTTTCCTTTGTACATTCCCTGCTGTTTTTGTCTTATGGCTCATAGGAACACCTCTTCCACATTTATTTTGGGAAGTCTGATGATTATTTTTTGTGCTGACTGACTCTTTGCAATAAATCTTACAGGGGCCCTTTAAGATTTTTGTACCTGGTTTATTTAGATTTCTAAGAGGACCAGGAAATTTTTTCTCAATTAATTCCTCAAATACATTTTCCAATCCTTGTGTATTTTCTTCTTCAGCCCCAGGGAGGCCAATGAAACAGCAGGCCTGCATCCTAGCTGCTGTTTTGACTCAAGGAATTCCAGGACCATGGTGTGGACCTCCCTCAGGTGCTCTGTCCAAGACAGGACACTCCGGAGTCCCAGACCTCCAACAAAAGGGACATACCACTGCAGGTCCCAAGCAATGTGCCTATTACAAACAGGAAGGTAACTGAAAGAGATAGTGCCCAATCTTAGAAGAACTAATTCTGATAAAGATTTCCTCCCCATTAACCACATGCCTGGGGTAGCTGGGGGGCAGGAAGCCAAAATTGTTGAGGATGGGGACCAGAAATTGACAGGGCCCCAGGAATTCCTCACAACCTAAGAAACACCCTCTAAATTTCCCACATGGAGCCCTGGGTCATGATGACAGTGGGAAATCTACTTTTGAACTTTTTGTTAGATGCTGACACCATTTACATGCCAATAAACACCCAGATGTCTAAACTGTCTTCAGAGACTATGGAGGTGACTGTAGTCTCCAGAGAAACCTCCATGAGGCCATTCCTACAATCCTTGGAGGATTAAGGGTTAACCCAAACCCACTTGAAACACAGTTTACTCTATGTGCCTGAGTGCCTCATTCCTTTGCTGGGGCATTATCTTTTAACAAAACTAAATGCCAAACTTACCTTTAGCCCTGGACAACTGAATGAATATCAATCAGGGTGCCTCCAGAAAAGGGCCTGTGGCTTGCAGCCTGAGCTGCTGAAATCAGAAACCTCTGCGCCAGTCCCCACTCCTAAACAGAAGCTTCAAGAGGTGAGTCTGTAGTCATGGGAAGACGGAGACTAGGAAGGGCTAAGACCATCCCAATGTAAACCAATGTACAGGTGAAAATGCCACCACCACATTTAAAGAAATGCCCCTGCAGGGAAAAGCATGACAGAGAATCCAGTCTCTCTTGTCCACTTTCCTCAGTTTGGACTCATTAGAACTTACTGGTCCCCAAATTACACATCCAGCCAGCCAGTCCAAAAGCCTTGAACTATGGAATATAGATTTGTTCAGGACCAGAGACGTTAGCCCAATTGTAGAAGACATTCACCCAGCAGTCCCCAAGCCTTATAAGCTACTTACAACTCTGACTGGTAAACTTTGCTGGTTCATGGTCTTGGATTTGAACTGTGCTTTCTTCTGCATCCCTCTGAGCCCAGAGTCAAAAGAACTGTTTGCTTTTGAATAGGAGGACTTGGAAACAAAAGCAAAGCAAATACTACTGGACAGTTCTTCCCCAAAGTTTAAAAAAATACCTATAATCTTTGTGGAAATCCTTGCTAAAGACTTCGGAGACTTCCAATTAAAGGATACAACTTTACTGCAATATGTTGATAAAATACTAGTTGCTAGTATCACAAAAGAGGCATCTTATCAGAACACTATATTAACTCTAAAGTTTCTGGTTGAGTGGGAGTATAAGGTAAGCAAGAAAAAAGATTTAAGTTTCACAACCTTCAGTCAAATACCTTAGATTTGAAGTTTTCCAAGGAAAGAGAAACATGCTCCTGGATATGAGGTATGCCCTCACCAGAGTAGCCAAACACAAAACAACAGCCATGAGGCTTCTTAGGCATGGCTGGATTCTGACATATATGGATTCCTAACTTTGGACTTCTTGTTTGCTAAGCCCCTATTTGATCTCTTAAGGAGAGTAGATAATGAATCTGTAGAATGGACTATGGACAGTCAGAAGGCCTTTTTTTTTGTTTGAGACAGAGATTTGCCCTGTTACCCAGGCTGGAATGTAGTGGCATCACTGCAGTTCACTGCAACCTCAAATTCCTGGGCTCAAGAGATCTACAGACATGCACCACCCCACCTGGCTAATTTTTCTATTTTTCGTAGACATGGAGTGTCTCACTGTTGCTCAGGCTGTTCTTGAATGCCTCCCTCAAATAATTCCCCCACCTCAGCTTCCCAAAAGTACTAAGATTACATATGTAAGCCACTCTGCCTAGCCTGAAGGTCTTTTTAAATATACAGGAAAAGCTGCTGACTGCCCCAGCATTGGGGCTCCAAAATACAAGAAAACTTTTTGATCTTTTTGTGTATGAGAGGCAAGGAATAAATCTGGGAGTGTTAACTCAGGATCTGAGAAATGTTAAGAGAACGATGCTTATTTTCCAAAGCAACTGGACATTGTTAAAGTGATGGCCGTTTTGCCTCCAGGATGTTGCCACCAACTGTGACCTGCATCAAGAAGCAGAAAAGTTTGCATTATGTCATCCCACCACCATTCATGCATACTACTATGTGCTTCCCTTGCTGGAACAAAAAGGAAGATATTGGCTGACCTCTGGGAGGGTTAGCAGATACCAAGCCATCCTTTTAGGCAACCCAAATGTAACAGTGAGAGGAGTATCTCCTTTAAATCCTCCCACTTTACTCCCCCATATGCCCTATGAACCCATGCATGACTGTTTGCTCTACACAATCAGATTCAACAGACATAACCTTAAAAAGCCCAGACTTAAAGATGTTTACTGATGGAAACAGTTTTATGGATGAAGGACAACAGAAAGCTGGGTATGTGGTGGTAACAAACATCAACAAACATTAGAAGCCAAAACTCTCCCCACTGGAAACTTAGCACAGAAGGCAGAACTCATAGACCTTATCAGGGAACTCCAACTAGATAAGGAGCATGAGTAACCATTTCCACAAACTCCAGGTATGATTTTTCTGTTGCTCATGCTGATGAGGCCATCTGAAGAAAATGGGGAATTCTAACCTCTGGTAACAGGGAAATAAAGCATGCCCTCCTTGATGCCATTTTTGCCGCCAAGTAAGTAGTCATTGTGTGTCGCCTCAAACATCAGTAGGCAGTTTGTTGGCAAGGGGCAATCATCAGGCAGATTGGGTCATGAAGGAAGCAGTAAGAAAAAAATGCTCCCAAGACTTCACTGATGCCCTTATTGCCTGAAGTAGATGTTGGCCCTGAACCTCCCATATACTCAAGAGTGCTTTATTGGAAGCTTGACCCCGAACAAAGGACTCAGGATGGGTGCATATACAATGAGACTGGAATGGTTCCCAAATATTTTATGAATAACATTTTCAGGCATATTCATGACTCCACCCACTATGGTGAGATACCACCCTATTACAATGGATACAGATATATATCATTGGTCCAATATGAAAAGGACCATGCTGAAAGTTATAGAAATGTGTCTCTTATGTACTTTCCTTGTTGGAGGGAAAGAGAGCTTCAAAAGCCATAAGGCCCTGATAAAAGAAATGATTCCTCAATTTAGAGTACAGGTTTCCATTCTAATGTGACCTCAGAAAAGTCACTGCCTATTGCCCTATTTAGAATAAGAAACCTGCAGGAGTTTATTCAAGTTCAGCCATTTTGAAGTTCTATATGGAAGACTGTCCCTGTGCTCTGGCTCTAAACTATGAGACCCCAACAGGTTATTCATCAAAGAGTTGGATATTATATAATTAGCTATATATAGCCCACAGTTCTGACCCTAACTGCTATACATATATATATATTTTTTCTGAGACAAAGTCTTGCTCTGTTGCCAGGGCTACAGTGCCGTGGCGTCAGCCTAACTCACAGTAACCTCAAACCCCTGGGCTCAAGCCATCCTTCTGCCTCAGCCTCCCGAGTAGCTGGGACTACAGACATTCGCCACCATGCCCGGCTAATTTTTTCTATGTATTTTTACTTGTCCAGCTAATTTCTTTCTATTTTTAGTAGAGACAGCGGTCTCACTCTTGCTCAGGCTGGTCTTGAACTCCTGACCTTGAGCAATTCTCCCGTCTTGGCCTCCCAGAGAGCTAGGATTACAGGAATGAGCCACCGCACCCGGCCCATAACTCCTATTCATGAGTTTGCTTCTAGCAGATTGCAGTTCCTGGTGGACATTCCATTATATCACATCTGGCCTGGGGATTGGGTACTGCTTAAGACATGGAGAAATCAACATTCTGATGATCAACTAAGGCCCTTGTGGAAGGTACCATATGGAAGTCTTGCTGGTGTCTGCTCTTCCGTCAGACTCACAGGAGTCAAGGCCTGGACTCACCAAAGTCAAGTAAAGCCAGGCCTGATTGATTCCTGTCCCAGCAGAAAAACCAAGAAAATACTTTGGGGCTGGGTGTTGCAGCTCACACATATAATCTCAGCAATTTGGGAAGCTGAGGCAAGAGGATCACTTGAATCCAGGAGTTTGAAACCAGCCTGAACAATATAGCAAGATGCTGCCTCTACAGAAAAATAAAAAGATTAGTTGGATTTGGTGGTACACACCTGTAGTCCCAGCTACTCAGGAGACTAAGGCAGGAGGATTGCTTGTGCCCAGGAGTTCAAGGCTATAGTGAGCTATCATGATGTCATTTTACTCCAGTTTTGGGGAACAGCTCAAAAACAATAAGAAGAAGACACTCTGAGCTCTCATGAGTGCATAAACAAGCCCATCAGAACTTAAGTATCTCTACACGAGAAATCCTAGATAAGCATTTCTTTTATGTTTTAGTAGAACTTAAATGAAAATATATGCCCTCCTGATTATAATCATTATTTTCAATGTCATAGGAATCTTTCCTATCATGGTGCTTTGTGAAAAAATACGGGATACCTTCATAATTTTTGTTGCCTACTAGGTGTGTAATCCATACATTTATTTCATTATTGCATTTATTATTGTTATTGCTAGAATCCTTTGCATTCTAGACATCTTGTGCCATGCAAGAATAGTTCCTTGTTTCCTCTTGTGGACATTCCATTATATCACATCTGGCCTGGGGATTGGGTACTGCTTAAGACATGGAGAAATCAACATTCTGATGATCAGCTAAGGCCCTTGTGGAAGGTACCATATGGAAGTCTTGCTGGTGTCTGCTCTTCCGTCAGACTCACAGGAGTCAAGGCCTGGACTCACCAAAGTCAAGTAAAGCCAGGCCTGATTGATTCCTGTCCCAGTATACCCTTGATACTTAGGTTTATCAAGGATGCCAACTTTTAATTCTGTGAGCTTAGCCACACTTACATCCCCCCCGTCTTGTCATCCAGCCTAGAATGGCATAACAATATTATAATCAAACTATCTCAAAGCAATGCTACAGGGATAAATCTGTCAGATTGTTGGATTTGTCAATACTTACCCTAGTCTATTCAAGACAAACATTTACCACTGATAATACCCATCACAGAATTTTCAGATATTCCCAGTGCCACCACATATCCAAACCAATCCTTCTATTTACTTTTCAAGTTCAATTGATCATGTTCCAAGATATACCTACTCCTTGTATCAACCTACCTGGTGTTCTTAGAACAGGGTGGTTATACTGGACCACAGGACCCCCACAGTCCTTGATCTATACGATTAACAAATGGAACCTGGACCCAGTGCAGGATCCTTCTTATACCAACAGATCATACATATGGGGTATCATATAAATACATTTTGTAAAGCCTGCAAAAAACATGATTTCTGGCTTGACTGCATATTATTCATGCTCCCTATGAATGAGTCTATTAATGAGCGTATTCTAGGGAGTAGTACCTGTGGGCCCCCTGCATATCCCATTGTCTGTAGCATGGAATCAGATCCTCCCTTGCAATGATGGGCCCATTTCCGCCTTAATAGTATACATATAGAGGGCTCCTGTTTTTTGGACACTCTGTGACCCTATTCTCTGTCCTAATGACAAAGATTTCCAGCCACTGCCTCATATATTAAAGAGAGGGGTACCAAGAGAACACCAGGACACTAAGAGCCTTTTAGGAATAATTGTTCCCAGCTAAGAATTTCACACTAACAAAGATGTGATCATAAACTTGATAAACAAAGATGTGATCTGCCACCTTGGGGTTCATTTATGATGAAACCATAATAAGCCGCAGGGCCCAAGAGAAGGCCTCTAACTCACTAGCACAATCACGCAGCCTGAGACCTCCAGTTGGCTAAACAAGGGGTTTTGTACAGCACTAAGTATCACCTGGTGAACCTACATGAATATCTCAGAAGAAGTTGAAACCCAAAGAGAAAAGATTTCCCAATAAGCTGCATGGCTACCACAGGTTCCTACTAATAACAGCAGGTTGCTGGAGCTGTTTATCTGGATTCCCCAAAGTTTCAGATCAGTTCTACAAGGCCTTTGAAAGTTGAGATCCTCCCTTCCTCTGACGGGACTCCTCATTTATTTTATCATCCACTGCTCCCTTAGGTATTATATACAGAATGAACCTCTTTAAAGTTGTTTTATAGAGTTAGGTTCCTATCCATTAACACATGGAATTTGGGAAGTGGAATGGTGTGAATGTTGGTGCCCCCCAAAAATTCATATGTTGGAACCTAATACCTAATGTGATAGTATTAATAAATGGGCCTTTTGTAAGTGATTGAGCCATGAGAGCTCTACCCTCACGGATGGCTATTGTCCTTATAAACAGGCTCAAATAACCTTTCTTTCACTCTTCTGCCATGTGAAGATGCAGCAAGAAGGTATCATCTTTGCGTTGTGTTTTTGTTTTTTGTTTGAGATAAGAACTCATTCTGTCACTCAGACTAGATTACAGTGGCACAATCATAACTCACTGTAGCCTTGAACTCCTGAGCTCAAGGGATCCTCTCACCTCAGGCTCCTGATTAGCTGAGACTGCAAGGACGCACCACCACATCCGGCTAATTTTTAAATTTTTTCTAGAGATAGTGTCTTGCTGTATTGCCCAAGCTGGTCTCAAACTTCTGGCCTCAAACAGTCCTCCTAAAGTGCTGGGATTATAGGCATAAGCCACTATGCCTATCCCCAGGTGCCATCTTTGAAGCAGAGACCAGTCCCTCACCAATTATTGAATCTGCCATTGCCTTAATCTTGGACTTCCTTTTTCTCCAGAACTAAAATTTCCATTGTTTGTAAATACCAGTCTAGGGTATTTCGTTATAGCAGCTGGGATGGACTAAGGCAGGAAATATCTAACAATAAATATGAAGTCATTCAATCCATGCACACAGGATGTGTTTGTGTTTATTTAATTTAATCTTTAATTTCTTTAATTTCATCTTTAATTTCTTTCTGTGTTGTATAGTTTTTAGTGTTCAACTTTTGAATATCTTCAGTTAATTTTTTTCTAAGTATTTTATTCTTTCTGATCATGTCATAAATGAAATACTTTTAACACTTTATTTTCAAATTGTTTATTGCTAGTGATACAATTGATATTTGTAGATTAATTTCGCATCCTGCAACCTTCCTGAACTCATTTATTAACTTGAATAGTTTTGTTGTATGTGTGAATTTCTAATGATCTTCTAAATCTAAGTCATATAATCTGCAAAAGAAAATAGTTTTACAACTTCCATTCCAATCTGGATATCTTTTATTCTTTGTATAGTTTAATTGTCCCAGCTAGAACTTTCAGACAATCTTAATTAGCATTGCTGAAAGTAGATATATTTGTTCTTAATCTTAAAGAAAGAATCCAGTCTTTCACTGAACAAATGTGAGACTAGGTGTAGAATTTTCATAAATGTCCTTTTTCAGGTTGAGGAAGTTAGTTTGTCTATATTCCTAGTTTGTCGAGGATTTTTGTCATGAAAGGATGATGGATTTTGTGAAATCTTTCTGTATGTGTATAGATGAACAGATAGATGAACAGAATCTTGTGAGGTTTTTTTTTTTCGTCTTTAATTTACTCATCTGATATATTACATGGATTTTTATGTTTTACCAACTGTGCATTCCTGGCATAAATCCCTCTGCTTTGCAGTGTATAATCGTTTCAATATATGTCTCAGTTTGGTTTGCTACTGTTTTGATAGAATTTTTACACATATATTTACCAAGGGATATTAGTTGAAGGTTTTTGCTTTAAATTATTTCCTTTTATTATGATGTCCTTGTTTGGTTTTGGTATCAGGTTAATACCAGCCTCATAGAATGAGTTGGGTGTTGTTTTTAAATGTAGGTTTGTTATTTGTACATGGTGAAACCAACAGAATAGGAAATGACTGCCACTGAAAAAGACAGTTACAGTTCTGTGAAAACATCAAAAATAATTAAATACTTAGACACACCATGCTATGTGCAGGGTCTCTTGTGAAAGCACCAGGCTTTGTCATGAGACAGAAGGACTGAGGGAGAAACATAGGCAAGCTCCATTATGGTGCCTTTCATTGGGAAGATTGGGTAAGGCAGAGGAGTAAGCAGAGTATCGTTATAATTGGCTTTAGGATTAACCTTAGTTCAAATAATTTTATCAGGCCTTGGGGCACACGGCTTATCCCTCCTAGTCTAGTGACAGGCCCTGAGTGATTAAGGAATGGGGATAATGACTGCATATGAAAGCCTAATGGAGGGGTGGGGTGCGCAGGCTCTGGATTAATTGGTGTGCATTTTGAAGACCGTGCTCTGTCAGGACTCTACTAGTCCTCAGAAAGAAGTGTCAGCAGTGTCAGCAAGACACAGATGGGAAAATGTCAAGAGATACAGAAAATACAAAAAAACATGATTAATACAGAAATGTTCCCTCTGTGAGGGACTGGTGTTAATTCTCCAAATATTTGGTAGAATTCAGCAGTGAAGACATCTAGTTTTGAACTCTTCTTTACTGGTGTTTTTGTTTGTTGTACTGTTTTTGTTTTTAGTTACTGATTGAATCTCCTTACTCGCTATGTTGCTACTTGAATTTTGTCTTTATTTCTTCTTCTATTCTGTTTCAGTTTTGTGTTTCTAAGAATCTGGCAATTTAATACAGCTTATCTTATCTTGGGGGTCATATAATTGCTTATAATATTGAATTATAACTCTTACTTTCTATAAGATCTGTAGTAATGGCTTCTCTTTTGTATTAGATTTTAATAATTTGAGTGTTTCTTTTTTCTTAGTCAGTGTATTAGTGAGGTTCTGTCTCTAAAAGAAAAAAAAAATGCCAAGCATGGTGGCTAGCACCTGTAATCCCTGATACTTGGAAAGGTAAGGCAAAGGATTGCTGGACTGCTTGAGACAGAGAAACAGAACCAACGGAATATACATAGAGAAAGAGACATTGATTTAAGGAATTCACTTACATAATTATGAAGGCTTTGGAAATCCAAAATACCAGGAGGCAGCCTTAGAGAGCTGAAAATTTAGGGAAGATTCAGAGTTTGAGTCTATAGGTAGTCTGTTGGCAGAATTCCCTTACTTGGGGAAGTTCAGTCTTTGTTCTTCTGTGGACTAGATGAGGCCCACATACATTATGGAGGATCATCTGTTTTACTCAGAATTCACTGATTTAAGCATTAATCTCATCAACAAACACCTCCACAGAAACATCTAGAATGTTTGACCAACTAGCAGGGTACTGTGGCCAACATACGTGTAAAATGAAGCATCATAGCTAGTCTAGTGGCAAAATTCTTCAATTTTCCTAATGTTCTTCCAAGAACCACCTTTCAGTTTTATTAATTTTCTTTCTATTCTTTTTCAATTCTTTATTTCATTTATTTATGCTTCGTTTCCTTTTTTCTATTTGATTCTGTTCATCTCACTCTACATTTTTTGATTGTTAACATATAAGATTTGATTGTTAAGCCAGGCACAGTGGTGCTATCTGTAGTCTTAGCTACTTGTGAGGCTGAGGCAGAAGGATCTTGAGCCCCAGAGTTTCAGTTGTCCAGCCTGGGCAACACAGGAAGGCTCCATCTCTGAAAAAGCAAAATAAAATAAAATTAATTTTTTAATGTTTAAAAAAAGATTTGATTATTGGTGGTTTTTTTTCCCTAGTTGTCACCACTAAATGTCATAAATTTTATGAATTTTGATATATTGTGTTTTCATTTTTATACCATTTAATACAGTTTCTAATTTTCTTATGAGATGTCTTATTTACTCAAGGTTTACTTAGAAATTGCTCAACTTCCAAATGTTTGGTTTTCCAAATCTCCTATTATTGATTTTAAATATTAAAATTGTTTCTTTTCATCCTTTTAATTTATTGTGAATTGTTTTATGACTAGCCCATGATTTACCCTGAAATATGTGATTAAGGATTGATGATGGACTTAGCACACAATGACTTTAAGGCAAGTATCAAACATGTTCAAATAAGTAAAGGGAATCAAGTCAAAAGAATTAAAGGAATATGGTGAATTTAAAAAAAAGAATTAAAGGAATATGAGTAACTTCATATGAAGAATATCAATAAAAAGACAAATTATACAGCCAAATAGAATTTTGGAGTCGAGAATTTCAAAAAATAAAATGAATTATTCACCAGACTATCTCAACAGCAATTTTGAGGTGGCCTGGGCCAGTAAACGAAGAGCAGTAGAACGGAAACAAATGAGAGACATAAAAAACATATAGCAAAATGGCAGATGTTTAAACCCACAGAATTTCCCAGAGGTAGGTACAAAGCAAAGGGAGGACTCAAAGATGACTGCAAGGTTTCTGGTTGGATCAGAAATTAGAGTTGTCATTATCTGGGATCAAAAAGACTTTGAAAGAAGCAGAATTAGGAGATGGAGGATATTAATCATTCATTTGGAAGTTAAGTTTGAGATATCCAAGTGGCACTGTTCGGTAGGTATTTGTATACATAAGCGAAAAGATCAGGACTGGAGAAGTAAACACTTGGAATTCACTAGAATCCAGATAAGTTATTTTTCATTACCAAGCACAGCATAAATATGACAAAGTGACTCTGAAAGCAGAGGTAGCACTGATTTGATGAGTTTAAGAGTGCTGAAGCAGAAAAAGCACAGCACAAGCGTTATGAATTCCACCTCCACTACCTACTAGCTGAAGGACTTTGCCAAATTAAATTTTCTGTAACTCAAATGTCCTTCTGTAAAATAGAACTGTACTACAATGGATTGTTGTGAAGATTAAATAAAATCAATACTTCACATCGTAAGTAGTCACTCTTATCCAAAATTTGTTTAAATTAAAATACTAACTTCTTGTGAAACCTGCCATTAAAGAAGTAGGTTTTCTTAGATTTGCTTTACTTAAACATCTGAAATAGCTTTTACCCCATGCCAAATCCATCTAAGATTAGTTTTGCGTCACTACATACCACTGGAGCTAGAAACCACTACTACCCGGAGCCGCTCAGCCCTCCACCCCCTCCCACGAGAGGGCGCCCTCCCCTCCTAACAGGGGCCGCTTGGAATTCGGAGCGTGGCTGGCTCAGCACCGGTCTCGTCCTCCCCAAGAGCCCCATCACAGGCAGGTTCTGTCTACAAGCTGACGTTATGAAATTACAGAACTCCTAGCACTTTGGGAGCCTGAGGCAGGAGGATGGCTTGAGTCCTGGAGTCTGAGGTTGCAGTGAGTTTGATGACCACTGCACTCTAGCCCAGGTGACAGAGCGAGACCCTGTTCTCAATGAATGAATGAAAATAAAATAGGAAGGGAGGGAAAAGCGTCCGATGGAGGAGAAAAGACTTTGTCACCGTTCTCCCATTCAAGATACAATGCTCACGTCCCAAGAAATTGCTTCCGCCAACGCCACAGGAAACGGAAATGGCTTCCAGAGAGCAAGTTGCATCACTCGCCTTGCAGGGAGCATTTTGTGGGACTGTCCTCAGCGTTGCCTGTACAAAAATATCTAACAGGTTTGGGAAGTAGATCCCGAAATTTTGCGTCATGTTTGCAGTGAGCCTGCCGGCAAGCATTATACAAATCCAAGTGGAGAGAAGCCCAAGCAATGAGGCCACTGCCGCACCAGTCACTCTCTAGGCCCGGGCCCTAGTTGATGTTTCAGCTTCCGTTTCCCTGACCCGCTTCAGGGGGCCTTCATATTGTCAGGCGGTAGCCGGCCTACTTCTTTCCTCTCTGGACAACATGGCTGAGCGGGAGGCTGGAGTGACTCTAGGGCAGCCGCATCTTTCGCGCCAAGATCTTTCTACCTTGGTGAGGTTTTGCTTTGGGAGGATGCAGCTTGAGCTCAGTAGTGGGCATGCCCGAGCCGCCGTAGAGTCGGTGCTGGGCTGTCGGGAGCACGAGTTGGGAGGGAACCCCGGGGCCGGGCGCCTTCACTCCGGTAAACTTGCCGTCCCCTGTACCTTGGCCGGCCAGCCACCTAGAAATGGGGATGTGCGATTGTGGTATTCTGAGTTTTTGAGGAGTTCGGCTGCAAGGTCTTGAGGTTAAATGACACTACTGTTTTCATCTCTGAAGGTCTAGGAAGAGGGTGTCTGTAAAACGTACTAAGATTTGTATCTCTAGTAAGGCCATGGGAAGTAGCTGTTTACCCTCTCTGTACTATGCCTCCAAAGACTGGACCTTAGACTCATGTTTGTGAGGAGCGAAGGCTTGCAATTCTCTTTTTTTTTGTAAGCACTACGTGAAGAGCTTTTAGATCTCCCCAGCCCAAAGAATTTATCTCTAAAATAAAGATTAGTTTTACAAGAAAGGCGGTTTTTGTAAACAGAGACCAAATTAGATAGAGAAGAGCTTGTAAACAGCAAACGTGAAGTGAAAGGTAAATACTGCTTTGTCCTCCGTGCAATGTTTAAACTAAAATGTTTCATTGCAGGATGTTACCAAGTTGACTCCACTGTCACACGAAGTTATCAGCAGACAAGCCACAATTAACATAGGTAAGAATAACTGGTTGCGTAAAGTACTAGAGTTCGGGACTCCTAATTTGACTAGTCTCTGACAGGAAAATTTAATCTCCTGTGTCTGTGGTCTCCAACCTTTTTGGCACCAAGGACTGGTTTCATGAAAGACAGTTTTTCCACGGACAGGCGTGGGAGTGAGATGGGACAGGGGGTGAAGGCGGTGAGGGGGTTGGGAGGCAGAGCTCAGGCAGTGATGCCAGCGCTGAGGGAGCAGCTGACCTCCTGCTGTGCGCCCACTTCCTAAGTTTCAGGGGGGAGGATTTGTCCACAGTGGGGGCGGGGGCCTGGTCCGTAACAGGCTTTCCCGGGGGATTGAGGACCACAGTCCTATGTGATTAACCGAGTTATCCTGAAAATCAGATATTTAAGGTGCAGATTTGAGCAAAGCGTCTGCTAGACCTTTTGGGAACCAGAAAGAATCGTCTTCGTTTCTGTCTTACAGAATAGATGTGTTGGAAACACATAGATAGATAAAAAAGAAATATGCTTTATGCATTTGTAGGAAGAGTTTACAATGCATGTTGTACAGACTTATCACAAACAGTGTTTGTCAAGGTCTTACTTAATAAATAAGCTGTTATTAGAGTATATAATTTTCCTGACTGACATCCTTAGCAATTTGAAAGTTATTTTGAGTGAGTGGAAACTTTGGATATTTTAGGGTTTCCACAAAAAATAAAACCTACTGAGACTTGGAGTTATTAAAATGTTACAAAACATGCGTTTGGCCTTCCGTGTGTGTGGCTTTAAACAACCCAATCTGGGAGTAAAAAATATTTGGAAAAAATTTTATCCATGTTAAACATGTACATACTTTTTTCTTGTGTCATTATTCCCTAAGCAACACAACAATTGTAAGCAATTGTAAGTAACTTAGAGATGATTTTAAATAATGGGAGGATATGCATGCATTATATACAAATACTGCACCATTTTATATCAGAGACTTAGGCATCCTGGGATTTGGGATTTGGGGGAATTTGAAGAACCAATCCACCACAGATACTGAGGAACTAAAGTATTCCATTCTTATTAAACAGGGATTGTTCTTATGGATTCCTTGTTTTTGTATGAGGGATAGTCACACCTGCTTAGCTCACTTTGGGAATACTGGAAGTTTCTTAGCATACAGAATTTTGTATTCCTTTCAATAATGTTTCTTTTAAGTGAAGGGCATCTTATTTGAGGTTAATAAGTTCAATAACATATTACAGTGAGTATGGTTTTTTACACAAGGTGCTTAGTTACATGGAAAGTTCACTTTTTGTTGTTTTTTGTAGGTACTATTGGTCATGTTGCTCATGGAAAATCCACTGTTGTAAAAGCTATTTCTGGTGTTCACACTGTCAGGTTCAAAAATGAACTGGAAAGAAATATTACCATAAAGCTTGGATATGCAAATGCCAAGGTACATACTATATTGTGGAAACCATTTTACTTTAACTGTTGAATATGCACATGACAGATTGTCTTTTCATTGCAAATTTTAGATTTATAAACTAGATGACTCAAGTTGTCCTCGGCCAGAATGTTATAGATCCTGTGGAAGTAGTACACCTGATGAGTTTCCTACAGACATTCCAGGGACCAAAGGGAACTTCAGACTAGTCAGGTAATCATTTTTGTGCTAAGCACTTTTCTTGTCTTGTGCTTGTTGAAATATTTAATGGAGATTTTAAACAGTGATTGAAACTTTAGCTTGATACAGATGCATTTCTGACAAAATGTAGGTTAAAAACTCTGAACAGTATTTTCTGGCAAGGTGATATAACAGATTACTATAGTTGCAAATTAAAGTTGTTGTCTGTGTTTTTTGGATAGGAGAAGAGCAAACCTTTCCTTAATTCTTTTTATTACTTTCGCTTGTCCTTTATCAGTTTTTGGATTGTGATTGCATGATACTAATTTTTCATAAGAGAATACTAATGTCCACCAAGTAACTTACGTGGTTGTTAGGGGTATCCAGGGAAAGTTTAAATCATGACAATACGTGCTACAGTTTTTTAAAATGGTAACAGTTTTGAGTGCGTAGTGTAGCTTTGTTTGTTGTTTGTTTATTTAAGTGCTACTTTGTTTGTGTTAGGATGGTCATTTCCATTTAGCTTTTCAAGATGCTAGAGAAAATCTTTAGCAAATTCTTTTTTTCAGTGACAATTCCCATTCTGTTTTTCCGGCAATTTAATATGCATACAATCATGCATTGCCAAAAAGACCTTTAGTACAGTTCCTGCCAAAATCACAACAGGGTATTTTGTTCATTTAAATAAAATTATTTGGAAAGTAAAAGGAGCCAGAATAACAAAAAATTTTGAAAAACAATAAAATAGGAAGAATTGGGCTACCAAATGTTAGGGCTTATATAGCTACAGTAATCAAGATTGTGGTGCTGCTAAAGGAGTGGGTCAATGACACAGAATAGAGAACCTAGAAGAAGACCACATCATAAATATGTTCAATTGGTCTTTGAAAAAGGCACAAAAGCAGTTCAGTGTAGCGTAGGTTTTCCAAAAATGTATTAGAGCAACTGAATGTCCATAGTTGAAAAAAGAGCCTGCTTTTAGACCTCACCTTATACTAATACTATAGCCCTATATTGTACAGACACTTAAAATTTACGTTTGCTCCGGTGTTGAGTAAATGCTTAAAATATGCATACATTTTAGTGTTAGCTCAAATAAATTAAATAATAAATTAAATTAAGTAAATTAAATAAATCAAATAAATTAAATAGAACTTTTGGAAGAAAATATAGGGGAAAATCATTAGAACCAGTGGTTTAGTGAGGCATTTTTAGATGTTACACTAAAGTATGATCCATAAAAGAAAAAGATTAGTAAGTTGCAAGTTGCGTTTTATCAAAATTGAAAATAATTGCTTTGCAAAAGATCCTGGTAAGAAGATCAAAAGACAAGCAGCTAATTCCCAATAAATAAAACTTGTAAATCGTATGTTTAACAAAAGACTATAATGTATAAAGCACTCTCAATACTGAATAGTAAAAAATAACCCAAGTAGAAAATAGGCAAAAGACATGCAGATGACAAATAAAACTGTAATGATTCATTAGATTTTGACTTTTTAATATGATTTCTAGTATAATCGGTAAAGTTTATTTCTTCTCCTCTTTGGGTTTTATAGTTTTTCTAGGCTTATTGGAAGCTTGTCTTTGGATAGCTGTATCTGCACAAGCTGACTTTATCTGTTTTGTGTTGCTGTTTAGACATTTTAATTTCAGCTGGTAGTCTCATTTTGAAATTCTAGAACCACCAAATTGTATAGCAATTTTACTTTGCAAAAAGATTAATTACTTTTGGAGCGATCTAACCCTAAAAAGTCTATGATTTGTGTGTTTGAGTATTAATTATTCTGAAAACTGATTGTTACTTTTCAATTGTTAGACATGTTTCCTTTGTTGATTGTCCTGGTCATGATATTTTGATGGCTACTATGCTGAATGGTGCAGCAGTGATGGATGCAGCTCTTCTGTTGATAGGTAAAATACATCAGAATTGTTTTGAACAAGTAAATGTGGAATCCGTCTGTTAGGGAATATTTAAAGGAGAAGGTAGGTCTTTAAGTGCCTTAAGAGCCTGTAAATGAGAACTAACAGGTCATGCAAAATAATACCCATGGCAATCAACTATTATAAAATACTAAGGAAGGTGAATTTGGGGCTGATACTTGTTAGAATTCCTATGCTAGTGTGAAAAAAAAAGTATGTCATTGGTGCTTTTTTTCTGCCAAAATCATGTGGGTTTATACAGTGTCTTATTTGGAAATTCAGATATAAAAGTATATGTTTGCTTGTTTGTTTGCAAACATACTCTGGGCTGTCCACTTTAATAATGACAATGTTTTTATTTAGATACCAGTCTCATTCATATGAAATGCTGAAGTCAAGGTCTGTTTGGATGTTTTCAAGGCCAAGATTGTTCTTTCTTCCCTATTGTGAGCTACCAAGAGATTTGTTGTTGGGAGCTACATGGAGTATAGCCATATATAAAGTTGGAGCACACAGGCTGTACATAAAACTGTTCTGACTTCTAGCAACTGCAAATTCAAGGAGTTTCCGGCACCATCCTAAAGTTTGACAATTTCTTTGAAAGGCTCACAGAACTCACTGAAAGATGTTATGCTCATAGTTATGGTTTATTCAAGAGAAGGAATACAGATTAAGATTATCCAGAAAAGAGAAACATAGATTCTAGGAGAGTTCCAGATTTTAGGCTAATGTGTCATTGTATTTGTTCAGGCAGAGATTACTTTTCCAGGATCATTGTGTGACAATGTGCATGAACTATTGCCAACCAAGGTAGCTTACCTGCATAGAGCTATTATTGGAGTTCATTTATTTAGTCATGATTGATTGCCTATTAGATTGATGATAATTCAGGATCCCAAGCCTTCACATTAAATCAAATGGTTGGTCTTTCTGATGTGGGTAGCTTCCACCCCAAGATTTTCGAGTGTGACAGCCCCATCCTGAGGTCTGATTTGGGCAGCCCCAGATCTAAATAAGGATACTCTGTCAGGGTAACGTGGGTTACTTTCAGTCCAGGACAAAGACCAGGCCTCTTTTTGGGCAAGGCCAAATGCTACTTTACAGGGATATACTTTTCCAGAGACATAGCAAATGAACATCACAACTTTGGGAAGATGATCTTTGATGTATGAACAAATTTCCTTATATTATTGGTTATCTTTGAAAATAGTGTTTTTCCCTTTTATTAATGAACAGCTGTATTTTCTGTCTGTTGCTGTGTATAAAAGTACAGTCAGCCCTATGTATCCAAGGATTCCATATCCATGTATTAAACCAATGTGGATTGCAAATATTCAGAAAAAATAATTCCACAAAGTTCCAAAAAGCAAAACTGGAATTTTTCACATCCTAAGTACTACATTCAATCCATGCAAAGGAAGTGATGCATAAGTTTTGTTATTAGATACTATAAGTAAGCCAGAGGTGATTTAAAGTATACAATAGTAAAGTAAAATGCATAGGTTATAGGCAAGTGACACATAGTTTACTGTAAGGAACTGGGAAGCACCTGTGGATTTTGGTGTACACAGGGGGTCCTAAAACCAGTCTTTCATGAGTACTGAGGGACTGCGCTGTCTTAGAATTTGGTGGCTTGGAACTAACATTTATTTATAGTTTCTGTGGGTTAGAAGTTTTGGTGTCTCTGAATTGGATCTTTTATGAGGTTACATTAAAAATGCCAGTAGGGGCTGCAGTTATCAAGATTTTTCTGGGGCTGGAGAGTCTTCTTTTAAATTCACTTGAACTCACTTCTTTCCACGTGGACCAGTTACCTTGGTATCCTTATGACATGACAACTTCTGGTTTGAGAGAACGCTCAAGTTGGAAGCCACAGTTTTTGTAACCTAATTTGAGAAGTGGCATCCCATCACTTTTGCAGTATTGTCTTTGTTAGAAGTTTTTGGTCTATCCCCATACTTAGAGAGAGAGATTTCACAAGAGTGGGAATTGCAGAAAATAGCGATCATTAGGGACCACCTTAGTGGTTTTCTACCTTGATAGACTTGGGTAGTTACAGTTCGTACATTGCATTAAGCACCTTGTTTTAACTATTTTGGTGCTGAGGAGCTAACTGGGCCAGAATATTCCAAATACCAGGTAGAGCCAAAGGTTTATGTTTTGCTTGAGCAAAAGCTGTGGATAGGCCTTGAGAAGCCAAGTTTGTTGACTCCTAAATTGTGCTTAAGACCAGGAAAGGGAGTTAAAAGACTGGGGGATCCAAAGAAATCAGGCCTGGACTTTTAAACAGGGACACACAAAAGCACATTCTTAACAATGGTGATCAGGAATTTGCCTTGAGCAGTATATCCAAAGAGCTTTTGATTAGGTACTACTAATTCTTACAACTCAACTTGTTTTATTTTTTTTTTAATCATCAATTTAGCCGGTAATGAGTCTTGTCCTCAACCTCAAACTTCTGAACACCTGGCTGCCATAGAAATTATGAAGTTGAAACATATTTTGATTCTACAAAATAAAATTGATTTGGTAAAAGAAAGCCAGGCTAAAGAACAGTATGAACAGATCCTTGCATTTGTACAAGGTAAGAAGCCTTATTTAAGAAATGTATGGATTATTTTGAGAAGCATTTAAACTGGATATCTTACTATATTATGTCAGATAGTCAATTTATGGTTGTAAGACCTGTTTCTAAGCCTTCTAATTAACGTCTTTGTTGCTTTTAGCCCCATAATAAAAACTGTGAGATCTATTTCTGAATTTGATATACTAAAAGGACATTTTAGCTAAAAATGCAGTAATATTCTGGAAACATTTTTTTGCTTTTTGATTGTTCTAACAATATTTTTTTCTTATTGAATATTTCCAGAAGTGGAACTGACAGTGATTTCTTTAGGTTTTATGGTGTCTTTTCTCTAACAATATATTGTTTTCATTTTGGGGAAGACTTGATTTATTGTATTTTTCACATCTGATTTCTTGTTCTTATTGTTAGGCTTTGTGAATCCTTCCATGTGCTAAAGAAAAGAAAAAGATAATGTTTTCAAGATCATTATGCTTGGTCCATTTCGTTGACCAGTCCGTTTGACATTTAATAAATAAGGAATAAATTTTTTATGTGTTAGCCGTGTTTTCAGCTAGCAGATTTTATTTTCTGGTTGTGCTATATTTATTCCTTTAATTGCTTTTTAAAAATTATGCTTGTTAATATAACAGTAGTCTTTCTTTTTTTTTTTTTAAGAGACAGAGTCTTGCTGGGGATTGCAGTGGTCTAATCATAGGTCAGTGCAGCCCCAAATTTCCAGGCTCAAGGAATTCCTCCCACCTAGCCTCGCAAGTAGCTGGGACTATAGGCATATGCCACAGCACCTGGCTAACTTTCTTTTTTCCATTTTTTTGTAGAGGAGGGGCCTAAGCATGTTGCCCAGGCTGATCTTGAACTTCTGGCCTCAAGTCATCCTCCTGCCTCAGCCTGTCAGAAGTGCCTAGGATATTACAGGCTTGAGCCACTGCACGGAGCCAATTTTTCTTCTATAGGGAATAGTATTTATTCTCAGATAGAAAAACAGAATATTGTTATGTTTCCAGACAGAATGATTATTTTCTACCTGTTGCTGACATATATATGAGGATCTTTGTATATCTGTGTTAGAGATTAACAGATTATGAAGAACAGTTTCTTAAAACTTATTTTTCTGAATTTTGTTACACAGGTACGGTAGCAGAAGGGGCTCCCATTATTCCAATTTCTGCTCAGCTGAAATACAATATTGAAATTGTCTGTGAGTATATAGTAAAGAAAATTCCAGTACCTCCAAGAGATTTTACTTCAGAACCTCGACTTATTGGTAAGGACTTTACCTGTTGTCCTTTAACTATTGATTTTATCTTTCTGCCTTGCTGATTCTCCTATATAGATGTTTATTATTTGTTCTTTATGCAGAGTTGATAATAGATTGCAAACTTCATATGCTTTTTTTTTTTTTTTTTTGAGACAGAGTCTCACTCTGTTGCCCAGGCTAGAGTGAGTGCCGTGGCATCAGCCTAGCTCACAGCAACCTCAAACTCCTGGGCTCAAGCAATCCTCCTGCCTCAGCCTCTCGAGTAGCTGGGGTTATAGGCATGCACCACCATGCCCGGCTAAATTTATTTTTTCTGTATATTTTCTTAGTTGTCCATATAATTTCTTTCTGTTTTTAGTAGAGACAGGGTCTTGCTCTTGCTCAGGCTGGTCTCGAACACCTGAGCTCAGACGATCCGCCCGCCTCGGCCTCTCAGAATGCTAGGATTACAGGCGTTAGCCACCGTGCCCGGCCTATTCATATGCTTTTTTGAATTTTAAGAGAAAGAATGGGTTTATGAAATCTAAGGACAACGTTACATTTTAAAATAAGTGGAGTGACATTAAAATGTATATGTTCAATTAAAATGGATTAATTCTAAGATTGTATTAGCAATGCTAGATTACCATTACTGGGTGAGGAATCAAGTCCTGAATAAAATAATAGTTGTTAATCTTTTGTGCTAAGTATGCGGTATGTTGTGTGATCAAGATTTGAGTAATATAAGCCAGACATGGTGGTGTACACCTGTAGTCCCAGCTACTTGGGAGACTGAGGTGTGAGGATTGCTTGAGCCCAGGAGTTCAAAGCTATAAAACACTTTGATGGAGCCAGTGAATGGCCACTGCTCTCCAGCCTGGACAACCTAGTGAGACCGCATCTCTAAAAAAATACATATATTTAAAGATTGGAGAAGGATAGTATTCTTTATGGAAAGGTAATGTTTTAATAAAGAACAAGATATTTGAACTTCTATACAAATCATTTCAATGTACTATTAATGTTAATTTTCATGTTCCTTTTAGCATAATTTAAATCTGCTGTATCAGCATTGGTCTGATTGGATTATTTAGCTTTGTGGTTTCTGGACAGAGGTGGGACCCTTTCCAAAACAAACATTTCAGCCTTTCTGGGACTTCACATGGGCTTTTCTGTATTTTGTGGAAATTGTTCTCTTAGGTGATTGTAATGCACACCCTTTGTTAAGAATCACTGTTTTCCACACCTAAGTGCTGGTTATATAATCCTAGAATTATTTTTTGTTCTATTACAGAAGCCATATAATATAAATGTAATATTAAGAAAAAATTTGGTCCTGCAACACTAAAGCAAATGTGTATTTCCATATCTTTCTCTGTGTTCATGTAATTATATAAACACTTATGTGGATATATAGTTTTCTTTAAATGGTAGTAAGGTTTTACCCTTCTAGAGCTGTTGTAACAAAATACCACAGACTAGGTGGCTAAAACAAACAAACAAACAAATTATTCTCTAAGTTCTAGAGGCCATAAATTCAAGATAAAGGTGTTGGCAGGTTTGGTTTATTCTGGGACTTCATCCTTCAGCTTATAGAGAGCCTCCTTCTTTTTTTGTCTTTACATAATCTTTTCTCTGTGTACATGCATACTTGTCTCTTTGCATCCAAATTTCCTCTTTTAAGAACTCCAGTCAGATTGGATTAGGGTCTATTAAATTGGCTTCATTTTAACTAAACCATTTCTTTGAAGGCCCAATCTCCAAATATATGTACATTCACAGGTACTAGAGGTGAGGGCTTCAGCACATGAAGTTTGAGGAGATACAATTCAGTCCACAGAAGTCATGCTTTCAAATAATTGTGTATAAGCAGTGTTTATGGGTTTTTTAAATAAAAGTTACATTGCACTCTCTGGTGTACCGTAACATGTCACTTACAGATCAAATTATTTTTGTTTTTCATGTTACAAATTTCAAGTGACTATTCCTATAGAGAGCTAACTTGAAAAAATATTTCTTCTAGTTAAAATAACAAGAGTTTTATGAATTCCTTTTTTCTTCTCTATCTTCTCCCCAGTCATTAGGTCCTTTGATGTTAACAAACCTGGCTGTGAAGTTGACGATCTTAAAGGGGGTGTAGCTGGTGGTAGTATTTTAAAAGGAGTGTTAAAGGTAAACTGAATTTTAAATTCTTGTTGTCTTAACCAGAAAAAAAAAATGTGGTAAAATTAAGTCTAAAAGTTAAAGTTTTTTTAGGAAAAATATATATATAGTTTTGTTTACTGTTGTGACTTTTAAAGGTGTCTTATATCTAAATTTTAGAGTTTTTGTAGATGATTACTTAAATTGAGTGGTTAATAGCTTTAGGAATCTTTTCTACATTTTTATTTTTATTTTTTTATATTTATGTTTGAAATTGTTCTTGCAAGTAGGGGTCCTTTTTCAGTTTAGCTGTCTACCTATTAGGACTGTTTACATTCAGATGGTGGTTATGTTGTCCCACGTATTTCAGTCACTTATTTGTATGTTTCAGGTGGGCCAGGAGATAGAAGTCAGACCTGGTATTGTTTCCAAAGACAGTGAAGGAAAACTCATGTGTAAACCAATCTTTTCCAAAATTATGTCACTTTTTGCAGAACACAATACTCTTCAGTATGCTGCTCCAGGGGGACTTATTGGTAAGGATTCTACTCTAGTCCATAAGCTTTTGTTTGTGGCTGGTCATGTAAATTTTTGTGTTAAGTGGATTATCCAAGAAGATACATCAGTAATTAGACATTTTAATTTTGTGTGGAGCAGTTGGGTAGACGGGTAATACATGTGGTTAAGTTGATTTTAGTTCACATGAAAAAAGGGAAGAAAGAGAGGCAGAAATATAACCTGTGTCATATGACATCATATGTACACTGGGCTGACACTAAAAGATAACTTCCATTTTGTAGGAATTGATGAAATAATCTGGATTTTTCTAGTTCTTTACTATTCAGTGTATTACCACTATCCAGGAAAGGCAATTTTGTGAGAGTTTCTATAGTCTTTTGTATTAAAGAAGAAAATATTGACTGAAAAAGAGTTTGGGTCTGTGTTTTAGTTATATATTTCCTTGAGCACTTGGAAAATGTTATCTCAATGCACTCTCCCTTCTATCTGCTGACTCATTCATTAGTTGTTCACCTTGTGAGAATTCTTTGTACCTTGTGAGTCACTTCTCTCGTTTTTAACAGTCTGGGTAAAGTATGTCTTACTTGGGACCTCTTTGAGTTTATCTGAGGGTGGTTGAGATTCTTCAATGCATAAATTGTTTTTCCCTTTTTTTCTTTCTCTTTTTTCTCTCTTTTTAAAATCAAGTCTGGGAAGTTTTCACCCATTATTTATTCAGATTTTTTTCCTTCAAAGACTGATTGTGTGTTGCTATGCTTGATGGTTTTCTATGGGTTTCTGAGAATATCTTTGTTTTTCTTGTTTGTTTCCGTTCCTCAGACTGGATAACTCAACTGTCTTCAAGTCTGCTGATTTTTTCTTCCTGCTTAAATCTTCTCTTGCTACTCTGGCCATTTTTTTATATTAGTTGTTATTCTTTTCGACTCCAAAATGCCCATTTGGTTCTCTT
The DNA here is from genome assembly GCF_020740605.2 of Lemur catta. NCBI lineage: Eukaryota > Metazoa > Chordata > Mammalia > Primates > Lemuridae > Lemur > Lemur catta. The sequence continues at coordinate 6,212,780 of NC_059156.1, read as the reverse complement.
AGACTTTCTCTGTCTTAATTGATATTCTCTAGTAGATGAGCCATCATCCTCATGCTTACTTTTACTTCCTGAGACATAAGTTTTTAGTCCCTAGGACACATTTAAAATGTGCTAACTTAAAACAATTGTCTAGTAATTTTAACGTCTTTAGTTCCTTGTGTACAATTTTGTACACGTATGTGTGGTTTTTTTTTTAACAGGCAGGGTTTCTGTTGCCCTGGCTAGAGTGCAGTGATTCAATCATAGCTCTTTGTAACCTCAAACTTGAGGGCTCAAACAATCCTCCTGCCTCAGCTTCCTGAGTATGACTGCAACAACACCTGGCTAATTTTTAATTTTTTCTTAGAGCCAGCATCTCACTACGTTGCCCAGGCTGGTCTCAAATTCTGGCCTCAAGTGATCAGTGATTTTCAAAATTGTTTTCTTTTTCTTTATATAGGCCATACATTCTACTTGTGCATCTCATAGTTTTCTGTTGAGACTATTTTGAAATGATACAGTGGTGGCTCTGTAATTTAGTTCACTCTCCTGCTGAGAGTTTGCTGTTATTGCTGCTGCTTGTTAGTTCTTTGTTTATTTAGTGACTTGTGTATTATTTTTGTGTGTGTCTGCTGAAGTAGGCTTAGTTAGTTTAGTGGTCAGCTAGTGGTTAAATAGATTTCTTTAATGCCCAGAACCAGTGAGTCTCTCAATGCATGCTAAAGGGGTCTGTGTGCATGTTGCAGCATGCTGTCAATGCTCAGCCCAGTAGCTAAAAGATAAGAACTGACCATCTCAGGTCTTTCCTGAGTATGTGATAGCTCTACCCATGCACATGGCTTTCTAGGTTTGCAGGAATATGTCACACTTTTGAAAGCTCCCTCATGTACATCTCATTCTAAAGCTTTTTCTTTTAAGCTTTGTTATCCTCCAGTGTTATACAGTTACCTCCAGATGATCTCAATAAATGCTTTTTGGGAAAAGGCTTTTTGCAGCAGGCATAGAGACTCAGCCTTGAAAGTAGGATATTTCAGGAAAACATCACACAAGTCCAATGATAATTCTCTGGGAATGAGGAGCTCCACCTCCCTCCAGTGGATGCCAGGCTGCTGCTGGCTTTCCGCCACAAGTGCAGGTTGTTAGTTTTTGTTGCCACCCAACAGCTGCTGTACAGAGATGAAATTAGGGCAAGTGAAAAAGATCACAAACTCACTATTCTTACTGAGATTCAATGATTTTTCTTAAATAAGCACTTCTCAGATTGCCTCAGAGTTTTGAAATATTGATCTGACATTTTTATCAGTTTTCTCATTGTTTTCAGTAGAGAAGAGAGTTTTGGGGGCTTGTACTATGCCATTTTGCTGAAATTCTCCCATTGTTACATATTTAATTTCTCTATCCCCATAATTAAGAGTTTACCATATGTGGTTGGGGCTGATTATTACATAAGCATGGAAATTCTGAGAAATTTTTAATCTAACTTTTTATAATTGAAATGTATAAACATGTAAATAGACTCATGCCTGTAATCCTAGCACTGTGGCAGGCTGAGGCAGGAGGATGGATCACTTAAGGTTAGGAGTTTGAGACCAGCCTGAGCAAAAGCAAGACCCCTTCCCTACCAAAAAATAGAAAAAATTAGCAAGGTATGGTGGTGCATGGCTGCAGTCCCAGCTGTTCAGGAGGCTGAGGCAGGAGGATTGCTTAAGCCCAGGAGTTTGCGACTGCAGTAAGCTAGTGATACCGTTACACTCTACCCAGGGTGACAGAGTGAGACTCTGTCTCAAAAAAAAAAAAAAAAAAAAAATGTAAGTAGAATAGTAACAACAACAATAACCCTTATATGTCCACCAACCAGTGTTAAAAATTATCAGTATAATTATCATTATGACCTATCTTTTTAAGCTTTATTATTACTGAATAGCTTTATTAAATAAAATTCATCTTAATTAAGCAGGTAGTATTTGCCCTTTGTAATTTAAATCAAGAGAATCTCTTTGTTCTTAAATTTTTAGCAAACTTGTTTCCAAATCTGTATTTTTTAGATAAAGGAAGGATTTTGTATATGATTTAATTATGTGCCTATTAAATGATATGGGCAAAGTGTAACTGTAAAATGTGTAATATACGCTTTCCTGGTTTGGCTAACTTTAGCTTTGTAGGCATTTTAAGAAATAAAATGTTAAAATAGTTATGTATTATTTTTTGTTAGGAGTTGGAACAAAAATTGATCCAACATTGTGCCGTGCTGACAGAATGGTAGGACAGGTGCTTGGTGCAGTTGGAAATTTACCTGAGATCTTCACAGAACTAGAAATTTCCTATTTTCTGCTTAGACGACTTCTAGGTGTACGTACAGAAGGAGACAAAAAAGCAGCAAAGGTAAATCCTTTTATGATTTCTATTTCAGGAATATAAGCAGAACAAAGCGTCACAACCAGTTATGTGTTTCATCCTTTTATATTTATGAAATAGAACTACAAAAAAAGGAAGGCTGAGTAAACTGAAAAGATTTATAGGGTAAATGTCCATAAATCAATTTGATAGTTTTTGTGGAGTTTTTTGTGCTAGTCAAGTAAAGCAGTGGGAGTGGAGAAGGGACAAAGGAATTTGTGGTTGGTCATGATCAGTTACTTGTAAACACCACTGCAATCAGACCAGTGAATTTTTTAAAAAGTATTTGTGTCATGTATTAAAAGACTTTTCCTAATATGTGACTTTAACGTAAGACTGAATAAGATTCAGTTGACAAAGATGGAAAATTATCAACACCCCAGTTGACAGGGATACAGGGAAATAATTACTCATACTCTTAGAGAATATATAAATTTGTAACATTTTTGTAGATGAATATAGTACTGGTTATCAAAATATTAAATGTGCAAACACATAGTTTCAGCAGTTTCACTGCAGAGTTAACTTTTTTAACAGTGATAGGAAAATGTGCCATCTGTAAAACAATGAGATGGATTATATATTTCTTGATTAAAAGATATCCAAGATACAGTAATCTTGCCCAGAGAAACAAGTGACCAAAGATCAGTATGGGATTTTATATTACCTTTTTAACACTAGGCTTTTGTGTAACCTTAAAAGGAATGCATACTTCTACTATAGTACTAGAAATTCTGTATATGTATGGTCATAGAGTCCTTTATATATTAGGGAAAAGATATGGTTATGAAAAAGCAATAAGGACATTGCTTAAAATATGAATCATAGGCTTATCAAGGTTTGTCTTTTTTTTAAGTTTCTTTAGTAAGGTTTTTAGGCTTTTTTGTTGTTTATTTTCTGGCTTTTAATGAGGTACGAAGCCCTTAAAAACATTGATCTGAACTTTGACATTAGTCTATAAGAGTAGATAAAGCAATAGGAGCTAATATTCGCTTTGGTGATAGGTGTAACCCAGTTTTACAAAGCCACAAAGTTTAAGTAGACCCACGTAACCACTGTATTATTCTTACCATACTGTTCCTTTCAGAAAATTTGATAAGCCCTTTTTACGAGATAGGTTCTTCAGACTTTTAAGAAATTTTCTGATTATTTGATGTCAGAAGCTCATTTTAGGGGTAGCTCTTGTATAAATTCATCGAATGCCAAGTAAACTTTTGTTTTGATACTTGTAAGATGTATATAGTTCAAATCCCATTATAATGAAATTAGTACAGAATTATTTTTCCCTTCATAAGTATAATACATTTTTCTTAATAACCTCACTTATTTTAGAAAGCATTTTCTTGATTTTAGAGTTTAGTTTTTTTGAATTTATTTCTCTAGGTACAAAAGCTGTCCAAGAATGAAGTTCTCATGGTAAACATAGGATCCCTGTCTACTGGAGGAAGAGTTAGTGCAGTCAAAGCTGACTTGGGTAAAATTGTTCTGACTAATCCGGTGTGCACAGAAGTAGGAGAAAAAATCGCCCTTAGCAGAAGAGTTGAGAAACACTGGCGGTAAGTTTGTCCACTTTGCCACTATCTAATGAAGAAAAACACAGCATATTTTCTTGGGAAACTTAGTTCTTGATGGTGTAAGGAGGCACACACTTTTCCTTGAACTCAATATTTCTTGAGACTTTCACTCTCAGTTATAAATTTCTATGACTGAAATCTATATTTCTAACCCCTAATTGTAAAGCTATAATTCAGTCTTTATTAATACTTTGAATACTGCAACTGGCTTTTTTTTAATCTCAAACACAACGTATGTAAAAACAAACAATTCAAAGTTAATAATTTTGTTGTCTTTCACTTCTTACATATACATTTACATGTATATAAACAAGGACTTTATTTTTTTCTCAACTACTTGAATAATTTGCATACTGAGACATAGAGTTCAAGTATGTATTTCTTGAGAATATGGACATTCTCATACATAACTAGTGCAGAAGTTTTAACTTGATGAAAAGCTAAAAACTGTACTCCAGATTGCACTTTTGTCACTAGTCCCAATAATACCCTTTTTAGCACTTTTGCTTGCTCCAATCCACAGTCATACATTACTTTTTTTTTTTTAATTTCTCCTGTTTCCTTTAATATGGAACTTTGTCAGCCTTTGTCTTAACAGGATTTAAATACCAGCCAGTTAATTTATAGAAGACTCCTCAATTTAGATTTGTCTAATGTTATCTCTGATTAAACTGAGGTTGGGTATTCTTGGCTAAGAAGGCTATGTAGGTGGTGATATGTCCTTTTGAGAGAATCACATTCAGAGTCATACGACGTCTAGTTGCTCCTACTTGTTGAGATTAATTCTGTTCATGAGGTCTAGACATTGTTTAACTTCTCAAATGAAGTCTGTAAAGTCTCTCTTTTATTCTTACAACTATTAAGCAAATTATGGAGAGATCACTTGAGACTGCAGTAGCTTCTTTCCTGTAGATAGCTTGTTCCTGATCAGATTACCTCCCCTCTTCCCACATGATTATTCATTATTAAATTAATCTTGACTGTCAGGATAGCAAAATAGTATGTTTTTATATTTCTAACTGCTGTTTTTCTGCATTTGTCATTCCATTTCTCCTGTTTATTTAACCTATATAACTACAGTGTGAACTTAGATGTCTGTTTTACTCGATGGGTTATGATGCAGTACTGTTTCCTTTCTTTTGGTGATCAAACTGTTACATGTTAGCCAATGGGGCTCTCATCAAACCTGTTCCTGTGCTTTTTTGGAAATGGATTCATCATGGTGCAAAATGCCCCAGGCTCATCTTGTACTTCCTATAATGTGCCATTTCTCCATGTTTAGAAACCAAGAAGTAGATAGTAGGATGTGTGCCTATTGCTACTGGACTTATAAGACTTGTAGTAGATAGCTAGAAACTATCCTTGTGAACACAGGTCTGTGACTCTTAAATGTATTTTTTTCTTCTTTCTGGATTACTAATCTATCCCTTCTCATTCTGAGTAACATTGTAGCCCACATCATCATTGTGTACTTAGTAAGTTTTAGAAAAAAAATTCTGACCTCCTTTTTCAGTGACTTTACTGCTTGGTCAAATTTAGTCTTTTAAAACATTTCATCATACTGTTTTCAACAATTTCTAGTAAATCCTCACCTGACTCCAGTATTTAAGGCCTTAAACAAGCATGCTTCAATCTTTCTTTTTTGTTTTTTTTTTTTTTTTTTTTAGAGACAGGGTACAATCACCCTGTTGCCTGGGCTAGCATGCAGTGGCATCATCATAGCTTAACTTAGTTCAATCTGAAACTCAATCTGTCTTCTGCCTCAGCCTGTCACGTAGCTGGGACTATAGGTGTGCACCAGCATTCTCAGCTAATTTTTCCTATTTTTTGTACAGATGGGGTCTTGCTCTTGCTCAAGGTAGTCTCGAACTCTGGACTCAAGCTATCCTCCTACCTTGCCTTCCCAAAATGCTAGGATTACAGCTGTGAGCCACTGCACCTGGCCATTTTTTTTTTTTTTTGAAACATCAGAGTTGACACCAACAACTTGACTTTTCTTCCCGTTCCACCACTATAAACTCCATTTTTCTGCAGTTTTTATTGTTCCCATAATAATTCAAATCCCCTTTGGCTCTCTGTTCTTTTCTTATCAAGCTCTCTTGTTAAGCCTATCCTTAAGACTTTGCCCCATGAAGCTTTCTCATTGTTTATCTCTTTTTTCTTTTCTTTTCTTCTTTTTTGTTGGGGAATAAAGTCTCACTCTTTGTCACCCTGGCTAGAGTGCCTTGCCATCATCATAGCGCATTGCAACCTCAATCCCCTGGGCTCAAACAGTCCTCCTGCCTCAGCCTCCCAAGTAGCTGAGACTCCAGGTGCACCACCACACCTGGCTAATTTTTCTGTTTTTTAATAGAGACAGGGTCTCTGTCTTGTTCAGGTTGGTCTACAACTCCTAACCTCAAGCAATCCTCCCACCTCGGCCTCCCAGAGTGCTAGGTTTGAGCCTCTGCACCCACCGTCATCATTTATCATTTTTAAGATTCATCCAACGTATACTAGTATTGTAAAAGTTAAGTTTTACTATGTTTTGAGAAAATAATACAGTTTTGTGGTGATTTCTGTTAATTTGATTTTACTGTTTTCTCTCGTATTCTGATTTCCATTGATTGTATTTAAGAATAAGTGTAAATAATATAGAACTTCCAAAGACTTCCACCATGGAATGTAATGTTTAGAATGAATAGGGCATTTTCTGGATTAGAACAAGTTTTTAAAACAAAATATCTTTTGCTTCTGCCCACTATTATTGTAAGAGAATTCTATCCAAATGAAATTTTAGGCTTGGAAAATTTTTAAGTGTTATTTAAAGGAATGTCTGAATTATCCTTTTTATTTTTTTAATTATGCTAAAATACACATATCATGAAATTAACCATCTTAACTAATTTTAAGATATAGTTCATTAGTATTAAGTGCATTCACATTGTTTCACAACCATCACTACTGCCCATCTTCAGAACTCTTTTTAAAACCTTGAAAAGTGAAAGTTTCCCATTAAACAATATATTCAACTTAGCAGTTGAGCATCCCTAGTCCAAAAATAGGAGGTGCTTTGATGCATGTCTCTCTGAACATCATGTTGACACCCCAAAAAGTTTCACGTATTTTTGGATTAGGGATATTCAGCCTTTTTGTCCCTCATTTCCTCTTTTATTGCCTTTTTTGTTGAGTTCATTTTTTTTTAATAGTAACACGTTTCCTTACCATTCTCTTTTGTATATATTCTATAGCATATGTATTTCTAATTTTCGTGGGTATTACATATAACATCTTAAAGTTAGTAACAACTTATTTACCTTGATACCTTTAATTACATACAAAATCTTTTTTAGGCCGGGCATTATGGCTCATGCTTGTAATCTGTCATCCTAGTACTCTCAGAGGCCAAGGCGGGAGGATTGCTTGAAGCCAGGAGTTCGAGACCAGCATGAGCAAAAACAAGACCCTGTCTCTACAAAAAATAGAAAAAATAGCCAGGCAAAGTAGCATGTACCTGTAGTCCCAGCTACTGGGGACGCTGAGAGGCTGGAGGATTGCTGGAGCCCAGGAGTTTGAGGCTTCAGTGAGCTACCATGATGGCACTGCACTCCAGCCTGGGTGGACCCCATCTTCAAAAAAAACTTTCAGTTAGTTCCTCCCCTTTGTTACTGATCTGACAAATTTTTCATCTTTCTATACCTCTTTTTTTTACTGTGTACCCACTAATGGGTTTATAGTTTTATACTTTTGTCTTTTAAATCCTATCAAAAGTGAAAAGTGGAATTTTGAACCCAAATTCCAGTAATAATGGTTTTTATATTTGTGCATTTACTTATAGTGGAGAACTTTTTATTTGCATCTGGCTTATTGTCTAACATCCTTTTGTTTCTATTTGAAACATTTTAACATTTCTTTTAGTGCAGCTCTAGTAGTAATGGACCTTCCTCATGTTTTGTTTATGTGGGAAAGTTTTCATTTATCCTTCATTTCTGAAGGACAGTTTTGTCAGATATTGAATTCTCAGTTTACTGATTGTTTTCTTTCATCATTTAAGTGTGTTATTCTACTGCCTTCTGGCCTCTTGAGAAATCTGCAAATAATATTATTGAGGATTGTTTGTATGTGATGAATCACTTTTTCTTATTGCTTCAAGATTTTCTGCTTGTCTATAACTTTACATAATGATTATCATGTGTTTCTATGTGGGTCTCTGGGTTTTTCATACTTAGATGTCTTTGAACTTTTGTATTTGGGTATCTGTGTCTTTATATTTGGGGAATTTGGGAGCATTATTTCTTCTAATACATTCTCTACCATTTTGTCTGTCTCTTCTCCCTTAGGGACTTTCATAGTGGATGCATTGAATAGTATCTGTAAGTTCCTCAGGCTCGGTATACTTGTCTTGATTCTTTTCTCTCTTTGCCCCTCAGCTTGATAATTTCAAAAGACCTGAATTTAGATTTGCTGATGCTGCTTCTGTTAAGGTTTGCTTTTGAATGCTTGTAATAAATTGTTTCAATTCAGTCATATTTTCAGCTCTTTTTAGTTATTTTTATAATTTCTTTCTCTGTTGGTACTATCATTTTGGTTATTCTTTTTTTTATTTCCTTTATGTTTGTGTCCGTCTTCTCCTTTAGGTCTTTGAACATATTTAAGATAAGTATTATAAATTTTCTATTGAGTAAATCTGAGGCCTGTGTTTCTTCAGAGTTGGTTTCTAGAAATTTGTTTGCTTCATTTGAATGGGCCATGTTTCTCGCATTATTTGTGTGCCTTGTCACCTTTTATTGTAAACTGGGCATTTGAAAGGACATCTCCCTCTAATCTTGCAGACTAGCTCTCTGCAGGGAATGATCTTCTTTAATCAGCCCATAATGAAGGCAGAGGATCTCCAGCTTTTTCTAGACATGTGGCTTCCCTGGGTCTGTGTGTGTTTTTTTCCCCAATTCTCTCATATACATGGCTACCAAAAAAATGTCTTCCCCCCGAGAGTCACTCACTTGGTGCTGTTTGAACCTAGTTGTTCTGTGATATTCCTGTGCCTGTATTCTTTGCCCCCAGATGTAGATTCCCTTGCACTTCTCAAGCTTACAGCCCCACCACTCCTTTCAGAAGGTTCCAATCTGATATCTGTACTATGCCAGTTTCTGCCAGGGCTTCAAAAAAGCAAAGCATAAATTAGTCCCTTGGGCAGGCTGCAGTTAAGCTAAAACTTTGAAAATGAGTTCCACTCTTTTCTTTCTTCCCTGAGAAAGGAACTGAGAATTGATTGGCTTCTGCTTCACGGGGTTGCACTTGATAGATGGTGAAACGAAGGTGAGCAAAATGCCACAAAAGTTTCTACTATGTTGAGCATAGCTTTTTCTTGGTTGAGTATTTGGTTGATTACTGCAAATCCTTAACTAGTTTCTAGATTTTCCACAAAACTATTTTGACCAGTATGTTGTTGGTTATTTGGTGTTTCTGTAGGGGGAACAATGCCCTGGAGCCTTCAAGTCCTCCACTTTGCTGATTTTCCTCTTTCTCTTTTAGTCTTTTTACAATTGTAGTTTTTACCCATGTTAAGGTAGATTTTGCTTTTGCTAAATTACTGGCCTGGTCATTGACCAGTGCAAGCTTTAAAGTAGCTATTAAGAAGCATCTGCTTAGGGATTATATGATCTTCTAATTCTTATTTTTTTAAATCCATTATAATCTGTCAAGATGCTGTAAAAGTTGGGGAAAAAATTTTGCATTTTTCATGAAGGAAGGATAGATAATGAAATTTTGTTTAATTAGTCTGAAGTGTTTTATATATGGGCATGGGTCCTTAAGGGGACTTCGAGTGCTCTTATTTGCTGGTTCTGAACGAGAACGTATATTGCATTAGAGGAAGATGTGTGTGTGTGTATAGCAGCAACATCTTGTTTGCTTTTCTTGTCATTTATGCTGTCCAGCACTTATATATAAGGTTCCATAAATCTAAGGAGATGATATGGTCATTTCTTTATATAGGAACATGTTATGAGAACAAATTTGAATTTAGAATTAGGCAAGCAAAAGCAGTTAATGTCATGATTTTATGTGATAATGCAGATCAAATGGATTTTAAATTTATGATTTGTTTTATGCTCACTTTACAGTTTAATTGGTTGGGGTCAGATAAGAAGAGGAGTGACCATCAAGCCAACAGTAGACGATGACTGAAGAATCACAGTTAAATATTTGAATGAAGTCAGAATTTTTCTTAGCAACCTAGAGTTATATATTTTCAAAGCAAATAAGGGAATAAATTCCACTGCCGATAACCTTAGCCAAAGCTATCAGATTATTCTCATTTTTTTGTTGAAAATCTTATTTCCAATTAAACATTACAGTAGTGTCTACAATAAATGTCAGAACTGACATATTGATTAATTTAATGTATACTTTATTAGACATTGATCTTTGCTAAACATTTTCAAATTTGTACATCCATGCGGCTTTGAAATGAAATTGCTTGTTAACAACTAGCCTTTGCTGTATAACACATCCCAAGAGTTTGAAATAAAAAGTTTTTCTTTTTATTCCTTCATAATTTGTTTTTGAGTTTCCAGGCATAAAGGACTGTTGGACTAGTAGAAACTTGAAGACAAAAGGTGTCTTCAGAGACTGGCTCCCATTTTGTCCCAGATTTTATGTGGCCTTATCTTTAAAATTTAGGATGAAAGGAGAATTAACAGATTCAGATTAAATTCTCCTTTGGAGCATAAGTGCTCATTTACAGGGACCTTTTCAGAAATCCCCCTAAGATTCTGTTCCTAGGCTGGAACATTAGGAAGCTCAAGATAGTTCTCGTCACCCTGTCCCTAGATACCTTGCACTTACTGCTCATTGGTTAGCCCTAAAGTCAACACACTTTTTCTTTTGGAAAATACTATAACACCAAATGCCTCCACATAAGTGATGAGGGTCATTCCAGATTTTATTTTATGTTTATCTTAACTATATAATTTATAATGCAGTAGAACATAGATTTTCAAATGCTAGCATTTTTTTCCTGCTGTGAAGTGTCAAATATTTTTGTCTTTTTCTTCAAGTAATTAGTGAAGTTATTAACGATCTAAAAAAATAGGAGCTCATATAATAAAAGGCAAGTTGGTGATATGAAGTAAAATTTAATTATATTTAATGATTCATTTTTGTTAGGTCACATATATTGAATGATTGTGAATCTGCTTACACTTGACTTGTTGGTTAACTCACCAGTCAACAATAATGATAACTTGTGTTTAGAAAATTGGTAATTTGTACTAGTACTCTCTCAGGAGTGGGGAACCTACGGCCTTGGGGCCACATGTGGCTGTCTGGATACTTGAGTGCAGCCTTTTGACTAAATCCAAATTTTACAGAACAGATAAAGGGAATTGTTTTGTGAAGTTTGGATTGGGTCAAGGAGCCTCTCACTTGGAGATCCGGAGGACCACATGTGGCCTTAAGACTGCATTTCCCACCACAGTATCAAAGTTATCTTTCACGGTATTGATTGTGTTATGCAAAAAGCTTAAGAACAGCATTAACATTTATGCTTTTAGGAGCACAGATATCATAAATTTTTTTCAAGAACAAATATATATGACTTTTTAAAGGTAAATTTAGTCAGTTTTACATAGAATTTTCACAGAGCTAGAAGATTCATTCCATAAATTTCATGTTAATAATACTTATAATTTAACCATTTCATAATGTGTGCATATATCAAAACCACATTGTACACTATGATTATATATAATTTTTGTTTGAACTATATCTTAATTTAAAAAAAATTCCTATAATCTAACCTGTCCCTAAGAATATTACTACTAAGTATTTATTAAGTACTTTAACCTTCTGCTTGGCGCTATTCTAAGTTACTTGTGTATATATAAATATAATAATTTTCTAAAGCCAGTAAGCTAGGTTTATTATCTCCAATTTATCATTAAAGAAACTGGAGCACAAAGAAGATAAAAATGTGCCTAGGTAACGGAGTAGAATTCAAACCTAAGCAGTCTGCCTTAACCATGGAGTTATACTGTCTCTCTTGGACTCTTCTTCATTAATTGGGTACAGTGACTTATATCTTCCAATAAGATAGAACCTCCTAGTTACAGTTAAAAAGTTTTTTATTCTTTTCTTTTCCTACCCTTCCCCAGCCCACACTTGTTCTATTACTGAGAGAGCTCTAAGATCTCGCACTGTTGATGGAAGGGTCATCAATTTCTCTTCATTGTTGTTTTAGCCTTTGCTTTACATGTGTTGAAACTAAATACACGTAAGTTGACAAACTATCTCTTCATGAAACAAATGTCTTTCTAATAACTATTCTTGTCTAGGGAAACATCTGCTAAGAATATAGCTACACAAGCATAATTTTGGTTTGTATCTACCTAGCGTTATCTTTTTTATTCTTTAGCCTTTGATATAAACTATTTAATTTTAGGCAACATTAATTAAAGCATGTGGGGATTATAATTTTTATTTCTATGTAAGATGAGAGGATATTTGCATTCATGTGAGCACGGTATGATACAACAAATAAAAAGTACTTTATACGTTTGGTTTTTATAGCATAACTGGAGCATAGCCTATGATGTGTCATGGACTTCTTATGATGGATATGCTATGGATCGTAAACTCCATAATATTAGCAAGATAGGACTTAACTCACAATATTGTCATGAGGAGAACATGTGGAACTACTCAGCCACAAAAAACAATAATGATTTAGCACCTCTTGTATTATTCTGGACAGAGCTGGAGCCCATTCTACAAAGTGAAGTATCTCAAGACTGGAAAAACAAGCACTACATGTACTCACCATCAAATTGGAACTAATATATCAACACCTACATGCACACACAGAAACAACATTCATTGGAGGTCAGGGGGTTAAATTCACACCTAAGGGATCTATCATCTCAAACCCAAATTTTACAGGACCTAAGAAATATGTTAGTCCACATAGGAGTATTTTAGAAGCATCCCTAACATAGATGTTTTTTCAAATCATGCTAGTGATCTGTTTTATAGAGTTAGCACTCTGCTTTAATTCAACGCATACCTGGGGTGCTAGATGATGGAATTGCTACTACTCACTGAACATGGAGGAATTTGTACAGTTGATGACACTTACTGATGCACATAGATAAAATGGGTATTACACAGCAGCTAGTTGGTTAATATGGGCAGCCTCCCATCCGGCTATTTGATTTTAGTTCCATTTATGAAGACCCTATCTAATTAGCATACTATAAACTCTTGGTATTATCCTCCTGGTGGTCATAATACTAGTCTTCCTGGTGTGCTGTATCCGCTCAGGAAGTTTTAAAGGTTTCCCTGTAGGCATATGTCAAATGGTCTCTCCGACTAGAACAACAAAACTGAAAGGAACACGTGATAATAGAGGATACCATAACCTATAAATGACATGTTGAGAGCAGAAAACCAAAATGATGGTAACTGAGTGGCACCAATGCCCCTGGAATTGTGAAATAAAAATTGTAGAAGGGCTTTGTTTTGGACTAGCTTCGGCACTTGGCCCCAGTAGGCTAGACTAAAAATCAAAATGGAGTGACCCATGCTAAAGTTCCACATCATCAAACCTGAGTAGGTTGTCTGACCTTGAGAGAAATCATGAGAAAGAGGTAATAACCAATTTTCCAAGCAAACCGGTTTAAAATCTTTGATGATTATTATAGTGAAGTTCTCTGTGCTTTAATTGTTACCCAAGAGAAGTAGCCTGAATTTTCCTGATGCTATTTAATCAGTGTTTCTCTATTGTTCTGTCTTCTTGTCCCTGTCTTACAAGAAAAGTAGCTTTGAAACTAAGCTGCCCTTTGTTCTCTGCTTCTTTCTTTTCTGTCTATAAAACCAACCTTATCTGCTCAGCTTTTTGGGACACATTCTATGTTATAACATACAGTGATGTTGATTCTAGTATCACAGTGAAACCAATTGAGATCTTTAAACTAAATTTGTTGTAATTTTGTCCTTTGACAGATCTGGCAACCAATGAAGGGATCTGAAGGAGACTGCTAATGACTGAGATCCCTTGTGTGTGAGACATTTTCTTTGTCCATTCATCTATGGATGGATGTTTGAATTACTTTCACCTCTTGGCTGTTGTGAATAGTGCTGCTATAAATATGCATATGCAAATATCTCTTCCACACCCTGCTTTTCAATTCTTGTGAATATACAGTCATGTGCCAGATGTTTCTGTCAATGATGGACCACACACACACACAACAGTGGTTCCATTAGATTATAACAAAACTGAATATTGCCTATTGCCCAATGACACTGTGGCTATTGCAGATCTTAGTGAAACTCATTACCCATGTGCTTATGGTGATGTCAATAGAAACAAACCTGTGTTGCCAGTCATGTAAAAGTGTAATACATATACTCATGCCTAGTACATAATGCTTGATAATGACAACAAATAACTATGTTACTGATTTATGTGTTTACTGTACTATATACATATACCTTTTGTTGTTAATTTTGAGTGTACTCCTTTTACTTACGTAACTGAGTGCAAACTCATACCACTTACCGCACAGCAGCCGGTAAGTTGAGAGACAAGGTGTTATTCAGGAAGCCAGCAAACTGAGAGGATGGCAGACTAATGTCCTAAAGAGCCATCTTAAGTTGATATGAATTTTAGGCTCCCTCTTTTCTTCCTACTCTTCTGCTTCTTCTTCTTCTTTTTATTTTTATTTTTTTATTTTTTGGACACAGGGTCTCATGCTGTCACCCATGTTCGAGTGCAGTGGCATCATCACAGCTCCTCACTGCAATCTCAAACTCCTGGGCTCAGCCTCCCGAGCAGCTGGGACTACAGGTGTATAACACCACGCCTGGCTAATTTTATTATAGTTTTTGTAGAGATGGGGTCTCACTACTTTGCTCGGGCTGGTCTCAAACTCCTGGCCTTGAGTGATCTCCCTGCCTCAGTCTCCCAAAGTGCTGGGATTACAGGTGTGAGCTACTGCGCCCAACTGGGTTCCTTTTTATTTTAAGGGAAAGAGAAGAAGGAAGTTGCAAGAGGTGACCGGACAACTGTGGACATCTGGGCATCAGGGAGGGTCTGAGGATGTTATGAAACTTCTCTGTCCTTGGTCGGTTAACTTTGGATGATGTAGATCAGGTCACAGCTTTCAAATGCTATGTTCAATGCTATGTCAAATAAATCTTTCACATAGCATTGTTACTTGTGTGCAACCTTTCCTTATTGCCCAAGGAGTTAGTTTTGGGAAAGGGATGGTTAAAATTTTTCTTGTAAAGTTGAACTACTAACTAAATTCCTCCTATAATTAGCTGGCCTCCATGCAGAGCTAGGAAGCAGCTGTGAACCTAAGGGATATTGCCACCAGAGGTCAAAAACAGAAATGGAGTTGTCATGCTAAGCCCCACTTCCACTACTGCACTTACTGGAAAAGTTATAGTTGAAAAAGTTACATGTAGAACAGCCTCAGGCAGATCCTTCAGGAGGTATTCCAGAAGAAGACATTTATCACTGCGGATGACAGCTCCAAGATGTAGAGGTAGAAGACAGCGATATTGATGATCCTGGACCTAGGCTAATGTGTGTGTTTGTGTCTTAGTTTTTAACAAGAAAGTTAAAAAAGTAAAACAGACACACAAAAAGTACAATTTAAAGTTTTGAGAAGCTCATAGAATAGGGCTATAAAGGAAGAAAATAATTTGGTACAGCTGTACTATGTGTTTATGTTTCACCCTGTGTCAAAAAGTTAAAATTTAAGAGTTTATAGAGTGAAACAGTTACAGTGAACTCAGGTTAATTTATTACTAAAGGAAGAAATTTTTAAAAATTAATTTAGTGTAGCCAAAGTGTCCCTAAGTCTACAGTAATGTGCAGCAATGCCCTTGACCTTCACATTTATTCACAAACTTAGTCAGAGGAACTTTCAGTCTCACAAGCTCTATTCATGGTAAGTGCCAGCTGTACCATTTTCTCTCTCCTCTCTTTATTTTATTTTTTTCTGAGAGATAAGTTCTTGCTCTGTCATCCAGGCTGGAGTACAGTGGTGCCAATTGTAGCTCACTGCAGCCTTGACCTCCTGGTCTCAAGTGATCATCTTGCCTCAGCCTTCCAAAGCACTGGGGTTATAAGAATGAACCAGCATGCCTGGCCTAGGTGTACCACTTTTTATTTTCTATGCTGTATTTTTACTGTACCTTTTCTATGCTTAGTTCCAAGCAAATGTCATAGTGTTATAATTGCAGCGCAGAAACATGCTGTACAGGTTTGTGGCCTAGTAGCTACATATTTTATTTATTTATTTATATACATACCATATAGCCTAGGTGTGTAGTAGGCTATGTCATCTAGGTTTATGTAAGTACCCTTGGTAATGTTCAGACAACAACGAAATCTAATGACCCATTCTTCAGACGGTATCCCTTTCCTTATGTGACGCGAGTGTATACCCAAAAGTAGAATTGCTGAATCATCATTATCATCTGGTAATTCTATTTATAGTTTTTTGGGAAAGATTTTTGCTCCCTTTTGAGGTCAGTTTAATGTATGGTGGGAGTACAACTTAATATATTTTATGTAGATATACAGTTATTTCAGCATCATTTATTGAAGAGGTTATTACACTTTCCCCATTGGGTGGTCATGGAATAATTGTCAGAAGTCAGTTGTCCGTAGATGTGTGAGTTTATTTCTAGACTTGAAATTCTGTTTCATTGATCTATGTGATTATCCTTTGCTATTACCACACTTTTTTTTAATTTTTATTTTATTTTTATTTTTGAGATAGAGTCTCGCTTTGTTGCCCAGGCTAGAGTGGGTGCCGTGGCATCAGCCCAGCTCACAGCAACCTCAAACTCCTGGGCTCAAGTGATCCTCCTTCCTCAGCCTCCCGAGTAGCTGGGACCACAAGCATGCGCCACCATGCCCGGCTAATTTTTCTATATATATTTTTAGTTGGCCAGATAATTTCTTTCTATTTTTAGTAGAGACGGGGTCTCGCTCTTGCTCAGGCTGGTCTCGAACTCCTGACCTCGAGTGATCCACCCACCTCGGCCTCCCAGAGTGCTAGGATTACAGGCGTGAGCCACCGAGCCCGGCCTACCACACTTTTTATCAGTGTAGTTTTGAAATTGGGAAGTTTGAGTTTTCCAACTTTATTATTCTTTTTCAAAAATGTTTCACTATTTGAGGTTTCTTTCATATGAACTTTGGGATATGCTTTTCCATTTCTAGAAAATTTCTGATACACATTGCATTGAATCTGTTTATGTCTGTTGGAAGTACTACCATCTTAATAACATTAAATTTTCCAAGCCATAACATAGGAAAATTTTGTAAATTTTAGTGTACAAGTTTTAAACCTTTTTTTGTTAATTTATTCCTAAGTAAGTTAGTGTATTTTTTGAAAATATTGTAAATAGAATTATTTTCTTAGTTTTGTTCTTTCTTACTTTTTATTGCTAGTATATAGACTTCAACCTACATTTGCATGTTTTTTTTCTATCCTACAGCATTGCTGCATTCATTTATTGTATCTAATATTATTTTTGTAAAATTTTTAGGCCTGTATATATAAAAGTTTGTACCATCTGTGATAGATTGTTTATCTCCTTTTTTCCTAATTGAATGTGCATGTGTGTTTGTTTTATTTATTTATTTTATTCCTCACACTAAAACTTCCAGGACAGTGTTGAATACCACAGGTGATGTGCAAACCTTTGTCTTGCTCCTGATCATAGCGGGCAAACTTTCAGACTTTTTCAAATTAGGCGTGGCTTTTTTTTAAAAAAATAAATAAATGCCGTATATAAGGTGAGAATGTTAACTTATAATCTATTTTGTTTACAGTATTTATCATAAAAGTTTTGTTGGATTTATACATATATTTTTCTTCACCATTTGAGATTACTGTAGCCTCTGTCACCCAGGCTAGAGTGCAGTGGTGCCATCACAGCTCACTGACTCCTTGAACACCTGGCTTCAAGCAATCCTTCCACCTCAGCCTCCAAGTACCTAGAAGTATAGGCACATGTACCCCATGCCTGGCTAATTTTTTTTTAAATGTTTTAGAGATGACAAGATTGGCCCCAGCAACAACATAGCAAGACTTTGTCTCAAAAATTAAAATAAAATGATAATATGGGACTCTTATGGATAGTACATAGTTTTTAATAGATTATGTATTTTTATCCACTTTGCTCATGTATGCTTTTGAATTAGACAGTTTAATCCATTCACATTAATAGTAGGTACCAATACAAAGAACCTTATCATTTTGTTCTTTTCTATGTCTTTTGCCTTTTCTGTTACTCAGTTCCTCAGTTACTGCCTTCTTTTTAGTTTGTTTTTGTAGCACACCATTTTAATTGTCTTATTTTCTTTTCTGTGTGCGTGTGTGTGTGTGTGTGTGTGTGTGTGTGTGTAAACATAGCTTCAGTATCTGAGTTTCTTATCTGTGGACTCAACTCACCTCAACTAAAAATATGCAGAAAAAAATTGTATTGGTACCAAACATTTACAGACTTTTCCCCCTTGCGATTATTTCCTAAACAACGCAGTATAACAACTATTTACATAGCATTTACATCTTATTAGGTTTTAAGTTCCACCCGCCACTCTCACATACTTCATCCTATGTAGCTCTTCCTCTGTAGCTGTTAACATCCTTTATAATAAGCTGGTAACCCTAAGTAAGTGTTTCTCTGAGTTCTGTGAGCCACTCTAGCAAATTAATAAAACCCAAGAAGGGAGCTATGGGATCCCTGATTTATAGCTCATCAGCCAAGAAGCACAGAGAAACAATCCAGGGCTTGTGATTGGCATCAGAAGTAGGGGACAGTCTTGTGGGAGTGAGCCCTCAACCTGTGGTTTCCGACACTATCTCCAGGTAGATAGTGTTAGAATGGAAATGGCTTGCAGGGCACCCATGTAGTGTCCACTGCAGAAATGACTGCTTGCTCGTTGGTGGAAAAAAATCCCCACACATTTGGTCATAGCAGTCTTCTGTGTTGGTGGTGTTTGTTGAACAAGAAACCAGAAAAAACACTTTTGAGGTTTTTTTCCTCAGAGTTACCCTGGCTATTACATTTAACATATTAAATTTACACACTCCAACTTGAGTTACTATCAACATAAGCTTAACAGCTACAAAAATTCTCACATACACAGCTCTGGGGCCAGACATAGTGGCTCAAGCCTGTAATCCTAGCACTCTGGGGGACCAAGGAGGGAGGATCAATTGAGCTTAGGAGTTTGAGACCAGCCTGAGCAAGATCAAGATCTCGTCTCTACCAAAAATAGAAAAAATTATCTGGGCATGGTGGCACATTCCTGTAGTCCCAGCTATTCAGGAGGCTGAGGCAGGAGAATCACATGAGCCCAGGAGTTTGAGGTTGCTGTGAGGTAAGATGAGACCACTGCACTGTAGCCCAGGTGACATAGCGAGACTCTGTCTCCCAAAAAATAATTAATTAATTAATACACGCACAGCTTTGTTCCTCCCCATATGTCATTATTGTCACAACTTACATCTTACTCTATAAAGAAAAAAAATCTCAGGACCACCCCCTATTCCTTAGGAAAAAGAAAAGGTCCAGCCTGAAGGCTAAGTCATGCAATGCCCTGTTACAGGTAAATAACTGTTACTGACATTATGCATCAGCCAGATTGTCACAGAGAGGTAAATAGCCTCAGGCACCCACAAAGGACAACTGCCACAGATCATACACAAAGAAATTCCTTGCAGGCCTCCCATAAGCAAAGATATGCAAATTGTAACTTTGGGTCTGTAGGCTAGTCTGCTACCTAAAAGTAAGGTCTATTCAATTCCAGACCAATAATGTTGGTTACAGGTGCAGGACAGAGACGAGACAAGAGCAAGAGCTCTTCTGCCGATCCAGGGACACCTGTATAGTTGATGCTTCTTCCACTCTCTTTTTCTCTTCTGACATTCACTTTGTCTTATGTAAAATGTAGATTTCCTGAGCCTCACAAGAAGATAATCATTTCCCTACTATTCACTCCCACCTTCTTTTTCTTCCTATAAACCCTCTCACCTTTAATATGGACTTCCCAAATCACCCTCCGGAGAGCACAAGCCACAAAATCTTCTGTGGCATGTACTTTTCCCACTTAGGTCCTCAAAGTTTGACTTCATAAACCTCCATTGTTTGAGATCTTTGCCT
This sequence comes from Lemur catta, assembly GCF_020740605.2. Taxonomy (NCBI): domain Eukaryota; kingdom Metazoa; phylum Chordata; class Mammalia; order Primates; family Lemuridae; genus Lemur; species Lemur catta. The sequence continues at coordinate 6,192,663 of NC_059156.1, read as the reverse complement.
CAGTGATTTATTTTGGACTGTTACAATTTTTTGCCCTTTGAGACAGACTTATAATTATCGTTTTCTGCACTTGTTTTTTTAATTATAACAAAGAAAAGAAGAATTATAAAGCAAATAGGTAATACCACTGGTATGTTATACCTTTTTAGTTAATATTAACCAGTTTCTTCCAATTGCCTGCAATTACTTGGTAGTGTCCTTTTACTATTGCCCGAAGGATGTTTTTCAGCATCTGTTATAGAATATGTTTCCTAGCGGTAAGATTCTTAACTTTTGTTTATCCAGAAATGTCTTTATTGCTTATTCATTTCTTCTCTTTTATTTTGGAATGATAGTTGCCAGATATAGAATTCTTGATTAACATTTGTTTTCTTTTAACAATTCAAATATTTTATTCTACTATCTTTGGCCAACAATGTTGCTGGATAGAAATTGGCTGTTACACTGACTAACAATTCTCATATTTCTGTGGCTTTTTGTTTTTTGTGCCAGTTTTGTTATAACGTGTCTGGTGTGGATGCCTGCAGTTGTTAATCATGGTGTTTGTTGAGGTTCTTATTGGATGTATGTTAAATTGATTTTTGCCTTTAATCCCGTTTGCATTTTGCAGTCAGTATTGTGAATATTGATGCTTTTTCCTCTGTCCTCTTTTTTTGGACTTCATTATATGTAATCCTGTATGCTTGATAAATTTTACAGATTTCTTTGACATCTATTTATTTTTTTCTTTTCTTCAGTCTGGATAATTTCAATTAACATATCTTCAAGTTGTGTAACTCGAAGTACTGGCTACTGTTGATCCTGTTTCTATCTCCATAGTTTTTCCTTTTTGAGAATGTTGTGTAGAAATCATACAATATGCAGCTGTTTCACATTGGCCCCTTTCACTTAGTAAGATGTATTTATGTTTCCTCCAGGTCTTTCCATGGTTTCACAGCTCATTTATTTTTAGTGCTAGATAACATCCCATTGTATAGGTGTATCGCAGTATTTATCCATTCACCTACTGAAGGACATCTTGGTTGCTTACAAGTTTTGGCAGTTACGAATAGCTGTATGTTTACAACTAACTTCTGCAAACATTCTCACTCAAGTTTTTGTGTGGACATTTAAGTCTTCAACTTATTTAGGTAAATACCCAGAAGTGTTACTTCTGGGTCATGTGTTAAGAGTACAGTTAGTGTTCTAAGAAACTGCCAAATTATGTTCCAAATTGGTGTTATCATTGTATGTTCCCACCATCAATGAATTAGAGTCCCCATTGCTCTACAGACTAACTAGCATTTGATATTGTCAGTGTTCTGGGTTTTGACCATTCTAATTTCTGTATATCTTATTGTCAGTCTACTATGTGTTTTCCTAATGTTTACATGTTTATTTGTCAATTGTATATCTTCTTTAGTGAGGTGACTGTCTAGGACTTTTGCTCATTTTTTAAATCAGATTGTTTATTTTCTTATAGTGGAATTTTAAGAAAATTGTTTGCGTATTTTGTGTAGAAGTGCTTTATTGGATTTCTTTTGCAAATATTTTTTTTCCTAGTCTGTGGCTTATCTTCACATTCTCTTGGCAATGTCTTTTGGAGAACACAAGTTTATAATCTTAATGTGGTCCAGCTTATCACTTCTTTCTTCCTGTATTATGCCTTTGGGGTCATATATAAATGTCATATCCAGGCCAGGTGCAGTGGCTCACACCTGTAATCCTAGCATTCTGGGAGCCTGAGGCAGGAGGATCACTTGAGCTCGGGAGTGGCAGACTAGCCTGAGCAAAAGTGAGATCCCATCTCTACTAAAAATAAAAAATTTAGCCAGGCATCATGGCATGTGCCTATAGTCCCAGCTACTTAGGAGGCTGAGGCAGGAGGATCACTGGAGCCCAGGAGTTTGAGGTGGCTGTGTGCTAGGCTGATGCCAGGGCTCTCTAGCCCAGACAAAGGAGTGAGACTTCGTCTCAAAAAAAAGAAAAATGAGGGACAGTAATACCCTAATTCAAAATTATTTTATTAATATCCACCAGTTTCTTTTGGCTGTATTTTTCTGTGTATACACAAGACTGGTATGTGGTTTTTAAAACTCTAAATCTAAAAGATTTCCAATATATATAAAATAAAGTTCCAAATGATTAAAAAATAGATCATTGTATTTTACTTGGCAGTGATTTTTCTTAGTGGTATATCAAGTAATAGCTCATGCTACAATTAGGGAGGGAATTTGAATATCATGAAATTCAGCAGCATTTCTAGTTAATGATTGATTCTCTTTTGCATTTACCCTAACTTTTCCTCCTCTTACAGTGTGAGAGTTTTTTTTAAATAATAAAGAGGAGTTGAATTTTGGGGATACTTTTGTTGCATCTGTTGATTTCTCTCCTTTAATTTATTAATGTACTTAAATGTACTCGTAGAGTTTCTAACTTTAAACTTTCCTTGACTCAGCTGAATATTTATTATTTATATTACCTGATAGTTCTATAATTTTTCTTTCTCAGTTTTTATTGATTTATTTTGACTAAAAGATTGTGTTAAACTCATAAAATGAGTTGAGGAGTTTCTTTCTTTCCTGAAATCTATTGATTGGCAATGAAACCCCAACTTGGTGTAGCAAATACTGTTACACTATGGTGGTTTAAAGGGGTAAATACCTTTTTTATTTACATTTGCTTTGACATAATGTAGTTTTATGACTTAGAGTTTTAAGTGACTATACAACATGTTAAGATTATTTTATTAAGATTATTTTAAGTAGCTATTTGGTCTTACAAGAATTTTGAATGCGGTACTTATTTCTATAGAATTATGAAAAAACTAAGTTAAACTATTACCAATAGGATTTTTAAGGACAATATGGTAGTAACATACTTTATTTTTTTTTGTTGTTGAGACAAAGTCTTTCTCTGTTGCCCGGGGCTAGAGTGCCGTGGCGTTAGCCTAGCTCACAGCAACCTCAAACTCCTGGGCTCAAGCAATCTTTCTGCCTCAGCCTCCCGAGTAGCTGGGACTATAGGAATGCGCCACCATGCCCAGCTAATTTTTTCTATATATGTTTTTTTAGCTGTCCAGATAATTTCTTTCTACTTTTAGTAGAGACAGGGTCTCGCTCTTGCTCAGGCTGGTCTCAAACCCCTGACCTTGAGCGATCCGCCCACCTCGGCCTCCCAGAGTGCTAGGATTACAGGCATGAGCCACTGTGCCCGGCCAGTAACATACTTTAAAGCATTGACTTTTATGTTTAACTGAAATATACTGAGATAAATTTCCACCATTATAATTTTCCAAGAAAAACATAAGTTTATTTGGACAATTTAGTTGGATTATATATTCTACTGTGCCCTTCTGAAAAATAATTGATAATAAACTATCAAATGTTTGTATTTAGTTTCTCAGAGAAGTATTTGCCATCAGTTTATATGTAAAGATTACTTTCAAGCTGTAAGTCCATTTCAGATCCATTGCTTTAAAGAACTGGATTTCACAGATTACCAAATCTACTATAAAACACTATTTTTAAAATGCTGCATACATGTAAGTATGCTCTTTGTTGGTTTGGGTTTTATTTATCCAGGGAAACTTTTTGTTTTTTAAGCAAAAATTTGAATTATAATGAGACATCTTAAGATTGTGTAGTATTAGGTTTCTTCATTATTTTTTTTTAATTTATTTTTTATTTCAGCATATTATGAGGGTACAACTGTCTAGGTTACATATATTGCCTAGTATTGTTTTTATGACAAATGAAAGAGCATTAGCAAATTATTTTTCATATATGATTTCTTAGGGAACAAGTTCGATTTAATGGTTTCGGGATTTTTCTCTTCACCATTTATCCTGGAGCATTTGTTGATCTATTCACTACTCACTTACAACTTATATCACCAGTTCAGCAGCTGAGGATATTTTGTGCAGGTAAACAGATTTTTTTAATGTTTTAAATATGTGGATAGTGTTTGTATGGAAAGTGTGCCCATCAAAAGTGAAAACATCTTGCCTTTTGGTGAGAAAATTTATTTTACAAGACTTCTAGTTAAAAATGACCTTTAATTAAAAATACAATATAAAAACATGGAATAAAAACATTTATTCACTCAACCAGGCAAACTATAGGAAACATAATGAATGTCACATCAGCTGAAATATAGTGAAATTTTTATCAAATCAAGAAACGAACACCAAGAGCAAACCAAGGAGTGAATCAAAATAATATGGGAATGAAAATGATGTTATGCATGAATAATTGGGCAAGCCTTATAGCTTGATCAGAGAAGCAGCCTATTAGGAAATACACACACACACACACACACACACACACACACACACGTGCGCACGCGCGCGCGTTCCCCCCCCCCCCCCATGTTTTAGAGATTTGACCTTATATAGTGTTACTGTTGCTTAAATGCTATTGTTTCTATGTTTGGTACTGGAATCTAAAATCCCAAAGGCAGGCAGTTGGGAAGAATAGATGGATGTTAACTGGAGTGCATAAGGCTGACCTAGAACCTATAAGGACAGATTGAAGTTTTCACAGGGCTCTTGTAACCTGCAAGCCTCCAATTTTTATGATGTGAGTATCCTCCAGGAGAATTGAGAGTTTTCCATTTTGAAGATAATATCATATCAGAGTTGTTGAATGAAGATCTGGTAAGATTTGAAGAGCTGTCAGTCTAGCTGCAAATAAACTAGCAAATAAGCAATAATTCATGGATATAGCAGCCCCAGTACTTTGTGTCCAATACTGACTTTTTTAATATATAAAGATGATAGCTACTATCTCATATCCAGCCTTAAAAATCCCAAGCAAAATGTCTGTTGTATGCATGCTAACCCAGAGCTATGCAGATAGTAGAATTCTAGATTGTTCTAGCTTAGCTAAGACAAATTCATCGTATCTCTGTGTCTATTTAAATGAAAAAAATGACAACTCAACAAGGGTGGAAATAAAATTCTTAAACACATTTTTAATGTAATAAAAACAATAAAATTGTGTAGGTAGAAAGGAAAGGATTTATAAAGAAGTTAAAATACTCAAAATAGAAATGTAATAATAAGCCACAAAAAATTTCTGTGTACATAACAGAAAATTAAAGAAAGTTGGAGTGAAGCATATCTAAATAATATGATTAGTAAAAAATCTTTAGTAAAAATTAGGGATAGCTTGATACTACTTATGGAACTGTGAAACATTCTTGGTTAAATCTAGATGAAAAAGCCCACTAACAGCCATCACAGATTTTATAAATGGTATTCTGGAATTATTTTAGTCAGTGCGATTAAATAAAACAAAAATTTAAGATATAAACATTAGGGTTTAATTAGACACAGAAGGTCCATGGTGTGAGGAAGTGCCATCTTGATGAAAGAGGATACTGAGAAAACAAGCATAAGTGCATTCTGGAAAAGATAGCAATTCTCAGTAAAGATATAAAATCTTAGGAAAGAAATAGAAGATACAAAGAATTAAATGAAAATTTTAGACCTGAAAAATACAACCAAAATAAACCCTATGCAACTGATTTAGAAATTCTGCTTTTTTTCCTAAGTACTAGTGTGTTCCAAATTTCTGCAAATAATTCATTATAATTTTGCTTTTAATGAAGATATGAAAGCAATATATAATCTTGAAGTGGTGAAGGATTGATACAAAAGAATCATTTAGGAAAATATTGTTAAATTACACACACCAGAATATAAATATCCATAATGGAAATCCTAATCCACACCAAAGAGTAAACTCTAGGGGAAGGATACAAATTTGTTACAAAGGACCTATTTGTTAATAGTTTAAACACTTATAAATTGGTAAGAATAAGACACTCTAGAAGAGTGCATAGAAACAAACAGTTTACTGTCAGAGGAAATACAAATAACCTTTTAATAAACTTGGAAAATGTAGAAGTTAATCATAAGGAAATACAAATCAAAACAGTGAGATTTCACTTTTTACTTAACAGATGGGTAAACAAAAAATTAAATAAAATTTTGATTATATCTACTGTTGTTTAGAGATTACAGAAATGTTCATTTCTATATGTTGTTTATGGGAACATAATACAAATTCAGAGGAAAACAATTGCCATGTCTATCAAACATTCTTTTTTACTTCAGATACAATTCACACATTTTCATCTCACTGTAAAGAAGCCCCATGCACATTAGCAGAAACTCTCTCTTCCCACCTTCCCCTAGCCACTAGCAACAACTTATTTGCTTTCTGTCTCTATGGATTTGTCAAATCTGGATGCTTAATGTAAATGTAATTACACAATATGTGATATTTTGTATCTAGCTTCTTTCAGTTAGTATAATGAAATTTCTATATATTGTAGCATGTATCAGTACTTTATTTCTTTAATGGCCGAATAATCTGTTGTATATCTGTGCCATATTTGGTTTACATGTTCATGAGTTGATGGACATTTTAATTGTTTTTGCCATCACTTTTGTGAATAATGCTGCTGTAAGCATTTGTTTAAACACCTGTTTTCAATGTTTTTGATTATATGCCTAGGAATGGAATTTCTGGATAATGTGGTTTATATGTTTTAATACACATATTTTGACCTACCTTGGTAATTTTCACACTTTTGAACAGACACATAGTCATTTAGAGGTATATCAGTGTAAACAGGCATTGCCATGTTATTTAGATGTAAAAGTTAGAAAATGATAATTTAAATGATTTTTAGTAAGGAACTTGCAAATTCATATATTAATAAAATGGATTATTTGGTAGCAGATGAAAGGTAAGATATAAGTTGTATAGATATTAAAAATATTCAAAATAGTAACTGAAAAAGCAATAAGCAGAATCTAATAATTTTATGCCATTAGCATTTTTAAAAATGTATCTCTATTGTGTGATAGAAAAGATTGCCCACTGTGTTCTGGGCCAGACCTTGTCTGGATATTTCTATAATTTAAACTTCCTAATTACAATAGAAACAATCTGGATGAATATTTTACAACATGAAAAAACGTATTGGCTAGGATATCAGTTTGCGTATTATAACAAAACTTAAAAGTAGTAACTATGGTTTAACCTTTAATCAGACATTCCAAATGTAAGTAGTTTGGTGCTAAGGTGATATTTTATGATTTGGAGAACAGGCCCTTCCTGTCTTGTTAGGTTTTCTTTTCTCAGCAGCTTCTGTGTCATGTACTCAGCTCTGATTCCAATTCCCTCCATCATATATACATTCCAGATACTAAGAAGGAGTTTCCCATCACTTCCGTTCACATACTTTTGTCCCAAATGCAGTACCCAACCACACTCAGTTTCATGGAAATCTAATAAATGTCTTCAGGTTAAATTTCTATCATTATGGAAGAATGGTTCTCAGTGAGTGGTATTATCACCCTACTGAAACTGGTTGAATGTGTGGGATAGCATTTTTCATTGGTTGTCCAAGGGACTAGAGAGAACTCAAAAAATTAATGGGAGGGAGTCAGAACTACTAAACATCTTGTTATTTAAGGGAGAGACATGTCTAATAATCGTCCTATTTAAAGTGTTGGTAGTCCATCCTCATGATCACCTCACCACTTCTCACTGACTAGCTAGAAAAACACTTCAGTAAAGTAATGAGAGAATAGCTATTAAAGTGGTTTAGCCAATCAGCTGTACCATGTGATATAAGATTTTTAAAAATAAATGAGTGTTAAAAACTATAAAATTATATCTTAGAAAGCCTCTATGTTTATCTTTATGTGTGGATATAGGCATATAAGCAAGAAGCAGCATAGACCAACACTGCCTGTAACTCAACACAACAAATCATTCTTCATTGTTAGAATGATTTCTTAAAGTAATTTTATGTAATGCATAATCTTCTTTAAACTACTTTTTAAAATATTATGTATTCAGAATATTTCCTATTTTATACTCCTGAATAAATAATTATGTGTATGTATGTTTATATTCTTATGAGAATATATTTGGAGAAGGGTATTGAGGAATCATTATGGTTACTTTTACCATTTCTATACTGTTTATTTTTTTTTACAATGGTCACTTTGTTTTCAAAATATTAACAATAGATGAACATATACTAAATTGAATTTTCCCCTTTTACCTCAGAGTTGGAACATAGTGTCCAAATTAAGACTAAGAAAATTACATGCCCCCCCAGTCTAAGTAATAATTGAGTCTGTATGTCTCCCTCTGTGCTCAGCAACTGGCCTAGAATGGGTCGTATTACTTCAGCCATTATCTAGCCCACCAGTTCTTCCATCCCTGGTTGTCTAATAAGACTTGAAAAAGAGGAAAACAGAAGACTGGGAGTTATGAGTTATTAGAATAGGGGAAATTGAGTAGCTTTACCCTCCCGCTTTTCTAGGTGCTACGACAGGGTACTTATTTCCCTTGCCCTAGAACCAAAAGAGAAGCTCAGAAATTTGGGATTGGATATATGAAGAATTTGGTATTAGTCCCAGTTAGATATGTTCTGAGCCACAGAGTATCTAAACTCAACCTAGTACTTTCAACAAATTGAAAGAAAGCTTAAGAAGGAATATCTTGAGTAAGCTTATCATATATTCCTGAATTACGAATGAACATAAACTATGAAAAAGTTCTTGCAATATTTTGAGAAAGAAATATAAACATATAGCCACTATCTAGTACCTAGTTTTTATTTTAAAATTTGGACCAAATATACTTTAATTGTCTCAAAAGTGTCCTTTAATTTTTTTCTACAAAATCATGCTTACATACTGACACTGTGCCAATGAGGGGTGATAGATTGATGATAAATATTCACACATATATATGTTTACATTTACATGGACATAATCCCTACTCTTTTTCAGCATATTATGGGGGTACAAATGTTTAGGTTACATGTATGACCTTTGCCCCACCCAAGTCAGAGTGTCAAGCATGTAGAGACTCAGATGGTGTGCACCACACTCATTAGATGTGATTATACCCATCCCTTCCTGCCCTAAACCAATGAATGTTGCTACCATATGTGCAGATAAGTGTTGATTAATTAATACCAATTTGATAATGAGCACATGTGGTGCTTGTTTTTCCATTCTTGTGATATGTCCCTTAGTAGAACAGGCTCCAGCTCTATCCAGGGTAATACAAGAGCTGCTACATCACCACCGTTTTTTGTGGCTGAGTAGTACTCCATGGTATACATATACCACATTTTATTAATCCATCTATGTATTGATGGGCACTTGGGTTGTTTCCATATCTTTGCAATTGTGAATTGTGCTGCTGTAAACATTCTAGTGCAGATGTCCTTTTTATAGAATGTGTTTTTTTTTCCTTTGCATGGCTGTCTTGTAATGGGATTGCTGGATCAAATGATAGTTCTACTTGTAGCTCTTTGAGATATCTCCATATTCCTTTCTGTAGAGGTTGTACTAGTTTACAGTCTTACCAGAGGTGTATAAGTATTCCTACTTTTCCACACCCATGCCAACATTTATTGTTTTGGGACTTTTTGATAAAAGCCATTCTCACTGGGGATAAGTGATATCTTATTGTGGTTTTGATTTGCATTTCCCTGATGATTAGAGACGTTGAGCATTTTTTCGTATGTTTTTTTGGCCATCATTCTTTCTTCTTTTGAAAATTTTCTGTTAAGTCCTTTGCCCATTTTTTTATACAGTTTGAGTTTGTGTTGCTGATTTTCCTGAGTTCAGTATACCTTTTAGTTATCAGCCCATTATTGGATGTGTAGCATGCAAATATTTTCTCACATTCTATAGGTTGTCTGTTTCCTCTCATGGTAGTTTCCTTGGTTGTGCAAAAGCTTTTTAATTTGATCAGGTTCCATTTATTTATTTTTGTTGTTGCTGTGATTGCCTTTGGGGTCTTCTTCATAAATTCTTTGCCTAGGCCAATGTCTATAAGAATTTCTTCAACATTTTTTTTCTAGAATTCTTATAGTTTCATGCCTTAGGTTTAAGTCTGTTATCCTCCTTGAGGTGATTTTTTTGAGAGGTGAGAGGTATGGATCCTGTTTTAGTCTCCTACATGGGGATATCAAATTTTCTCAGCACCATTTATTGAGTAAGGATTCTTTTCCCCAGTATATGTTTTGTCTGTCTGTGAAAGATGAGATGGCTATATGAGAAGGATTTTATATCTGGGTTCTCAATCCTGTTCCATTGGTCTGTGTCTCTGTTTTTGTGCTAGTACCATGCTGCTTTAGTTACTACAACCTATAGTATACCTTGAAGTCCGGTAAATTGATGCCCCCTAATTTTTTCTTTTTGTTTTTGCTATATAGGGTCTTTTCTAATTCCATACAAAATGTAGAATTATTTTTTCTCGATCTGCAAAAAAATGATGTTGGTATTTTAATAGGAATTACATTGAATCTGTAAATCACTTTGGGTGGTATAGACATTTTAACAATATTGATTCTGCTGATCCATGAGCATCGTATGGTTTTCCACCTGTTTACATTGTCTTTTATTTTCTTCCTCAGTTTTGTAATTCTCCCTGTAGAGGTTTTTGACCTCTGTGGTTAAAATATATTCCCAGGTATTTCCTTTTCTTTGTTGCTATTATGAAGGTTATTAAGTCTTTGATTTGGTTTTCAGTTTCACTGTTGTTGGCGCATATGAATGCTACTGATTTGTGTACATTGATTTGGTAAAGTGAGACTTTGCTAAATTTTTTTATTAATTCTAGTAGTCTCATGGCAGAATCTTTGAGGTTTTCTAGATACAGGATCATATTGTCAGTATGGAACAACATGGTTTGACCTCTTCTGCCCCCATTTGGATGCCCTTGATTTCCTTCTCTTGTTCATTGCTCTGGGTAGGACTTCCAGTACTATGCTGAATAAAAGTAGTGATAGAGGGCAACCTTGTCTGGTTCCAGTTCTAAGCAGAAATAATTTTAGTATTTTCCTGTTCAGTATGATGTTGGCTGTTGGTTTATCAGATAAGACTTTTATAATTTTTAGGTAAGTCTTGTTTTGTTAGGTAAGCCTATTTTGTTAAGTGTTCTTGTCATAAAAGTGTGCTGGATTTTGTCAAAATGCTTTCTCTGCATCTGTTGACAGGATTGTTTGGTCTTTGTTTTTATTTCCATTTATATGGTGAATTACATTTATAGATTTATGTATGTTAAACCATCCCTGCATCACTAGGAGGAAGCCCCACTGGGTTGTGATGGATTAACTTTTGATAATTTGGTTTGCTAGGATTTTTTGAGAATTTTTCCATCTATATTAATGAGGGATATTGGTCTGTAGTTTTCTTTTTTTGTTGAGTCCTTTCCTGGTTTTGGTATCAGAGTGACGTTGGCTTCATAAAACTTGTTGGGGAGGATTCCTTCCTCTTCAGTGTAGTGGGATAATTTCTGCAGAATTGCACCATGCATCTTCTCAGACCACAGTGGAATAAAGTTAGAAATCAACTCCAACAGAAACACATCTCTACATAAAGTCAGGGAAACTAAAAAACCTTCTAATGAATGACCATTGGATTGAGGAAATTAAGATGGAAAGTGAAAGATTCTTTGAATTAAATGATAAAGGAGACAAGGTATCAAAATTTGTTGGACACCGGTAAAGCAGTCCTGAGAAGAAAATTTATATCCATAAGTGTCTACATCCAAAAGACAGAAAGATCACAAATCAATAATCTAATCAATCATCTCGAGGAACTGGAAAAGGATGAGCAAACCAACCCCAAACCCAGGAGAAGGAAAGAAATAACCTAGATCACAGCAGAACTAAATGAAATCAATAATAAAAAAATATACAAAAGATTAGTAAAACAAAATGTTGGTTCTTTGAAGAAATAAACAAAATTGACATGCCCCTTGCTAGATTAACCTGAAGCAGAAAGGAAAGGACTCTAATAAGTTCAATCAGGAATGAAAAAGGATAAATTACAACTCCCCTGGAAATGCAAAATATCATCTGTGAATGCCATAAAAATCTCTATGCACATAAACTTGAAAATGTGGAGGAAATGACAAATTCTTAGAAACACAAAGTCTCCCTAAGCTCAATCAGGAAGAAATAGAATTCCTGAACAGACCAATATCAAGTACCAAAATTGAAGCATTAATAAAAAAACTTCCTAAAAAGAAAAGTCCCAGACCGGATGGTTTCACACCCAAATTTTACCAGACCTATAATTCCTACTCTTTTAAAACTTTTTTTAAGTCTTTATTTAATTTTGTTTTTTAATATTTTGAAGGAATATTTGTTTTTATAATTCAGATAAAATTAATATAGAAGTCATTTTTACCATTTAAAAAGTGTATATATAGTTTTTTGTATATTCATAGTGTTATGCAACCATAACCATCAAATCAAAATATTTTCCTCACCCTAAAATGAATCCCTGTACCCATAGAGCAGTCTGTTCTGTTTCACCCTCTTCCTGGCATGCATTGATCTTTCTGTTTCTATGAATTTATCTATTTTAGCCATTTCATAATCATTCCAATAAATGGCCTTTTGTGTGGCTTCTTTCATTTATCATAGTGTTTTCAGGTTTCATCCATGTTGTAGCATATGGCAATACTTCTGGTTGAACTATGTGTTTTGTTTTTTATGTGGATAGACCATAATTATTTACTCATTCATCACTGAAGTGATGACATTAGCTTGTCTTTATTTTTTGGCTATTGTGCATAATGCTGCTATGAACATTTGACACAAATTTTACTTAAATACCTTTTTTAAATTGTCTATGATATAGTCCCCAGAGTTGAACTGCTGAGTTATATGATGTTTTTAACTTATTGTGGAGCCACAAAACTGTTTTGCACAGTGGCTGACCATTTTACTGACTATTTTACATTCCCACTAGCAAGGTAGAAGGATTCTAATTTTTTCATGCCATTGCTACTTCTTCTTTTTCTTTAAAAATAATTGCTGAGCTGTTGAATGTGAAGGAATATCTTATTATGATTTTTATTTGATGTTTCCAAATCACTAGTGATGTTAGTCATCTTTCATGCACTTCTTGGTCATTTTTATGTCTTCTTTGGAAAAACATACATTCAAATGGTTTTCCATTTTTGAATTGTGTTGCTTCCTCTTAGTGTGAGAAATCATTGTATGTCCTGGAGATATATGTGTATATAGGCAAAATATAAATCAGCAAAAATATCAGAAAAAATATATATCTAATAATAATATGTTAAATGTATCATTTTTGCCCGTGTTGGGAGAGTTTTTTTTTTTTTTTCTCTCTCATTTTTGTGATAGTGTTCCTTACTGAAGAGAGGTTTAATTTGGATGAAGTTCAATTTACCTACTTTGAACTTTGGTGTTTTAAAAACACTACTGCCAAGAAGGACAAAGTAAGATGACTTTATCAAACTCTCCAGTAGTCATCTTCCCACAGAAACATTAACTTGAAAATCACTGATGCACAAATATACCTTCAAAAGAGCTAAGGAAACCAGATGAGAGAACATCATACCTATTTATAGCATAATAAGGGAGGCATTGGAGAAGATAAAAGGGCAGTTTTTCGTTACTGTGTCACCCCTCCCCAAAGCCCAGACAGCACATCATGGAGATGCCAACTGTTTGGGGGAAGGGAAAGGATATGAGCATAGGACTTTGTGTTTGGCCTTAATTCTGGGCCCACTACAATAAAACCTAGCAATTTGAAGATTCTCACATCTGTATTTCAGGCTGTTACCCATGCACTGAGCCTCTGCCTACACTGGCACTGGATAGGAACCTGTAGCACCTGCAAGATGGATTCAAGTTCTGGACTACATCACCAACTGCAATAGCCTTGGGTTTGGCCAAAGATTAATTATAGACAGTTCACTGTGGTCGTGGCTTTGGGTGCCCACCAGCACTGTACCAACCTCAGCAGCCATGGGATTTTAGTCTGAGCCATGCTGCCCACAGTGTTCTTGAGCTTAGAGCAAGCATCCCCTAGCACTGTGCACATTGACAGTTAGCACAAGGATTACAAACAGAAACCAGAAGTCACCAATGGAAAAAATAAGATGCCCACCGATTAACTGGAGAGAGTGAGGTGTATACACTCAAGAGAAAGAATTCAAAATTGCTGTTTTAACGAAGTTCAGTGAATGTTAGGAAATACAGAGAATTGAAATACACAGCATAGAAATTTAACAAAGAAATTGAAATAATTTTTAAAAGGCAAAGAAAATCTCAAGGCTAAAAAATATAATGAAAATACTGGAAAATGCAATAGAGGGTATCAACAGTGGAACTGAACAGGTGAAGAATGACTGTGAATTCAAAGACAAGTTTTTTGAACAGATATAGGGGGCAAAAGGAAAGGAATGAGGAAAGCTTACAGGAACTATGGGACAGGATCAAAAGAATAAATATATATGTGTTCCAGTGGGACAAGAGAAAGATAAAGGGGTGGAAAGTTTATGTAAAGAAATAATTGCAGAAGACTTTCCAAAATGGGAGAAATATGTAATATCCAGGGACAGGAAAGTCAAAAGTATCCAATCAGATTCACTCTAAAATAAAACTACTCAATGACTACTCGGTGTAATCGAACTGTCAGATACAGAGGATCCTACAAGCAGCAAGGAAAAAGGACCAAATAACATATGAGGAAATGCCACTGTACCATGCATCACACTTAGCAGAAATATTACCATCCAAGAGAAAATGGAGTAATATATTCTAGATGGTGAAGGTAAAAAAAAAAGTGTGATGATCTATACTGTGCCCAGCAAAGCTGTCCTTTACAAATGGAGAGATAAAGTTGGGGGCATTCATTACTACCAGACCTTTCTTATAATAAATGCTAACCAGATTTCTTCAAGCTGAATGTAAGTGATATTAATGAATAACATGAAAACATATGAAAGTGTAAAACTCACTGGTAAAGGTAAATACAGGCAAATCAGAATACTCTAATAATGTAGTGGTGGTATGTAAATATCATATCCTTAGTATGAAGTTTAAAAGACCCATTAGTAAAAATAATAATCATAGTAATTAAGAGATAATACAACATAAGAAGATGTAAATTATGACATCAAAAATTCAAGGTTGTAGGTTGAGTTAAAATGTAGAATTTGTTTTATGTAACCAGAGATAACCTGCAATCTTAATGAGCTGTTAAAATCATAAGAATTTTTTGTAAGCCTTGTGGTGGCCATTAAGCAAATACCTATATACAATAAATAAAAAAACCAAGGAATCAGGCCAGGCACGGTGGGTCACGGCTGTAATCCTAGCACTCTGGGAGGCCAGGGCAGGAGAATCGTTTGAACTCAGGAGTTCGAGACCAGTTTGAGCAAGAGTGAGACCCCGTCTCTACTAAAAATAGAAAGAAATTATATAGACAGCCAAAAATATATAGAAAAAATTAGCCGTGCATGGTGGTGCATGCTTGTAGTCCCAGCTACTGGGGAGACTGAGACAAGGAGGATCACTTGAGCCCAGGAGTTTGAGGTTGGTATGAGCTGGGTTGACGCTGGGTTGATGCACTCTAGCCCGGGCAACAGAGTGAGACTGTATCTCAAAAAATAAATAAATAAAATAAAATAAAAAGCAAGGAATCAAAACAAATTACTAGAGAAATTTAGTTAATAAAATAGGATGAGAGTAAGAGAAAAAAAAGAAAGGATCAACAAAACAACTAGAAAATAATTAACAAAATGGCAGTATTAAGTCCTTACCTAACAATAATGGCTTTGAATGTAAATGGACTAATTTCTCTCATTAAAATATATGTAGTGGGTGAATGAGTTTTGGTAAAAACATGACCCCAAAACTTGCTGCCTATAAAAGACTTACTTCACCTGCAACTGCATACACACTGAAAGTGAAGTTTAGGAAAAAGATATTCTATGCAAATAAAAACCAAAGAACAATCATAGTTATAACAAATAGAATAGCCTTTACGGCAAACTGTAAAAAGAGACAAAGAAGTTTATTATGTAATGACTAAAAGGCAATTAAGCACCAGAATATAACATTTGTGTGTATAAGTACACACACGCATGTACAATGTATTAAGCAAATATTGGTAGATCTGAAAGGAGTAGAGTGCAATAAATAAAAGGAGGCTTCAACACCCAACTTTCAACATATTATCCAGACATCTGCACATATCATCCAGACAGAAAATCAAAAAGAAACGTAAGATCCAAACTGCAATCTAAATTAATTAGACTTAACATAGTTACAAAACGTTTTATCTAACAGCTATACAATACACATTCTTTTCACCTTCCCATGGAACAATCTCCAGGATGGACCATCATAAAACAATGTTAAGAAGATTGAAATTATATTAAGTATCTTTTTCTAACCAAAATAATATAAAGTGAGAGATTAATAACAGGAGAATTTTGGAGACCACAGATAAACAAAATTAAACACTATGCTCCCCAAAACAAGTAAGTCAGTGAAGAAAGTAAAAGATAATTTAAAAAAAAAAGACACATGAAAAAGGGAACACTATAACAAACCTATGAGATACAGCAAAAGTAGTTCTCAGAGTGTAGTTTTGCAATAAGTGCCTATCTCAAAACACGAAAGAAAGAAATTCTCAAACAAATCCAATGTTATACTACAAGGAACTAGAAAAATAAGGATAATCTCAACCCAAACTAATATAAGGAAGGAAAGAATAAAGATCGGAACAGAAATAAATGAAATACAATATAGAAAAAGAAAAAGTAATAAAAAAATCAACAAAACAAAGACGGGTTTTTTTGAAAGGATAAAAATTAACAGAACTTTAGCAAGACTTAGGAAAAAAGAGATGACTCAAATAAAATCAAAAATAAAAAAAGATATTACAACTGATACCACACAAATATAAAAGATTGTAGGCGACCTTTATGAACAATTACATCCACCAAAAGTGGATAATCTAGAAGAAATGATTAAGTTCCAAGACACACACAAGGTACCATGATTACATTGTGAAAAAATAGAAAACACAGATAGACCAGTAAGGACTAAGGGAATTGAATCAATTTTAAAAAAAGTCTCTTTTCAAAGAAATATTAAGGATTTGTTGGCATCACTGTTGAATTCTACCAAATGTTTAAAGAAGAGCTAATACCAGTTGTTTTCAAACTATTTTTAAAAGAAAGAGAGAATAATTCCAAATGCGTTCTGTCAAACATAACCATGATACCAAAACCAAAGAAATAACAAGAAAAGGAAACTACAGGACAATATTCCTAATGAACATAGATCCAAAAAGCCTCAGCAAACTACTAGCAAACTTTATTCAACAGCACATTAAAGAAATCATCACCAGAATCACAGAGCATTCACTACACTGATGCAAGTGTGCTTCAACCTCTGCAAATCAGTATATGGTACATATGTAAAAAACAAAGCTAACATCACACTTAATGGGAAAAAAATTCAAACCTTTTCTCTAACATCTGGAACAAGACAAAGATGCTCCCTTTCAAAAGGATAGAAGTGCTGACCGAGAAATTACGCAAGAGAAGGAAATAAAAGATGTCCAAACCGCAAAGGAAGAATGTAAATTGGCCTCTTCCAGACATGATCTTATAGCTAGAAGCCCTAAACACTTCACCAAAAAAATTATAAGAATTAAGAAACAAATTTAGTAAAGTTGAATATAAAAGCAGTATACAAAAATCAGTAGTGTTTCTCTGTGCGAATAGCAAACTGTCTGAAAAAGAAACAAAAAATTTCATTTACAGTAGCTCTAAATAAATAAAATACTTAGGAATAGATTTCACCAGGAACGTGGAAGATCTTTATACTTATATGACATTGATGAAAAAAACAGAAGACACAAATTAGTGCAAAGATATATTAATTCATAAGGAGAATAGATATTGTTAAAATATTCTTACCCCCAAAGCTATCTGCAGATTCAGTGCAATTCCTATCAAAGTGTTTGATTTTCTTTAAAGTAACAGAAAGGCATAATTCTAAATTGTGTATGGAACCTCAAAATCCCCAAAATAGCCAAAGCAAAGTTGAGCAAAAAGAATAAAGCTAGAGATACCACACTACCTGACTTTCAAATATAGTATAAATCTGTAGTAAAAAGCAGCATGCTACTGACATAAGAAGAGATGCATAGAACAATTGAAAAGAATAGAAAGCCCAGAAATAAATCTGTACATTCACAGCTAAATAATTTTTGAGAGGGTACCAAGGGCACACAATGGAGAAAAGACAATCTTCAATAAATGGTGTTGCGAAAACTGTATATGCTTGTGCGGAAAAATGAAAATAGACCCTTACCTTTGTGTATGTGTGGAAATGAACTTAAAATGGATTAAAGGTATAAATGTAAGGCCCAAACTATGAAACTGTAGAAGAAAACATAGGGGAATAACTTCATAACATTAGACTGCAATGATTATTTGGATAGAACTTCAAAAGTACGGGCAACAAATGCAAAAAATGGGCAAATGGGATTACATCAAGTCCTAAAGCTTTTGCACACCAGGATGGTTTACAAGACATACTAAAGGGAGTTTTCAATCTGAAAGAAAAGGATGCTAATGAGCAATAAAAAAATCATCTGAAGGTATAAAACTAACTGGCAAAATCAAGTGCACAGAGAAATATAGAATACTCTAGCATTCTAATTGTGTAAACCACTTATATCTGTAGTAGGAAACTATAAGAGAAACGCATCAAAAATAATACAACAATTTGTTAAAATATAGGTGATAGAAAAAATACAAATGAATATGACAAAAAATCAAAAGTGTAGGGGAGGGAGTTAAAAGTGTCAAGTTTTTAAATTTTTCTTTGCTTTTTTTGTGATCAGAATAATTTCATCAATTTGAAATAATTGGACATGCTTGAGGCTCTGACTTGGGTGGGGCAAAGGCAATATATGTTACATACACATTTGTACTTCCATAATGTGCTCAAATAAAAAAATAAAAGCCAAAAGTAGAGATAAAATAAAATTAAGTTTCAGGAATACTTATAAAAACATATAAAATAATTGGTTTTTAGGTAATTATTTGTAAGCCTTATGATAACCAGAACACAAAAACCTACAGTAGAAACACAAAAAATAAGAAGCGATAAATTAAAGCATACTACCAGAGAAGAATGCACACAGTGAAAGACAGGAAGAGAGGGCTAAAGAATAAACTCCCAGAAAACAAATGACAAAGTGGTAGTAAGGAGTCTTTACTTTCTAAAAATAACATTGCATGTAATTTGACTAAATTCTTCAATTAAAAGTGATAGATTGGCTGAATGGATTTAAAAAACAAAACAAACAAAAAAAACCATAGATGGCCTTTAAGAACATACTTAACCTGTAAAGACACACGTGGAATGAAAATGAAATGATAGAAAAGGTATTATATGCAAATGCAAACAAAAAGAGCAAGAGTAGCTATACTTATATTAGAAAAAATGGGTTTTAAAACAAAAATTAAACAAGGAAGAACGTTATATAATGATAAAGGGGCCAATTTGGCAAGAATACAATTATAAGTGTATATACACCCAGTGCTGGAGCTCCAGTCATATGAAGTAAATATTACTAGAGATTTTAGCTCCACAATAATAGGTGGAGATTTCAACACCTCACTTTCAGCATTAGAAAGATCATCTAGGGCTGAGCGCGGTGGCTCACACCTGTAATCCTAGCACTCTAGGAGGCTGAGGCAGGTGGATCGTTTGAGCTCAGGAATTTGAGACCAGCCTGAGCAAGAGCGAGACCCCATCTCTAGTAAAAATAGAAATGATCTGGACAGCTAAAATTATATGTATAGAAAAAAATTAGCTGTGATGGTGGCACATGCCTGTAGTCCCAGCTACTCGGGAGGCTGAGGCAGAAGGATTGCTTAAGCCCAGGAATTTGAGGTTGCTGTGAGCTTGATGCCATGGCACTCTAGCCCAGGCAACAGAGTGAGACTCTGTCTCAAAAAAAAAAAAAAAAAAAAAGATCATCTAGACAGAAAATCAAAAAGGAATATTGAATTTAATCTTTATTGTAGACCTAATAAATATTTACAGAATATTTCGTCCAACAGTAGCAAATACAAATTCTTATCCTTAGCACATAGAACATTCTCAATAATAAACCGTATGTGAGGCCACAAACAAGTAACAGATTTTTATTTTTTAGATATTTTTTATTTCAGCATATTATGTGGGTACAAAAGTTTAGGTTATGTATATGGCCTTTGCCCTCTCAACCCCCAAGTCAGAGCTTCAAGCGTATCCATTCCTTAGACAGTGCACTCATTATGTAGGTATACATCTATCCGCATCCCCCCAATATCTGCCTGACATCTGATTAATGTTATTCCCAAATGTGCTTTTAGGTGATGATCAGTGAAACCAATTTGCTGGTGAGTACGTGGTGCTTATTTTTCCATTCTTGGGATACTTCACATAGTAGAATGGGTTCCAACTGTATCTAGGAGAACATAAGAGATTCTATATCACCATTATTTCTTATAGCTGAGTAATACTCTATGGTATACATTATCACATTTTGTTAATCCACTTATGTATTGATGGGCACTGGGGTTGTTTCCACATCTTTGCAATTGTGAATTGTGCTGTTCTAAACATTCGAGTGCAGATGTCTTTGTCATAGAATTACTTTTGTTCTTTTGGGTAGATGCCCAATAATGGGATTGCTGGATCGAATGGTAGGTCTACTTGAATCTGTTTAAGGTATCTCCATATTGCTTTCCACAGAGGTTACACTAGTTTGCAGTCCCACCAGCAGTGTATGAGTGTTCCCGTCTCTCCGCATCCATGCCAACATTTATTGTTATGGGACTTTTTGATAAAGGCCATTCTCACTGGAGTTAAGTGATATCTCATGGTGGTTTTGATTTGCATTTCCCTGATGATTAGAGAGGTTGAGCGTTTTTCCATATGTTTGTTGGCCATTCTTCTATCCTCTTTTGAAAAATTTCTATTCGTGTCCTTTGCCCACTTTTTGATAGGGTTGTTTGATTTTTTTCTTCCTGATTTTCCTAAGTTCTAAATAGATTCTAGTTATCAGTCCTTTATTGGATGTGTAACATGCGAAAATTTTTTCCCATTCTGTAGGTTGTCTGTTTGCTCTTGTGACTGTTTCTTTGAGTGTGCAGAAGCTTTTTAATTTGATCAGGTCCCATTTATTTATTTTTGTTGTTGCTGTGATTGGCTTTCAGGTCTTCTTCATAAACTCTTTGCCTAGGCCAATGTCTGTAAGAGTCTTTCCCACATTTTCTTCTAGAATTCTAATAGTTTCACACCTAAGGTTTAAGTCTGTTATCCACTGTGATTTGATGTTTGTGAGAGGCAAAAGGTGTGGGTCCTGCCATGAAACCCTTCTTAAAGTTCTTTAACATGTATTGAAGGACTGTAGGCTTAGATTTTACACTACCCATCTTAGGTTCTTGAATGATGTTGCAGCTTAACAGACAAAGGGCGTGGTTTTTCAGATGTCTGCCTGGCTGCGTCCCTCGTGGGAACTTAGGAGCGTCTTGGCTAAGGTGTACCCATATAAACCCCAGGCCTGGTCGCTCCCTTTAGGGGAGTGAATCACCATTATGTCCTATGACACTGCCACAGAATCACAGGTGAGGACCCACTCAGGTTCTGTAGCCGTAGCTGTGGAACCAGTCAGTCTGCACAGATGGGGGTTTCTCTCAGGTATCTGCCTGGCTGCGTCCCTCATGAGAACTTAGGCGTGCCTTGGCGTAGGTGTGCCTGTATAAACCCGGGGCTTGGTCGCTCCAATTAGGGGAGTGAATCACTGTTATGCTATATGAGGCCACCACAGAATCGCAGGTGAGGACTCACTCAAGTTGCCTATAGCCATGGAACCACAAACAGTCACTCTTCACTCACTCATTCAGACAGGCAGAGGTTACACATTCCCACCCTGGGAATTTCCTGCACTCAGGAGGTGTTCAAGCTCCTCTTCTGTTGTCTGACGGGCCTGACTCTGACCGGTCCCGGGACCTTACCTGGTCTGACGTCTCCAGACCTGATTTGACTTGTCCATCCCTCCGGCATGTCTGGGCAAGTTTGGGACCCCGCTGCCGGCGGGAACTCCCAAGGAGTGAAGATATTCTGCAAAATGGCAGTTGGTACCGGTTCGCTTCTGTCATTGAGGTTCCACCAGTCGCTGTGCCTGTCCCCAAACTGGTGGCTTCGAGGGGAAAGTGTGGTTGATTTTCCCAGTCAGGGAACCAAAATGTTACAGTAAGTGTTACAGCAAGTGGTCCTGAGGACAAATCGAGTGGCACATGGAGAGTTGGACAATCAAGATTTATCTTCCAGTGAGCTCAGAGGGGTCTTGTCACCAAATTTTGAGCCCTGTCTGCCCAATTTTTCCCACTTTTATTAAGTTGGGGTGATCTGAGGGGTGGAGGGTCTCAGGTGACTAATGTCTGCCAGGTAATAGGTTAGTTGATGTGTCAGGTAATAGGTTAGTACTATGTTGATGTACCAGGCAATAGAGTACTTGATAATAGGGTAGTTGGTGTACCAGGTAATAGGTTGGTGTTATGTTGATGTGCCAGGTAATAGATTAGTTGATGTGCCAGGTGTAGGTTATTATTATGCTGATGTGGTCTTCTGTAAGGCATGGTTGTCTCAGGTGGCTGCTGTGCCAAGTAATAGATGGGGGTTTTCCTTATCAGTGCCACTCTATGAAAGCCACCACAGGCCAACTTACATACCGGGCCGGTCAGTCCTTTGGGAGCCCTAATAATAATAACCTTACTTTCCATCCCCCACTGTGGGTGTTCTGTGACATCTCTATCTGCCTGCAGTCCAAGAAACCCTGCACGTTCTCAAAACTATGAGCTCTTCTCGCCATACGTGATCTTAAACTCTCACCTAAGGTCCCTAGTGGCTCTACTTTTAATTCTCATTTTCAAACTGTACGTTCTCCACTATCTAGTACCATTCAGGCCCTAACTATTTCTCTCCAGCAAACCTCATCCTGCCTCTATTCTAACTTCAAGACCAACCATTTTCAACACCCTCCCTTTTAATAATTCAAATGAACTCCATAAAAAGATCTCTATGCCCCTTGTTGGCTGGAAGTAGCTACAGAAGAAAGATCTCTGCCCATTTTCCCAACTTCTGAGTTCATTTTAAATAGAAATTTAATTTTAACAACATAAAAAAGGGAATGTTAGGGTGGTCTTGAATCTCCCCATTTTCTAATAACAGCTAAAGATGAATCTCAAGCTGTCCCTACTCTTTACTGTTTCTCTCTCAAACTTGCAGGCAAACTGCTGGGACTCTGTTTTTATAGACACCTGAAAGAGTCCAGAAAGAATATGTTAATCTTTCTCTTTACATTTCCCCAGCTCACAGTTTTTAGAATTTGTTTAACAGTCTCAAGGTGTTCCTAAGAAGCCCCAAGACAGATAGCAGGCGAGGAAACTCTAGGCCTTTGTTTCCTGCCCAAACCTATATCTCAGGGGCAAAGATCACATCCTTGCAATGGGCCTGACTGCATTTCAGAGATAAACAAGTCTCCAGGAACAGAAAAAACAAGGAAGCAGTCAGAAAGACAATAATGCCCACTTCTAATCTTTCTATTTTTTAATTTTTTCCCTTTCCCATACCTTGCCCTTCGTTTTCTTATATGTATATAATAAAAAGGGTGAAATGTTAAGCTTAAAGAATTCACCCTCCCCAAACTTCCAGCCAAACAAACCTGCCACTCTCCCTTTCCTAGGGGGGTATTAGGCATTGCCAGATCCCTATGGGGATAAAGGAATGGAATGCAAGAGGGGAACTTACTTTCCTTATCCCTCCTGATAACGGCAAGCCTTATCCCTCCCAGCTGTTTGAAAAGAATTTATTACAGCTGCTGTTCTGGCCCAGTTGCTCATTCTCCCTAGAAAACCCTCTATAAAACCCAAGGCTCTCCCCTCCCTTGGTGTGGACCATGGATGCTCTTTTTAGCCTCCACCCATCTATACCCAGATGTTCAAATAAACAGTAGTTTGCTATGCCTGAGGCTTCTGTGTCGCCCTCTTGGCTCTGGACCTAACAATTCTAGTTACCTTTTAACTATAGATTTATTGCAATTCAAATGCTATTTGTGATAGTTGGCAAATTTATTTTCGTTCACATGTTAGTTTCTAAGAAGTTACAATTGATTAGATTAAATTGTGGTAGGAATACCAATAACCTAACAAAATGAAAACATATAATAAAGCTACAGAAATTAAAATAGCTTTTGCTTTTAATGTTGGAACACATTTATCATTTGTATACTAGCGGAGAGGCATACAAACATTCTCTTACAACTATAAAAACTGTATATAACATAGTTGACAACACAAATGAGAAAGGATGTAGTCATCAACAAATGATGTTAAGACAAGTGATATTCCATTACAAAAAATGAAAAGGGTGGAATGTGCCTAGTACACCCCCAGCAAGAGGAGAGTGGTGAGTTTTATAGGAGATTTGGATGGAAGTTTGAGGATGTTGAATTCTTTAACCCTAACATTCCACCCTTTTATACCCCCAAATAAATTTAAGGTGGCCTACATAAGTCACAAAAAATCAAATTCAGTAGAAGGTAAACCAGTCAAAATTTATGGTCCTGGGAAAACTTTGGGTTTTGAAAAGAATTAAAAACAAGAAAATACTAAATATAAATGGAAAGTGATTGATCTTATTATTTAACATTTAAAAACTATGCAACTATATGGTAGTAGCTTTGAAAAGTTTGACCCTATCCATGGTGACAAATTTTATATGTATTCTAACCCATTGGCTGGGCAAGGTGGCTCACACCTGTAATCTTAGCATTCTCGGAGCCTGAGGCAGGAGGATCACTTGAGCTCAGGAGTGGCAGACTAGCCTGAGCAAAAGTGAGATCCCATCTCTACTAAAAATAAAAAATTTAGCCAGGCATCATGGCATGTGCCTATAGTCCCAGCTACTTAGGAGGCTGAGGCAGGAGGATCACTGGAGCCCAGGAGTTTGAGGTGGCTGTGTGCTAGGCTCATGCCACTGTACTCAGGGCAACACAGTGAGACTCTGTCTCAAAAAAAAAAAAGAAAAAAAAAAAGAAAAGAAAAGAAAAGTAAAAGAAAAAAAACCATTAATCACCTTCTCAATTATGAAATTAAACAGGAACTTGACAAAGTTATACCTTATTACTTGCAATGTATTCCATATTTTTTATTATGTTTAAACATTTCTAATTATAACAGACTAGAATTATAGTTCTGAACATTGCTATACAATAACATCATCTGGAGAGAGCTTTTTAAAACATACCTACACTGAGGCTCTACCCAGACAAATGAAATTAGAACTTCTGGAAGTTAGAGCTGAACCGTGATAAAGAGTTCTGGTGATTCTCATTTTATGACCTGCAGTTTGAAATACTGTACCTCAGCCAAAGTAATTTAAAAAGCAAGTGCTCTGGGACCAACTGTCATGATTTGTTTTGGGAGAAAGGAACTTCGCTGGGTATTGGATGTTTAGTGTTAAAACTGGGAAGATCCTGAGAAAAATAGGGAGACCTGGTTTTCTCAACAGAAAGATTTTATATATATATATAAACTCACCAGCTCACAAATGGACAAAAGAGGATATTTTTAACAGTTATAACAAGGAAAAATTAGTACTCATAATGTATAAAATTGTTTTACAAACAATAATAATAATAAAAGAACAAGTTAACTAAAAAAGAACAAGTCATTCCAAAGTAATTTTCTGAAGAGGAAAACTGTAGTCATATAATACAAAAAATTACAAAATTAAAACAACAATGTTAGCATTTCACAGTTATCAAATTTGTAAAAATTTAAATAGTATTAAAGGTTGGTCAAGGTTTAGGAAACTGAAGACTCTTCTACTTGAGGGAACGAATATTAGTACAGTCACTGGTATAGTATAGCGAACTATATTATCCATCAGTTTTACCTCTTTATACTCCATGAAACATTATTGTGAATGTGGACAAAGAGGCATTTACATGGGTGTGCTAATGTTTTTCAAAGTGTCTCTTGTATGGCCAGGTGCAGTAGTTCATGCTTATAATCCCAGCACTCTGAGAGGCCGAGGTAGGAAGATTGCTTGAAGCCAGGAATTTGATACCAGCCTGAGCAAGAGTGAGACCCCCATCACTACTAAACATAGACAAATTAGTTGGGTGGGGTGGATCATACCTGTAGTCCCCGCTACTCGGGAGGCTGAGACAGGATTGCTTAAACACAGGAGTTTGAGGTTGCTGTGAGCTGTGATGATGCCATGGCACTCTAGGCTGTGTAACGGAGACTCTACTCAAAAATAAATAAAGAAATAAACAAAAATACACAAATAACCAATATACCTAAATAATATATATAATATAAATAAATGAACATACAGCTCTGTTCTCCCTCCTTATGTCCTTATTGTCACAAGTTACGTCTTAGCTACTTGTCTATATCTCTTGGGTGTATTGAACTATGGATTCCTGGGCCCTATCCCATACATACTAAATGAATTCTTAGGAGTTGGGGCCCAGAAGTCTACATCTTTAAAAATATGTTACCTTGGCAATTTAAAAACTATTGCTGGTTCCTTAATTAGAAGTGGTCTGGTTTTATTTATTGTTTAGTGTTACTAATTTTTTTGAAAACAAATGGTATTATGTCAGTCCACAAAAACGTGAAGAAGGAAGAAACTGTTATCTATAATGCCTACCCCACTGTAGAGGTCTGTGACCTCCTTAGTTAAATATATTCCTAGGTACTTTATTTTCTTTGTTGGTATTGTGAAGGGTATTGAGCCTTTGATTTGGTTCTCAGTTTGACTGATATTGGCATATATGAATGGGTCTGATTTGTGTCTATTGATTTGTATCCTGAAACTTTACCGAATTCATTTACCAGATCCAGGCATCTTTTAGTAGAATCCTTGGGGTTTTCTAGATACAATAGCATATCATCAGCAAGTGTGGGTTTGATCTCTTCTGTCCCCATTTGGACACACTTGATTCTGCTCTCCTGCCTGATTGCTCTCACAAGGACTTCCAGCTCTATGTTGAATAGCAGCAGAGACACTGGGCAACCTTGTCTAGTTCCAGTTCTAAGTGGGTATGATTTCAGTTTTTCCCCATTCAGTATGATATTGACTGTGGGTTTGTCATATATGGCTTGTGTCATTTTTAGGTATGCCCCATCTATGCCTATTTTATTAAGCATTCTTATCAGAAAAAGGTGTTGAATTTTGTCAAATGCTTTTTCTGTGTCTATGGAGAGGATCATATGGTCTTTGTTTCTGTTTCTAGCATATGTTGAACCATCCCTGCATCTGTGGGATGAAGCCTACTTGGTCGTGATGGATCATTTTCTTGATAACTACCTGGATTCAATTTGCTAGGATTTTATTGAGAATTTTTGCATCTATATTCATAAGGGATATTTGTCTGTAGTTTTCTTTTTGTGTTGCACCCTTTCCTGGTCTGGTATCAGAGTTATGTTGTATTCCTAAAATGTGTTGAAGAGGGTTCTATACTTCTTGATGTTGTGGAATAACTTTTATAGGATAGGCATCAGTTCTTCTTTGTAGGTGTTGTAAAATTCAGGTGTGACACCATCTGCTCTGGAGCTTTTCTTTTTGGGAAGGTTTTTTGTTGCTGTTTCAATTTCAGTTCTTCATATTGGTCTGTTCAGGAATTCTATTTCTTCCTGGTTGAGCCTAGGGAGGCTGTGTGTTTCTAAAAATTTGTCCATTTCTTCCACATTTTCTAGTTTGTGTGCCTAAAGGTTTTTATAGAATTCATAGATGATATCTTGTATCTCTGAGGCATCAGTTGTAATTTCTCTTTTCATGTTCCTGATGGAGGTTATCAGACTTTTCTGCTCTTTCTTAGTCTAGCCAAGGGCATACTGATTTTATTTGTCTTTTCAAAGAAACAACTTTTTGTTTTATTAATCTCCCATATAGTTTTCCTGTTTTCCTTTTCATTTAGGTCTGATATTATCTTATTAATTTCTCTCCATCTGCTAGTTTGGGGGTCTGTCTGTTTCTCCACGTCTTTGACTCAATTCATTAGGTTGTCTATTTGTGATCTGTCTCTTGGCTAAAGCCATTTATGGAAATAAACTTTTCTCTCAGGACTGCTTTAGCTGTGTCCCACAGATTTTGATAACTTTTGTCTTCTTTGTCATTTAGTTCAAAGAATCTTTTGATTTCCATCTCGATTTCCTTATTTATAAAATAACCGTTTAGGAGAATGCTGTTTAGCTTCCATGACTTTGAGCAGAAATGTGAATTTGTGTTAGTGTTAATTTCTACTTGTATTCTGCTGAGATCTGAGAAGATGGATGATATAATTTCTGTTTTTTTTTTTTAAATTTTTTAAGACATGTTTTGTATCCTGGAATACGGTCAGTCTTAGAGAATGTCCCATGAGCTGATGAGAAGAAGTATATTCAGTGGATTTTGGATAGAATGCCCTGTAAATGTCAGTCAGGCCCATTTGTTCTAGCGTTCTGTTTAAGTCCATTATTTCTTTTTTCATTTTCTGTTTTGAGGATCTGTCCTGTGCTGTCAACAGGGTGTTGAAGTCTCCATCTATTATTGTGTTACTGTTTATCATTTTGTTTAGATCAAGTAGGGTTTGCTTTATGAATCTGGGTGTACCTAAGTTGGGTGTATACATATCAAGTATAATTACATCTTCTTGTTGTACTTTACCATTCTCCATTATATAGTGACAATCTTTGCCTTTCATTACTTTTGTTGATTTAAAAACTGAGTTGTCTGAAATGAAAACCACCATGCCAGCCTTCTTAAGCATCAATGCTTTTAAATAAAATCGTACCAATTATTTTTTTCTGACCACAATGTAATAAAACCAGAAATCAATAACAAGAGGAACTTTGAAAATTACAAAATACATAGAAAGTAAACAACAAGCTCCTGAATGACCAGTGAAGAAATTAAGAAGGAAACTTTTAAATTTTTTTGCAACAAATGAAAATGAAAGCACAACATTCCAAAATCCATGGCATACAGCAAAAGCAGTACTAAGGGAGAAGTTAATAGCAATAAATGCCTACGTCAGAAAAGTGGAAAGAGATCAAATGAACAATCTAATGAAGCATTTTAAAGAACTGGAAAAGCAAAAGAGAGCCAATCCCCAAATTAATGGATGAACAGAGATGATAAAGGTCACAACAGAAATAAATGAAGTTGAGAGTAAAATGAAATACAGATAAATGAAATGAAAAGTACATTTTTGAAAAATAAAATTGTCCAAATTTTAACCAAATTAAGAAAAAATGAAACACTCAAATACAATCAGAGACATAAAAGGAGACATTACCATTGATACCACAAAAATTTAAAGGATCAATAGCAACTACTGTGAGCAATTGTGCTAATAAATAGGAAAACCTACAAGAAATGAATAAGTTTCTAGACACATACAACCTATCAAAATTCAATCATGAAGAAATACGTGAGTATACCAATAAGATGTAATGATATAGAAGCATAAATAAAATGTTTCCTACAAATAAAAGTGCAGGATCTCATGGCTTCCCTGCTAAATTCTACCAAACATTTAAAGAAGAAATAATCCTACTTGAACTATTTCACACAAAATCAAGGAGGAGGAAATACTTCTAAGCTCATTCTACAAGACCAGTGTTACCCTAATACCAAAGCCAGATGAACATAACAATACAAAGAAAACTACAGGCCAATATCCCTGATGAACATAGACACAAAATTCCTCAACAAAATACTAGCAAATCATATTCAACAGCACATTAAAAAAATAATTCATTATAATCAATTAGGATTCATCCTACAAAGCAAGGATAGTTCAACATACACTCATCAATTAATATAATACATCTGATCATTACAATAGTTCATTAGACACTGAAAAATATTTGATAAAATTCAACATCCTTTCATGAGAAAACTCTCAAAAGAAAAAAACTGAGTATAGAAAGAACCTACTTTAACATAATAAAAAGCCATATATGGCTGACCCACAAATAGTGTCATAATGAACAGTGATGACCAAAAGATCTAGAAGAGGACAAGTATGCTTTGTAAGTCCATTTTGTGTTGCTATAAAAGAAATGCCTGAGGATGTGTAATTTATTAAAAAAAAGTTTCATTTGCCTCTTGGATCTGCAGATTGTACAATGAGCATAGTGCGGGTATCTTCTTCTAGTGAGGTCTTCAGGAGCTCTCAGTCAAGGTGGAGGTGAAAGAGGAACGGGCATATCATATGGCAAGACAGGAGCAAGAGAGAGAGGAGTTGGTGCCAGCCTCTTTTAAACAACCACCACTTGTGTAAGCTAATAAAGCAAGAACTTATTATGGGAGAGGTCACCACATCATTCGTGAGGGATCCACCCTCATCACCAAAACACCTCCCATGTTCCCAACATGGGAGCACTAAGATCAAATTTCAATATAAAATTTGATGATTAAATATCCAATCCATATTAAATGCCCAGTTTCACCACTCTTATACAACATAGTACTGAAAATCCTCCCAGTACGGTTACACAAGATAAAGAAATAAACGCATTCAAATTGGAAAGAAGGAACTCAGATTGTATTTATTTTTAGACGATATGATCTTATATTTAGAAAACCCTGAAGACCATCAAAAAGCTATAAGAAATGAGAAATGAATTTAGTGAAGTTGCAGGATACAAAATCAAAATAGAAAAATCAGTATTTCTATATGCCAACAACAAACAATTTGTAAAGGAAACCAAGAAAATAATGCCATTTACAAGAGCCATGAATTAAATTGCCTGGGAAGAAATTTAACCAAAGAAGTGAAAGATCTCTACCATAAAAACTATAAAACATTGACAGAAGAAATTAAAAAGGACACTTAAAAAGTAGGACAATACTGTATGTTCATGGATTAGAAGAATACATGTTAAAATTCCCATCCTACCCAAAGTACTCTACAGAATCAATGCAATTTCTTTTAAAATACTAGTGGCATTTTCCACAGGGATAGAAAAATAATCCTCAAATTTATATGTAATTACAGAAGACCCAGAATAGCCAAAGCAAAGCAATTCTGAGCAAAAAGAACAAAGTTGGAGGCATCATGTTACCTGTCTTCAAACTACACTACAGAGCCATCATAACCAAAACAGCATGCTAATGGTGTAAAACAGATGGATAGACCAGTGGAACAGAAGAGAGAACCTAGAAATAAATCCATGCATTTACAATCAAGTTGTTTTCAACAAAACCATCAAGAAGATACACTGCGGTCTGGGAAAGTTGGGTGTTCCTGTGCAGGAAAAAAAATGAAACTATATTTTCTCTATGTAAGACTATGTCATCTCCAAATAGAGATAGTTTATTTCTTTCCATTTGGGAATACTCATTTGTTTTCCTTGATAATTTCCCTGGTGAGGACTTCCAGGACACTGGTGAATTGAAGTAACAATAGGAGACATCATTCTCTTGTCACTGATCTTAGGAGAAACTTCCACTGTTTCACCATTCAGTATATGATGTTATTTTGTGGTTTTTCATCATAATTTTTTATAACATTTATTTAGGCAGTTCTTTTATATTCCTACTTTCTTGATTGTTTTGATTTTCAAGTGGTGTTAAATTTTGTCAGATTTTTTTTGCATCAATTGATATAATTATGTGGCTTTTTTCTTCATTCTGGTAAGGCGTTATATTACATGGGAAGGTATTTTTATGTTGGAATATTTCTGGATTAATTCCCACTTGGTCATGTACAATCCTATTAGATCTAGATTGCTTGGATTTTCTTGAGAAGTTTGTGTATATATATTCACAAGAGATATTTGTGTTTTCTGTTATGATGTCTTTGTGTTTCATATCAGGTTAATACCATACAGAATGTGTTAGGTCATGTTTGCACTGGTATTTTTTCAGTGTTTTAGAATTGGTTTTCATCTTTCTTATTCACTAGAAAGTTTTCTGGTATTGGCCTTTCTTTTTTGGGTCATACGGAGTATTCAATCTATTTATTATAGGTCTGTTCGTATTTTCTATTTCTTAAGTCACTTTTGGTAGTTTGTGTGTTTCAAGACTTTTTCCGTTTCACATATTTGCATATTTTATGCCAATTAAATTGTTGGCGTACAATTTTTGGAGTAGATTTGTAATAACATCACAACTTGCATTCCTAATTTTGATAATTTGAGTCTTTTTCTTTTTTATTCTAAATATTTATAATTTAGTTGATCTTTCCAAAAAACCTATTTTATTTCATTGATTCTTTTTATGTTTTTTCATTCTCCGCTTCATTTATTCCCACTCTAATCCTTATTATTTGCTTCTTTCTATTAAATATTTTCCTTAGTTTTAGTTTGTTCTTCTCTTTCTAGTCCTTAATGTGCAAGGGTAAGTTAATTGGTTTGAGATCTCTTATGTATTCACTTGTTGCTATAAATTTTTCTGTGAGTACATCCGAAGCTGCATCTGAGCAATTTTGATGTACTGTGCTTTATTTGTCTTCATCTCAAAGTATGTTTTAATTTCCATTAGAATTTCTTTTTTGACCACTTGGTTAAGAGTGTAGTGTTTAATGAATGTTTTGTCTAATTTCTACATATTTGTGATTTTTTTCTAGGTATCTACCTGTTATTAATTTTAGATATTATTCCAGTATCTTTAGAGAACATGCATTGTATAGTTTCAATGTTTTAAATTTTTTGAGGTTTTTTTTTTGATCTAACTTATGGTTTTTCTGGAGAATGTTTTACATACACACATATATGTATATATACCAAATTCCTCTAGTTAGTTATTATTCAAGTCTTCTATTTGCTTGCTTGTTTTTTATCATTGTTTTTATGAATAAATGTCGCTTTTCTTTAATTTACAAATAGTAAATATATACATTTATGGGGTAAAATATTATGTTTCCATACATGTATACATTGTGTGATTATTAAATTAGGGTAATTAACATACCCATCACCTAAACATTCATCTTTTCTTTGTGTTAGGAACATACAGTTTTCTCTTGTAGCTATTAATATTTTGGGATATGCATTACTGAACACTGTAGTCACCCTGGTGTGCAGTAAGACACAAGAACTCATTCTTCCTTTCTAATTGTAACTTTGTACCCATTGACTGTCCTCTCCTTTTTCCTTCCCTTCTGAGCCTATGATAACTACCATTCTGCTCTGTACATCGATGGGATCAACTTTTTTAGCTTATGCAGATGAGGGAAAACTGAGAACACGTGGCATTTGTCTTTCAGTGTTTGACTTATTTCATTTGATATAACCTCCCATTTCAAGCATGTTGTCACCTATGGCAGATTTTGTTCTTTTTATGGCTGAATATTATTCCATTTTGAATATGTATTAGTTATTGACTTTTCTATTGCTAGACAAGTAGTTGGGTTTCATATCTTCTCTATTATGAATATTGCTGCCATAAACATGGGAGTACAGACATCTCTTTGAGATACTGTTTTTATTTCCTTTGAATATGTACCTAGGAGGCATGTGATTGCTATTAATAGATCATATGGTGGTTTTACTTTTAATTTTTTAAGGAACTTCCATACTGTTTTTCATAATAGCTCTGCTAATTTATATTCCCACCACAATGCATAAGGGTTCCTTTTTCTCCACATTCTTGTTGTCACTTGTCTTTTGTCTGTTCGATAATAACCATTTTAACTGGAGTGCAATG
This sequence comes from Lemur catta, assembly GCF_020740605.2. NCBI lineage: Eukaryota > Metazoa > Chordata > Mammalia > Primates > Lemuridae > Lemur > Lemur catta. Next base: position 6,159,078 of record NC_059156.1, on the reverse strand, counting down.
ATAGCTTAATGTGATTTTGATTTGCACTTACCTGATGATTAGCAATGTTGAGCATTTTTCCTAAACCTGTTGGACAATTATGTGTCTTCTTTTGAATATGTTTATTAAGTCCTTTTGCCCATTTTTAAATCAGAATATTTGGGTTGGTTTTTTTTTTTTACTATTTTAGTTTCTTAAATTCTGTTTAAATTTAGTTTCATACATTCTGGCCCCTTGTCAAATATATGATTTTCATCTTTAGTTGGACTTTTTTGATATGTATATTTATGTTATCATGTTTGGGAAGTTTTCTTTAAATATTCTTTCTGTTCTTTTCTCTTTTCTTTCTAAGACTACCATCAGTCTTATGTTGGTATGTTTAATAGTGTTTCACAAGTGCCTCAGAGTTTTCTATTTCTATTAATCTCATTTTTTTTGTCATTGCCTATGTCTATCTTTTGACTCCACACTTGACATTCCAATTTGTGACTCTTTGGCAGCTCACATCAGCCTTTCTAATGAATTTTTCATTTCAGTGATTGTATTTTGTAGAAGTTTTGGTGAAAACTAGACCTTTTGATTCAGAGCTCCCTATTTCCAGGATTTCTTATTGCTGTCGTGGTGGTTGTCTTTTTGTGTAGCAGATTTTCTAAAGTAAGTTTTTAAAGTTTTGTCATCTTTGTCATTTGTGACCACTGAAGTCACAGTTTCATTAATTTGGTAATTAGCTATTGATGCAACAGAATTTTTTTTTTTAAACACTAAAAAGTTCTGCTTCTCAGGAACACCTTCAGCACTCAGCCAGGCATTTTACATCTCTTCCTTTGTCTTTATTTTCTGCTTGCACAGAGTGTGAAAGTCTGCCAGGAATTGTCCTCAGTTGTTATTCCTTGTATCAGGTAACTAATGCATCTGCTTTTAAATGACCTTGTGGAGCAAAGAATTTCAAGTTAGTCAATAGTAAGCCATGCTTTTTGAGTTCATCTTTCAGGGAACCAGCAGCAAGGTTAAAACAAGCAACCAAAATTCTTTGAGTGTAGGTTTGTTCTGGTCCCTCTGGAATTAGGAATAGAATAGTGAGCAGTTGTTTTCAAGTCTGCTGCCAAAGTCAGAAGCAAGAAGTCTGAATAAGAAAATGATGTAGCAAAGCTTTCATACCGAGCATCAGCTTTTTTTTCTTGATTAAGTATTTTGCCTATTTTCTGTAAACCCTTCATTAGTATCCAGGGTCCAGTAATGCTGATTGTAACAATACTTGTTTTTTGGATAGCCAGGCTGTTTTAAAAGGTTCTATGAGGTGTAACTGACAAAAATTGTATATATTTAAAGCATACAATTTGATATTATACTATAGATAAGCATTGTGAAATTATACCATCATAAAGGTCATTAGCATATTTATCTCACATAATTATATTTTTTATTGGTGATGTGAACACTTAAGAACTCTTAGCAGAATTCAGATACATTGTACAGTATTACTAACTATGGTAATCATAATATATATTAGACACTCAGAACTGATTCATTCTATAACTGAAAATTGTTATTCTTTGACCAACATACACTAGTTTCTTTCACCCCAAACTCCATTAATCACCTTTTTGATATTCTCTGCTTTTGACATAAATTTGACTTTTGGAGATTCCACATATAAGTAAGATTATGCGGTATTTGTCTTCCTGTGCCTATCTTATTTCACTTAAGGTAATGTCCTCCAGGTTCATCTATATTGTTACACATGACAGACTTTTCTTCTTAATTAAAGATTAATAGTATTTCACTTCATACATATATAAAATATATGTAAAATACATATATTTATTCATTCATCCATTGATGAGCAGTTAGGTTGATTTCTTATCTTGGCTGTGGTGAATTATGTCTTCTCAAACCAGTTAGAATGGCTACTATGAAAAAAAAGAAAATGATTCTAAGTGTTGGAGACAATAAGAAGAAATAGGAACCACAGTGTTGGGGGACTATAAATTAGTACAACCTTTATAGGAAACAGTGTGGAGTTTCTCAAAAAACTACATATGATCCTGTATCCTACCATACTGGTATTGTCCAAAAGAATTGAAAACAGTATCACAAAGACATAGCTGTACTCCCATGCTTAGTCCAATGCTTTTTGTTCACAATAGCCAGATAAGCAGACAGGCTTTTGTAGGTCTTTTACTCTGCTATTTTCACAATGTTTTTCATAGCTGCTTTGTAAACCAATGAAACGTAATGGGTTTGAAAAAAAAGTTGGTACAATGTTTCTGACACTTAATGGGGGAAAAGAGAAAAGATGAGAAACTTCCTGAGCAAATCATAGATTAGGTATATAAATTTTTAATTAATCAAATATTTTCAGTGAGGAGACCAAAAAAAATCTGTTTTGTGGTGCCCCCCTCCCCCCACTGTCTAGGACAATTCTCTTAAGTTTTGCTATTAAAATCACTTTAAATTGTGAAAATATGAATTTACCATTCTAGCTCTATAATTCAATTTTTAAATCTTTCTTAAATACTTAAAGCCCTGTTTTCATTTATATTAACCTGGTATGAATTTATTTGCACAGAAAAAACAATAATGACTTAAAAATGATGTGATTATAGTAAGCTATATGAGGTGTATATTCCCTCATATTGGTATATATTCACTAAATTACATTTTTATATTTACATTCAATCAAATTTTACTTCTGTGAATGATTTGAGGAATAATCATATGAGTTATTTTATGTATGAAGTAATCTAGTTACCTAAAAATTACTTTTACGTATTCAGAGAAGTGAGGTAGCTTTTTATTTTATTTTCTTTCTAGACTACATACAATATAAGTGGGACATAGTGAGGTAACCCTTTACCCCCGCTAACTTTAAGTGTATGACTGCCTTGCTGCCTTCATCAGAGCAATAGAATTTCTTTACCCTTTACCTGTGACATCAGTCTTAAGCCCTAAATGACCCATAGACCAATCTTTCTACTAGTGTGCAATACCACTACTTGAAATATAAACCAGAATAAAGTAAGCCACCAATTTAATCCAAACACTTACTGTTAATTTTTTTAATTTTTTAATATGAAAAAAAAGTTCTAGAAATTCTTGCCTCTGCTATATAATGAAAATATAATTTAGCCTTAAGAAGCAAGAAAATTCTAACATGCTACTACATAAATAAGCCTTGAAGAAGACATTGTGCTAAGTGAAATAAGCCAGCCACCAAACCTAGAGTAGTCACATTCATTAAAGACCAAAAATAGAATAGTGGTTGCCTGAGGCAGTAGAGAAGAGAATATGGGAAGTTATTGTTAAATGGGTATGGAATTTCAGTTTTGGAAGATGAAAAAGTGCTGAAGATGGAAATCAGTGATGATTGTAGAACAGTGTAAATGTACTTAATGTTATTGAATTGTACAAATAAAGAGGCAAATGGTGAGCCTTATGTATATTTTATCACAATTTAAATGAAAAATGATACACTGCAAAAATATGCATGTAAAAAATGATTAGTCATTGAAAATCAGTTAATGACTTTTTTGACCTGTCAGATCAGTAGGTGTCTTGTTATTGTTGTGGTAGTTTTAATACCACCCAGTGTCAGCAGAGTTGGGGGAAAAGGCAGCTCGATAATCAACTGGTAAGGGGTCATAAATTATTACAATTTTTCTGGAGGGCATTTTGGTAGCATGTACCAAAAACTTCCAAATATGCCTTATTTTATTGTCACATTTTCACTCAGTGAAATTATCATCAGGAAATCAGACAGTAGTTGATGGTAAAAATGCAACAAAAATTGGAAACAATATAATTATTCCAAGTGTGAGGGATTCTGTGGATTATTCCATTCATATAGTCTGAGAAGACTGTTCAATGAAATGGATAACTTTTTGCAATAGATGGTTTTAAAGAAACTGTGAATTATCTAAATATTCCTTAAAAATTACAGAATTGTATAAAACAATAACTATAGTATATTCATAATACCATATTTATTATAGTGTTCTATGGCAGTGGCATTTATTAGCATTAGTGATGGTGATTTTTATTCTTTTCTTTTTTTTACTTTTTTATCTTTTCTGCATAAGCTATTCCTCATTTCAGTCTTTTAGTTTTTACTCTTTTTTTTTTTTTGGCTAGGAAACACATTTGTTTTATGCTGCTATGACATAAGACATTCTTTTTTGTTTCACAAATACCACTCTCAATTTATCATTGAAGATGAAAACTACCTCTTTTTTCTGTTTTTCAAGGTACCATTTGTGTTTTCTCAACACAATTCAATGGAAATTTTTTAATTGCTATTAACGTTTGTTTGAATAGCTCTGAAATCCAAGTGTCAATGTCATCCTACCCCTCCTTGAGCTTATTGCTTTGTTTCCTCTTTTTAGGTATCTGGCATAATTTCACCCTTGCGCTCTTGGGCATTTTAGCTCTTGTTCTCCTTCCAGTAATTTTCTTGCCATTGTACTATGCTGGAGTTGGGGTGCTTATCACTGAAGTGGCTGAGGTAAATAATGGATTATGTGGGACATATTTTCACAAAATTTGTGGAGATAATATTCAGCATAGCATGTCAGGAATTTTATTCAGGTTTTCCTAATATGCAGAATGCTCTTTTTCTTGAGAAATTACTATTTCTATAATTTCTAAAGTAACTACTATACTATTTTTGTAACTATAATTTCTTCTGAAGAATTTTAAAGCTGAGACACAATGATGTAAAGCACATTAGCTTTTTAAGATGGACCATTATTTTAGACCAGTTTTAGGTTCACAGAAAAATAGAGAGGACAGAATTAAGAGTTTCCCATATGCCTCTTGTATCCCACACATACACAAATTAACTTTCAAAAATATTATGGAAATTGTTTTTGTTCTGAATTCAAAGGTAGTATCAAGATTTACTACCAATAGTTTTTTGATAAAATGTATCATTTAACCTTATGTCTGTGTCTCTGTTTTTAAGTCAAATGTATTTACTACTAACAGATAACAAATATAAAACCTAGGCTTGCTTAAGTTAATGTCTTCAACTCTGTATTTCACTTTCTTAAACAGTAAACTACTATGATGGCATCAAGACTTTTACTGACACATTGAGAATAGGAAAATTACCTATGAGCAATTGGTTTACAAGATTCATTGTACTGACAATAGTGTTGATATTTGGGATAATGTTTATGTAAGAAATTATTTTATAGATTTATCCATTCAGAAAGTAGGAAAGTAAAGTCTACACAGGAAAATAATGACTAATTTCACACCAACACAAAAGTTAATTAGCAGTCTGGGAAAGATTTTGTTATCATTTTAATGTTCCATATCAGCAAATGGATTTTTTTTGCAGTTGCCAAACATTGAAAATCTTAGACTTTTCTAATATTCTATGTCTTTGACCAAAGCCGTTTCAATTAGTATTTTTTCCATTATTCAAAGTATTCTACTTATTTAATCTTATTTTTAAAAAATTTTATTGTTTTCTCAGATTATTCATAGCTTGTCTACACACATAGTCTGATTTGGCTTTGCCCTCTTCCCTAAGGACTCACCTGCCATTGGACCCAGAGGCCTTTTTGTGGGAGACCTTATCACCTATCTACAGGATTGTCCTGTCACTAATGTGCAAGATTGGAATGAATGTCTAGATAATATAGCCTCTAAGCCTCAGATTGGATACTGTATAAGTACATCAACTTTACAGCAATTAAGCATCCCTGTTAGAGGTGTGTATATTTTTTTCAATATAACTTAATGTTATAAGCACCAATATTTGCCATAGACTGATCCTTTGAATATGTCTATAGATTTATTTTATTCTGATTTTTAAATGGATACTAATATGTATGTTTTCTTTGCTAGACAAGTTTCAGGACACCAGAATCAAATTCTTTATGCATTCAAGCTTACTATGACCAATAACTAAATTTCAATAGCTAAATACACGATCTATGTATGATACTATCTCAATCTATGTTTATATAAATATATATAATGAACTTTCCTTAAGATTATTTCAGAATAGATGAAATACTGACAGTTAATTACTAAATAACTGATATAACCGAACATGAACATCCTATATTACTTTAATGTTCATCAAGAATTTTCATGGGGGCCAGGAACAGTGGCTCATGCCTATAATCCTACTGCTCTGGAAGACTGAGGTGGGAGGATTGCTTTAGTTTAGAAGTTCAAGACCAGGCTGAAAAAGAGCAAGACTCTGTCTCTGTTAAAAATAGAAAAATTAGCCAGATATGATGGTTTACCTGTAGTCCCAGCTACTCAGGAGGCTGAGGCAGGAGATCACTTGAGCCCAGGAGTTTGAGGTTGCAGGGAGCTATGATGATACCACTGCACTCTATCCAGGGTGACAGAGTGAGATACTGGTTGAAAAAAAAAGACAGAGAGAACAAAGAGAGAGAAACAGAAAAGGTGGCACCACACACACTAAAGAGAAGTCCAGAATTGCAGTCTGATGCAAGTATTAGCTGTATGAATGGTGGCATGTCCAAAGGCAACTGGAATAGAGTCACTTTATGAGGCAGGCATAAAGAGGAAATCATCATGACATGAGGTGGTAGTCCTTCAAATTATGCTGATGTGTTGATGTGCCTTCAGCTCCGAATATCAGCCCTCCAGCTGCTTCTGCAAAATTGTATTAATAGGATCTCATTTTATTGATGATATTAAAAATGCAAGTTATGCTCACAGACTGTGTCTTAATGTCTGGAAATGCCCGGGATGCTTGTCTGTAGCTACTGTTGTTAAGAAGTGTGATTTACAGAGCCAGAATAAATTTTAGTAAAGTATTATATATGGCAAAGGAAAAGCTCTAAGAATGAATTGAAAAACATTTTATTCCAAATACAAATCATTTTTAAACTGTTTTGCAAAAACTTTTAAACATATATTAAAAGTTAAGAGAATAGCATAATTAACCTCCATAAATTTTTCTTTGAGCTTCAACAGTTATGAACATCTTACCAATCTTTTTATCTAATCATCACCTAATCTTTTTCAGCGTGTTTTAAAACAGGCGTCCTGACTTTACCATTAAAGTCAGTATGGATCTTTAATAGATAAGACTTTTTAAAAAGGTAACCACAGTATTTTTATCACACCTAAAAAGATTACAAATACTTCCTGGCTCTCAAGTTGTGTTCAGTTTTCCTAACTGTCTTTAGAGTTGGTTTGTTTCATTTGATTGCTGTGTCTTTTAAATCTCCTTTAATGTACCACAGTTTTCAGTCCCATGTACTGGAATGCCATCTATCTATTGAAGAAACAGTCATTGTTTTGTAGAAGTTCCCATGATCTGGATTTATCTGGTTTGTATCTGTCCTCCAAATTCCCTATGAAGTGATTTGTAGACTTTGCTAGACTCATAAACCTATTTTAAAATTGACTGCAAATATTACACCATTTAACGAGGTACACAGTGTCTGCTTGTAGCTTATTTTTATTGACATTGAGATTGTTTAGTTGGCATACCTGATTATTTAATGTGGAAATGTTAGTGAAATTGATTTTTCTTTGAGAGATTGTTAATGTTTTCTAAAACCTTAAATGGCAGAAGTCAGTATATAATTTGCAATATGGTCTTCATTAAGAAAAATAATCCATTATTTTATACTTTTAAGTTTTTATAACTTTTCTATACTTCTTACAAACTATGTTGAACTACAAAGACTAACCTAACTCATTAATCAATAGATGTACCTCTAACGGGAACCTTAGTGACTACAAAATCACTTAACGTATATATTAGAGTAATTTTAATGACAGGGCTGGCCACTGAAGCTATGAATTGGATTTTTGCCCCTCAAAATTCATAAATTGAAGCCCTAACTAATGTGAACGTATTTGAAAATAGGAACCTTATAAGGAAATAAGAAAGGTTGAATGAGGTCGTAAAGATGGAACTGAATCTAGTAAGGTATTCTTATAAGAAAAGGAAAAGAGGCTAAACCTCTTTTTCTCACACATACACACACATGAGAACACAGCAAGAGGAAGGCCAGCAGCAAGCCAGGCAGACAGCCATCACCAGAAACTGACTCAGTTCACACCCTGATCATGTCCAAGGTTGTGGCAAAATAAATTTATGTTGTTTAAACCACACAGTCTGTGGTATTTTGTTATGGCAGCCTGAGCTAAGACAAATTTTGTTATCAAAAGTGGGGTTCTATTGTAACAAGTACTTAAAAATATGAAAGTGGCTTTGGAACTGGGTAAAGGGTGGAAGCTGGAGGAGTTTTGAGGTGAATGCTGGAAGAAGCTTAGATTGCCATGAACAGAATGTTAGTAAAATTATGGAGTAATTTTAATGACAGGGCTAGACTCATTCTGGTAAAATATCAGAAATAAGGAATATGTTATTGGACACTGTAAAAAGGCCATCTTTATTTTAAAGTACAGAAAAGTTGGCTGAACAATGTTTATTTTGTGTTGTAAGATAGGACTTGTTAATGGTGAAAATGGACATTAAGCTGATGAGATTTCTAAGCCATGTGTTGAGGGATTTTCTTGTTTCTTTCTGGCTGCTTATCCTTAAATTTGAGGAGAGAGAGATTACTCAAAGATAGAATTGTTAAGCAAAAAGGCATCAAATCTGAAAGATCTGGAGAATTTTGCCTATATATATTGCAAAACAATGAGAAAGCATGAACTGAAACCCAGCCAGTTTGAACTGAAGAGAACAGAGATGGGATAAAATTGCCTTCTTTCACTTGACAGAACTATTCAGCTGTAAACATGGGTTGTTCTTCAAGAAGAGGGAAATACAACCTGGAAGGCAAGTCAGAGATTTGGATCACCTTGGTTTTGGCAGACAATATATGCTTCATCTAAAGGTGTGAGGGCAGAAATGTCCTACAGAGCCATGGTGTTGGGGCACTCAGAGCCTTGGGGATGGAACCCCACAACGACAAAGCTACAAAGGCTACATTGGACTGTGGGTTTAACACTGCTGCCCTTCCAGGGCTAGGGGTCAAACCAAGCCAAAGAGGATGATTCTCAAGCCTTAATATCTCATGGAAATTGTGTTACTAAGGTTTGGGCTTCTGTCAGACCCATTAGCCCTTTTGTTTTCTTCTGATCCCTCCATTTTGAAATGGGAATAACTATTCTATATGTTTTGCTATTGTTTTTTGGACATAAATTGGTCTCCTAAGTTATAGCTGGAGAAGAATTTTGCCTTAGTATGAATCATACCTCAATTCTCTCTCATATTTAGTTTAGATGGTATTTAGATGAAACTTTGGACTTTGGACTTTGGAGTTGATGCTGGAATGATTATTTTCCACATGAGAGGGGCATGAATTTTGTGTGGCTAAGAGCAGAAAGTTCTGAACTGAATTGTGACCCACCCAAATTTATATGTTGAAGACTTGACCCCCAATATGACTGTATTTGGAGATAGGTAGGTAATGTTAAATGAGGTCGTAATAGTGGAACCCAACCCAAAAGGATTAATGTCTTTATAAGAAGAGGAAGAGAGACTAGAACTTTTTTCCCTCTCTCTCTCTCTCTCTCTCTCTCTCTGATTTTTGAGGACACAAAAACAAGACAGCCAATAGCAAGCCTGGAAAAGAGCCCTCACCAGATGTGGACCACACTGGCAACATGATCTTGGGCTTCTATCCTCCATAACTGCAAGAAAATACATTTCTGTTGTTTAAGCTACCCAGTCTGTGGTATTTTGTTATGGAAGCCCAAGCTAAGGCAGCCATGGATTAGCAGCAGTTTATATTCATTTAGGCAGCTTTTTTTGTCTTTCCTTATGAATTAGTTGTGAATGATATGCCCAAATTTGAGGCCAACAATCAAGAGATATTCATATCAAATTTAGAATAGAATTCAGTACACTTTCTGAATGTACATAGTACATTAAGATTGTAGAGGTTCTTTCTGTAGTGAAATTATGAAACTTCTAGACTTAACATTTCCTAACTGTCTTCTATACTGGGGTTGTCTGACTATCTCTCACAGTTTAATGAATATTCCTGGAATGTTCCTGGACCTCCCATTATAGTGTTCAGTTGGACTGGCCTCTCATGATTAATAGAAAATGGAATTGGATTGGCATTTCCTGACTGATAGAAATGTTTTAATGTAAAAATTATCTGTAGCATCCATATAATTCTTAATTACAAATTATAATTTATAGATTATAATTATATATTGTAGATTAACAATCGAGTCAATAAAAAACTGCTTTATTTGATTACTAGAAAAATTCTGAAAGTAGATGAGTAAAGTCAATAGAAAAATGTTGAGTTTAGTTGCCTCATGGAAACTAAAATATTAATATTTATTGGAAAATTTTGCATGCACTAAATTTTGCCAGGTAGAGCACAACCATGGATTTGGTTGAAATTATCACCATATAACAAAGCCTAACTTAGAGATCCAACATGTGGTAACCTAAAATCCAAATCCAGTACCAACAGATATGCCAAGTTTGACATGCATAGTATTTTTTGTTTTAATTTGAATTGCTTGTCAATGTTTAGAAATGAGTAGACTTCATATAAAAGTCCAGAATATCTGGCTTCTCTTGGGAAGAATCTGGCAACACTGATGTGCCAGTTGAGTGGCTTGACTAAACCCCTTAGAAAGGGGGATTGTGCTATTTAGTTCTTATTGTTTTCCACACATATCTGCTTCATTTATTTGATATGTGTGACCCCTGTAGGCTTTTATATTTTCAATCTTAGTACTCACTTGTATCAACGTGTGTCAACAATATTACCAGTATTTCCTCTTTTTTTACTTCCAATTATGTTTGTACAGTCCTCCATGAGAAATTGGTGTTAGATATTAATTAATTTTAAAAAATAATTGCTGATGAGGAATAGAACATCATTTATATATTACAGTAAGATTTGGTTGGTAACATATGTACATATAATAACAGCTCATTAAATATTCAAGATTGACAAACAACAAATATTACCATGAAACCTAATGAGATCCTTACACTCTGGTTGTATGGGTGTGTACATTTATTTGAAAATAGTGTTACTTCTTGATTAGAAATTGGATATATTCCTTTTCCATCATGTAATATAAAACACTACAACAAGTAGAATCAAACTGAGCTCTATATAGTTGTTTCTGAATTCATATACTGTTTTATTTAGTCTATTTTGCCTTGAAAGAAAAATTGTGATTACAAATATACTTCCATAAAACAGATTCTAAAACTATTTCTCTTTAGCATACAAACGGCTAGATGGTTCAATTGAATGTTGCAACAATCACAGCCTCACAGATGTGTGCTTCTCCTACAGAAATAATCTTAATAAACGTTTGGTAAGTTATTCCTAAAATGGTTTTCTTTGACTTATGTAATTATTATGAAAATAAATATGTAGAATTAAAGTAGGATCTTTGAAAATTTTCTCTTTTACCCTCTTTATTTTAACCATTTGTTAAAATCTGTACATTTCATTTTTTTATTGATTTATGGAATAGAGGTACAGATTTTGTTATATGGATATATTGCATAGCTTTTTGTGTAACCTCCAGTTAGTGTACACGGTAACCATTAGGTAATTTCTCATTATACACCCCTTTCCCAACCTGTGCACTTCTGAGTCTGCAATGTGTATTATTCCACTCTCTATGTCCATGTGTACTCATTACAAAATCTGTACATTTTAAATGTTACATTTCTTTGAAAATCTTTAAAATATTATAATGAAATTATCTTATTTGGTCCATATTCTACTTGAATCCAGTTTGTAGTAGATATACATAAATGTCTTATGTTTTATACAAGCTACATTACCATTATGCTAGATGACACAAAAGATATAGAAGGCATTTAACTTGGATTTTTTTGTTAATAAATCACTTATACTTGACTAATTAATACTTTGTTCCCAGCACGGATGTCTGCCTGCCCGGAAAGCAGTTGAAGCCACCAAAGTTTGTAGGACCAATAAAGATTGTAAAAAAGGATCAACTGCAAGTTTCTGTATAGTGCCATCTTTGGAAATTCACACTCGCTTAATGAAAGTGAAACATTCGTCTCAAATTGATACATTGTACATAGGACATCCACTGCACCTTCACTACATGGGTAGGTATCCTAGTAGATCCTCAGAAAATCACTATCATACATACTCACAGTGGTGGAAACTCAGTGTCAATTCTTGCACTGATTTTATGACTTACCACTTATCAAAGCTTTGTTAACTTGTATTTAATAAACATTAAATGAATGTTAGGCAGGAGGCAAAATTCTGAATTTATAAGGCCAGATGCAGCTAAAACCCATCCCTGCCCAAGGATAACATTTTTTCTTCACCACCTTTTATGCCCATAGCAAATACATGCTTATAAAATTTATTCAAGTTCCTCAAAATGATGGCAAGAGCAACATGCTTTAAAGAATTTCAGGATGCAGAGAGATGTAACCAAGAAGTAATTTTCACATAAATTTTGCATAAATACAATTTCAAAATGGGGCCAGTATAACTGTTTAATAGTGGTAATATGGGGCTCAGTATATAACTTCTCCATATGGCTGAAGATCATACAGTGTAGCTCATATTGCTTTAATTTGTGTTACTTTCTTAAATAAAAGATTTATTGAAATACAGTTCACATACCATACAACTCATCCGCATAAAGTATACAAATTATTGGCTTTTAGTATATTTCTAGAGTTGCACAAACTGTCACCACAATTTTAGAACATTTTTATCACTTCTCAAGAAAACTTTGTACTCAGTACTCAGTAGCAATTATCCCCGTTTTTCCTTTTCTCCAAACCTTGGCAACCATAATCACTTTATATGTATATTTGCATATTCTGAATATTTCATATAAGTGAAATGAAGCAATTTGTAACCTTTTGTATCAGATTTAGCATAGTTTTTTCAAGATTCATGCATATTGTAGCATTTGTCATTACTTCACTCCTTTTTAGGGCTAATACTCCATTATATAGGTATATTGTATTATTTATCCATTCATCAGTTGATAGACATTTGAATCATTTCTTTAAAAAGGTTTCTCATTTTATACTCATACTAATAGATACAATCTGGATCATCCTCCTTATTAGTTTGTTGCTAAGTAACTCTAGAGTTCAACTATTAAATGCATCGTGAATGAAGCAGTACTACCAATTAGAGTAATTCAGAAGTATGTCCCGTGGGTTCTACATAATTACAGGAAAGGAGCTTTAAATGTTTGAAAAACACTGGATTGTGAAATACAGAGGGGAAAAGACTTTAATAATGCCCTCTTCTTGTTGCTTGTTTAAGCAGTGAAGATAATAACTAGCAAAAGATGTTAAGTGACATAATATAATTGTAGTAAATATAATTTTAATGTTTAAAGAGTATAGTCATTTTTATTAAATTCTAGTATATATTTTCCAGTCATGTTCTGCATTTGGTAACCATACCAAATTACTACATTGTGTTGCTTTGTGTTATATGCTTTAGCACAATCATTAGTTTGTGTATGTGAGGCATATAGCCTGTCTGCATACAATGGGGAAGAGATAGGCTAGCTCAATATTGGGCCATAATTTGGAAAGTCTGGCTAAACGTTGATAAAATTCATAATGTTTTTCTTATGTGGTATGAATAACTTTTTTTTCTCTTTCAGTAAGCGTAACCAGTTTTATCCCTCGTTTCAACTTTCTAAGCATAGATCTGCCAGTGATTGTGGAGACATTTGTCAAGTATCCTTTCTAGTGTGAAATGTTTAAAAGTGTACTACTTGTAGCTTGAGCAGTCTTGTCGTGGTTATAGCCTTCATAGACCTTACAAGTATTAATTATAATTGATCAGTTTTAAAAGTGGCTTTACTGTTGAAAGGAATCAAATTATGATAAAGTTAGAGGAGAAAGATTGATAAGGGATGAGGAAAGATTATGATGAAAGGGAACAAACCCAGAATACAAATTGAGAGTTGGCTGTACAGATCTCTAATTTTTCTTTTAAGTAAAAAGGAGATGAAAACCTCAGTCTAGGAAGGCAGCAATTCTGCCTAAATGGGAGATTCATATGCATTATCAGGAATTGTATAAATCTATTTCACTGGTTCTAAGGAGGAATGGGTAAGGAAATTGCAACTAGTGTCCACTATTAAAAAACAAAAAACAAAAAAACTGGGCTCTGTGGCATATTTTTATGTTTAAAGATATATATTTTAAAAATTGATTATTACGTAGAATTTGAATAAACTAAACAATTTGAAAGTTTTATTTTTATTGTTTTAACATCTTGGATTTTTTCAATGATTTCCTTATAAAAAGCAAATTGAAATAGTGAATCGTTCTTTAAAAAAAAGAAAAAAAAAATATATATATATATATGTCTTGTTGTCTGCAGCTTTGTCTCAGATTTTATGCTGTAACCTGATAGATTATTGTAAAATTAAATACCGTTCAAGGATCAAAATCCTATGTTTCCTAGTATAAAATACTTTATATAGATAAAAAATAATTTTCTCATTTATTTTAAAATTCTTTTTCTTGGTATATTATTAAAGGTACATATCAGAGCTTAGCAAACTTTTGTCTCTAAAGGACCAGATAGTAATATTTTTATGACTTATGGGCCATACAATATCTTTCACGAATACTCAGTTTTACTGTTGTCAATATGAACGCAATCGTAGGCAATATATGAAATAGAACAAGCATGACTGTGTTGCATTAAATCCTTTTTTACAAAAACCTGATGATAAGTAGGAGTTTTGTCTGTGGACTGTATTTTGTTGATCTCTGCTTTGAACTTATCTTCTTGGAAACTCATTAAAAATTAGTTTAGTATATAAATGCTTGGCATTTATTTTAATCTATTTGAAAGTTTTGAACTTCATAACAGTATAAACTCATTTCTCATAGACGAGTTTTAAAAAGGGAATGTTCACTTCTGGTTTCTGGTCAGCCTGTATGAAGCTTAAAAATCACCAATGCATTCATTCTACCAACAAGTAAAAAGCTAAACAAACTGAAAAATCATCAGCTTGTTTTAAATCTCACAGACATTTTAGATCTGTCAGAGTACTGACTCATAGGGAAAAATGATTGCCAAACATTTGGAAAGATGGAGAAGTAGATATAATTAAGTCTTACTGGAGTAGAAACCCATGAACAGAAACTTCCACAAGAACCAATTTTTCCGATAGGAAAATCTAGACTGTGATTGTCAAATTGCTGGAAAATGTGTGGAACACTTTGAGAGTTTTTTTTTTTTTTTTTTTTTTAAGTTACAAAACTACAAAGGGGCCAGGCGCAGTGGCTCACACCTATAATCCTAGCACTCTGGGAGGCCGAGGAGGGCGGATTGTTTGAGCTCAGGAGTTCAAGACCAGCCTGAGCAAGAGTGAGACCCCGTCTCTACTAAAAATAGAGAGAAATTATATAGACAGCTAAAAATATATAGAGAGAGAAAAATTAGCCGGGCATGGTGGCACATGCCTGTAGTCCCAGCTACTCGGGAGGCTGAGATAGGAGGATTGCCTGACCCCAGGAGTTTGAGGTTGCTGTGAGCTAGGCTGACACCAAGGCCCTCTAGCCTGGGCAACAGAGTGAGACTCTGTCTCAAAAAAAAAAAAAAGACAAACTACAAAGGTATCAGTTACAGAGGAGAGCCACACTTAGTGTGAATTACTTTCAGGAATGCTGCCAGGTCCTCACAGTGAATACCAGAGAAATGTCTTCTTGTGCTTCCAGCAGAGGGAGGAAAAGAAGAACCACTTTGAAATGCATGCGACCATTTTTATTTTTTATCAAGACCTGCCCTCAGAAACTATTTTACCCACTATTTTACCCAAGCCTAAGCAACCTAAGAGAAAGGAAATACCCAACCCCACCAACTCCTAGACATCCTGTTGCACCTTAGAAGAGAAAGCGAGAGGCACTGGTGCAAATCACCACCTAGGGCTCCAGGTTGCCAAAACACAGAGACCTAATTAAAGGATTAAATAATTCTTTCCCCCACATTTTATGACCTCATAACTAGGGTTTATTTGTGGCAGTTCCTTTTAACCACCGTACCATCTCTACCTTCCAAAAAAAAAAAAACTTAGAAAACATGCTAAAGGCCAGAATACTTAAAGAGACTGAACAAGCCTCAAAGCTAGAGTCAGATATGTCAAGAACATTGGAGTTATCAGGCCAGGAGTTTTAGCAAAACTATGAATAATATGCTAAGGGAATTAATAGAAAAAATTGGAAAACATGCATGAACAAATATGGAATATAAGCAGAAAGATGGAAATTTAAAAAAAATGTAAGAGATAATAAATGAATGCCTTTAATGGGTTCATTAGTAGACAGGACATGGCTGATGAAAGACCCTCAGAGCTTGACAATCTGACAATAGAAATTTCAAACTGAAAAGAAAACGGAAAAAAGACTAAACACTGACAAAACCAGAATATCCAAGAACTCTAAGTGTACAAAATTTACAACATACGTATAATGGAGATATCAGGAGGAGAGAGATGAACAGAAAAAAATATGAAAAATTATAACTGAGAATTTTCTCACATTAAAGTCAAACACCGAGCCACAAAGAATCTCAGAGAACACTAAGCAGGCTGCATGCCAAATTCTACATGCAGGCTTATCATGTTAAAACGTCAAGTGATCAAAGATTTTTTTCACAAAAAATCTTGAAATAACCCAGGGGGAGGGGGGAATCTTAACCTAAAAAGTATCAAAGATAAGAAAGATACTCAACTACTTAGAATTATGCAAGCAAGAAGTGAATTGAGTGAAATATTTTGTGTTTAGAAGAAAAGCAAGCCAGAGTTATTTCTCCTAGTAAAATATCTTTTTAAAAATTAAGGACCTGTCACAGACAAACCAAAATTAAGAAAATATGTTGCCAGTAAATATTCTTATGAAAAAAAAAGTTACAACGATTGCTTCAGCAAGAAGGAAAATTATATGTCAGAAATTCAGAACTACATGAAGAAAGGAAGAACATTAAAGAAAGAATAAGTAATGATAAATACATTTTTTCACATTTTTTATGTAACAACTGTTGATGTGTTCAACCATAAAAATGCTTTTGCATAAGTGAAATGAATGACACATGGGATAGGGAGGTATTAGGAATCTTTTTTGATATAATTTATTTGTGTTGCCCATGAAGTAATGCAGTATTCTCTGACGTTTATTTGGATTAGTTGTCAATGTATATTGCAAACTCTATGATAACAATTAAAATCTTTTTAAGGAAGTACAATTGATAATGCTAACAAAAAAGAGCAAATTGAATTATATAAAATGTTCAAAACCACAAAAGTCTGGAAAAGTATGGAAGGAAAAATTGAAACAAAGAGGAAAGACAACAAATACACAACAAATATGAAACATATTTGAAACAAATATGAAAAATACTTCTCCAACTACATCAGTACTCACTTGAGGCATCAGTGGTCTAAATTGCCCATTAAAAGAGATTGTCAGAGCAGATTCCAAATACAGGTTCTATCTGTAAGAAACCTACTTTAAATACAACTATGTATAATTAAATAATATTAAAAGTAGAAGGATGGAGAAAAATGTACCATGCTAGCACCAATCGAAAGAAAGTTACAGTGCCAATATTTTAGGCAGAGGAGACTTCAGAGCGAGGAAAGTTATCGGAGATAATGAGAATTATTACAGAATGGTGAAGGGGTATGTACTCCAGAGGATGTAGGAATTAGTGTGCACTTAGCAGAGAGCTTCAGCATACAGAGACAAAAATTTATAAAACTGCAAAAAGAAACAAGTGAATCCACTATTATACTTGGAGACTTTAAACACTGCTCTATCAGAAATGGACAGACGCAACAGGCAGGAAATAAGTAAGGACATACTTGAACTCGGTCCTGTCAATCAACTGGATAGATTTAATATCTATACATTACTTCATCTGCTCTCAAATCCCAGTGGAATTAGCCTAAAAACCAGTAACAGGAAGATAACTAGAAAATCCCTCAAAATAAGGAATTGCGTCAAGGAAGAAATCTCTAGAGAAACTAACAATTTCTTCTGGGAAAAAAAAAAAAGCAGTGAATACTAAAATACAGCCTTTTTAGAAAAATGTGTGATGCAGCAAAAGCAATGCTAAGAGGGAAATTTGTATCACTAATTGAGTCTATTCAAAAAGAATAATGATCTAAAATCAATAAGCTTCCACCCTGGAAAACTACAACACTGTTCAAATTAAATCCAAAGTAAACAGAACAAAAATAAACATTTGAGCATGAATCAATTTTAAAACATAAAATTAGAGAACAACCAAGCTACAAGACTGTAGAAAAATTAAGAAAAAAAGAGATGACACAGATTGCTACAGTTAGAAATGAAAGAGGGGACAATACTACAAATCCTGTGGACATTAAAAGAATAATAAAGGAATGATATTAGCAACTCTCTGCCCACAAGTTTTATGATTTGTATGAACAGGACCCATTTCTGGAAAGACACAATCTGCCAAAACTCACATAGGTAGAAATTGACAATTTGAATGAGCCCATATCTATTAAAGAAAATAATTCACTAAGTTGTAACATTCAAAAACAAATATAACAAACTCAGATTTGTTCACTACAATTTCTTCCATCTCTTTCAGAAAATAAAAACAGAAGGAATAATTGGTAACTCAAAATGAAGCCACCATCACCATATTACCAAAACCAAAGACAGAACAAGAACGCTACTGACCAGTATCTCTTAATGAATACAAATACAAAAATCTTTGATAAAATATTACAAATATGCAGAACTGATTCAATATTTGAAAATAAATTAATGTATTCCATCACATCAACAAGCTAAAGGGAAGAAAAGTATCTTGATATATCAATCAATGCAGAAAGAACATTTGGCATTACCTTACACCCCTTCATGGGAAAAAAAAAGAAAAAAACCTCTCATTAAACTAGTAATCCAGACTTTCTCAAATTAACGAAGAACATCTACAAAAACCCTATAATTAATATTATAGTTACTGGTGAGAAAGTATTCATGGTATGGTCAAGAACATGCAAGGATGTCCTCCCTCACAGCTGTTTTTCAATGTCATATTAGAAGCCCTAACTTACACAATGAGACAATAAAGGGAACTAAATTGCCTATATAACAATAATATACATCTGTGACATGAAATAAAAATAACATTTGTATTAAAAATGAAAAGAAATACTGAGATATAAGTTGAAAATATGTTCAAAGTCTATATGAGCAAAACTACAAACTCTGATAGAAGAACACAAAGCAAAATAAGTCTGGAGATACTATATGTCCATGAATAGGAAGGAATACTCAATATTGTCATAATCTTAGGTGTCCCCCACTTTACCTGTAGATTTAATGCAGCCCAGTCAAAATCCTGGCAGGTTATTTTGTGGATATTAAAAAACTAATTCTAAAGTTTATCTGGAGAGGCAAAAGATCTGTAAGTATTCAACAGAATATTGAAAGAAAACTATGTTAAAAAACTGACATTAGTGAATTTCAAAACACACTGAAAGACTGTAGTAATCAAAACAATGTAGCATTAACAAAAGAATAAACAATTGGAAGGGAAGAAAGAAGAGAGAGGGAAAGAGAAAGGAAAGAGAAAAAATAGAAACAAAGGAAGCAGGATGGAAGGAGAAAAAAGGAAAGAAGGAAAAAGAAAAAGGAAAATAAATAAAGGGAGAGGAAAAAAGAAAGAAAAAATCCAGGCACAGCTCTTAAACACTTCACAAGAAAATAACTGGAAATGAATTATAAAGTGTAAAACTCAAAACTATCAAACTTTTAAAAGGAGATCTGAAAGCCCTTGTATGCGGTGATGACTTTCTATATAATACATCAAAGACACAATTCAGGAAAAAAAGAATTAGTATGCTAGACCTCATTAAAACAAAACCTTCTGTTCTGCTAAAGACACTATCAGGAAATGAAAAGAGAAGGCACATACTGTGAGAAAATATCTGCAAAAAAGTGCCAGATAAAGGACTGTTTTCCAAACTATACCCCGTTCCTAAAAAAAGAAGACAAAGCAATTACAAAATGATTCAAAGACCTAAACAGACACCTCACCAAAGAAGATATATGCAGTTAATAATCATATGAGAAGATGCTGCACCTTAAGTCTTTGGGGAATTGCAAATTGAAATGAGGTACCGCTCCATACATCTTAGAATGGTTAAGATGAGTGCACCAATTGCTGGTGAGGATGTCAAACAACAGGAACTCTCATTTATTGCTGGTGGGAATGCAAAATGGTATGGCCATTTGGGAAGACAGTTTAATAATTTCTTACAAAACTAAATATTCTCTTACCTAATGATCCAACAAGTGTGGGTTTTGGTACTTTCAAAGGTATTGAAAACATTCTCACATGAAAATCTATGCATGGATGTTTATACCAGCTTTATTCATAATTCCCAAAATTGGAAGAAACCACCATGTCCTTTGTTAGGTTACTGGGTAAAGTGTGATACAACCAGACAATAGAGTATTATTTAACACTGAAAATAAATGAGCTATCCAGCCACAAAAAGACATGGAGGAAAGTTAAATGCATATTATTAAGTGGAAAAATGCCAATCTGAAAAGGCTACCTTTTGTATAATTCTGAGAATATGACATTCTGGAAAGACAGAAACATGGAGACAGTGAAGAGGTTAGTGGAAACCAGGAGTTGGAAGAAGAGAGGATGAATTGGCAGAGTAAAGAGGATTTGGGGGGTAGTGTATCTGTTCTGTATGATGGTACAATAGAGTATACATGTCATTAAACATTTGTCAAAACCTATGTATAACACCCAGAGTGAACTTTAATGTATACTACAGATGATGATATGATGTGTGTATATATGTAGGTTTATTGCTTGTAACAAATCCACCTTGATAGTGTGAGAGGTAGATAACAATGTAGCTTGTGGGTGGGTGGGCATAGGAAATATATGGGAACTACTGCTTCATGCTCAATTTTGATTTGAACCTAAAACTTCTCAAAAATAAATTTTAGTTTATTTAAAGAAGTAAAAGGAAGGAAATGGCCTATATTATTGAAAAGAAACTTAAAGAAAGTAGAGCTATTAACTGTAATTCAGTCTTCTGTAATACTGAATACCCTTTTGTGACTCACTGAATTGTGTCTGTTTCTAAGACCTTACAATCTGCTCCTTAACTGATTTTAACCAGGTACCTGATTTCCCTGTCAGGAGCTCTGGCTATTGGTAATGCAGTGCCCTGCTTTGCTTTGGATGGACAGTGGATTTTAAACTCTTTCCTGGATGCCACGCTTGCCTCAGTGATTGGAGATAATGATGTCAAAGATCTGATAGGATTTTTCATTTTGCTTGGTGGCACTGTACTTTTGGCTGCCAATGTTACACTGGGGCTCTGGATGGTTGCAGCATAGTAATTGCACTCATATGCTGGAATCTAACTTACAATACATAGCTATTTGGTAGTATCTGTTGCCATTGATAACTTTACTTGGCATGGACTTATAAATTTCCTTAAAATTGTATCAAAGCCAACAACTTTGAATTCCTCTCATATCTAGTGTCGAAATTCTCAGATGTTTCTAGAACAATTTCTGAACTTACTGAAAAGTGATATAATATTGTCTGTATAACTATATATTTTATCACAACAGTATAAAGGAAAACAGAGTTGGGTAGAATTAATCAGGAAAATGTTTTGGAAAGGCAACATTAGTGAGGATTTGAAGGAGACAGACTTTTCCCAAGTGAACATTTTCTTGGTCTTTATCTCTTGCTGTTTGTTTTGTTTGAAAAGCACTTTTAAACTTAATGGTGTATTATTTTGTACTCTTTAAAAACTGATGTCTGATTATAATTAAATTAATAAAATTCAATAAAATAGTCTGTTGACATGAAAGGTAAAATCTTGGTGCAATGATGCCAAATAAATAAAACAGGAAATAATACCTAAGATTTGATGAGACATATTTTGCCCCACAATAATGGCTCTGTGGTAATGGGTTTCTGCAGCTCTGTAAAAGCACTAGCCTTGATATTCAGAATAGCCTGCTTGATGTGTCTCAGATCTACAGCATTCCAAGGCAGTTAGAATTAAATACCAGAAGTAAGCCAAGTCTTCTGAAAAAGGAAAGTATGATGCTTCAAAAATACTTGCTACTGTTTTCTGTAGAACTTTGAGGCATAGAATTCTTCCACTGTGAATATATTTTGCTGAGGCCATGTAGGGCCTAGATCCTTAGTTCCTGCTTCAGGAAGCAAGGACTTTAAACCCTGAACTATGCTCTGTCTTGAGCTGCTCCCATGGTTTCCTGTGTTGGGTGATTAAACAGCAAGTCATTTCATTTATCATTCCCTAAACCGCCTCTGTGAGTCTTACGTAATCTGTTAGTACAGTGAGAATGGTCTCACATAAGTACAAATATGTTTTTTTCCAAATCTGAGAGGGAACTAGCTTGGGCCTGAAAGCTACAACTTATTCAATGTCTTTTAAACTAGAGATACAGTCCTGGGAAATTGGAAGTCAAAAGACCACTGTGGAGATATTAGTCTTTGAGGAGTATAAACCTTCTGTTTTCTTGATGAAAATGCGTGATTTGTGCATTTAAGGCAGTAACTCATCAACAGTCATGTATCTAATTTCACTAAATGAGGTATAGCATGGGGTTGCCTTTTTCAAATCATTTAGCTCTGTTTTAAGCACCAAAAGATTTTAATTGTTTTAACATATTTTTAAATTTCAGCACAAGTTTTTTTCTTAAGTTATGTACTCAATATAATTATAACATTTTATTAATGACTTCTGGTCTCCAATTAATGCCAGCATTAAAACCAGATAAATTATTGGTCTGTCTTAGGAAAATAGGGCATTTGTCTATTAGGTAAACAGTCATTTAAGATCATATTTTAGTCGCATAAAACTTTTCAAGTTTATTCAAATGATTATGTTATGTAAGTAAGGTTTTATTACATAAAAAAGAAAATATTTTTGTCCAGCTTGAATGTGTCAAAAACTGTCTTTGTAGATCTGCCACAGTCTATGAGATATCATAATGCTTAATGTATTTCAATTGATGGCATGTAGTGTTATTTCTCAAAAGGGAAAGCATGTGTCTACTTAAGCTAAAAATTACCGAATACTTCGCTTTGCAAAGACATGAAATTAAATATAACCTTTTGATAACTGCTTATAAAGGTCAGTATTCACACAGTAAATTATACACGTGTTTCAAAGATACCTGGTTTTCAGTCACTATTTAATCCTATGGTATTTATTGAAAACCCATGTACTAATGTTACCTAGTATCGAAGATTTACTGTATATACTTACTGTAAACAAAAAAATACAATACTTTGTGTCTCTGGCAAATTGTCTTTTTTATGGAAAAATCCAATTTGGTTTCTGTAGAGCAATTAGAAACAATAAACTTCTTGAGTATTTAAGAAAGTGTTAATAACGGTTAAACTTTATTTTCAGTGTTTCTATGCTGTAGTGTTTACATTTTGTCTGCAATGCATAAATATATATTCATATATAATTTTTTCAGTTTGTAAAGACACAAACTTTTGATAATTTATCATATAGATCCTTGTTCTAACAGTAAATTGCAGGCATGGGTTTCGGGGATATGTGACTCTTGGTCATTTTTTCCTGTAGTATTTATTGAATGCCCAAAAAGAAAAGTGTTTTTAAAATAATGTTGCTGTGCTCTCACTTCTGTCTTGGAAATCATTGGTTTGAGAAAGATCGTATTTTCATTTACATGTGCCTGACAGAGGTCTTTTGTAAGTTAGGTCATGTTTGGGAATTTCATAAAGAAATTATTTTAATTGGGTTCTTCTTGAATTTCTACACTAGCATTTCCTCCCTTATTCTCAGCCCTATTCTCTCACCCCTACCCATGCACACACAAATTCGGTGTTACTAAAAGCCACCATCCGAATAAAATAGATACGGAAGTCAGCACAATTTCTGATAAATTAGCGTTTCATTACACTTTTTTTCTCTGTTCTCATTACAGCACAGTTAGGAGCCAATAACACTAGAAAACAGATGATCTACACTACCTTTTATGTTTGGTTGAACTTCAGTACATGTGTTTTCGGCTTTAGGAGTAGATGAGCATTAAATGATTTTTTTTCATAAGTACCACATGTTGAGGAAATGCGGTAAGAAAATGGGAGGCAAAAATAAGTTTTCTAGTAACTACATTACTTTACAACCATTTTAACTATGAACTGGCCTTCAGTACTAGAAAAGACAAGAAAAAGTTTTTTTCCTGTTGATGCCTATCAAATTTATTTTTTTTATTTCAGCATATGACAGGGGTAAAAATGTTTAGGTTATATATATTGCCTTTGCCCCACCTGAGTCAGAGCTTCAAGCCTGTCTATCTGCCAGATAGTGAGCACCACACCCATTAGGTGCGAATATACCCATCTCCTCCTCCCCCCTCCCACCTGCCAGATACTCGATGAATGTTGTTACTATATGTGCACTTAAGTGTTGGTAAGTTAATACTAATTTGATGGAGAGTACATGTGGTGCTTGTTTTTCCATTCTTGGGGCAAGAAACATTTTTAAGGTAAATAAGCATGGATATCCTTTTTATGACAATAACCCTCTTTAATGAGTACATTTACCACATTTTTTTCCAAAAATTTGTAACTATTTAATCTTTTTGTTTACAACATTTAATTTTTAAGCTACTCTAACACAAAGTTGAGTCGTTTACACCATATCAAAATACACATGTGGATTAAAGATTTAAATGTTTAAATAATTAAAATTAGTATGAGAAAAGTACTGTAAATATTGATATAACCTGAAGTTGAGGAAGGACTTAAAAATGTATATTCAAAATGTGAAAAGCCCATTTCTATTAAAAAACCAGTAAAACATTTTTCTTAAAGTTGTATCAAAGTCTGGAACTCAGGAGAAATTAGTTGTAGACACCAGTATTAAGCTGATGTATCCCACCTATGTAATTGTGCTGACAAATGTGGATAAGATAACCTAGGAAAAGGATATAAGAATAAAAAGAAAAGAGAAGATGACCTTGAATAGAGCTCTCAGACCAGGATTTAGGTAAGAAAGATGCAGAAGGACACTAAAAAAGAAAGATCTTTGGGAAAGTAGGAAGAAAATCACAAGTGAGAGTTTGATATTAAAAGAACAAGAAAGGGAAAGTGTCCAGAAAAAGTGATTATCAATTTTATGGAGATTTCTGAGAATTGAAGTAGAATAAATTAAAAGAAAATCTGTTAGATTTCACAGCAAAAGGTTCATAGATAAGCCTCAGTGCAAAAGCAGAAGTGGAAACAAAGTGGTAGTAGATTGAGTAAAAGGTGGTGTGTTTTCATGAAGAGACTGGAAATACAGAACATACCCTCAAAGAATGTGATTTTGAAGGGGAAGGAAAAAATACTGTGGCGCTTGATCAGAATGTGTGGGAAAGAGAAAACAAAGTCAATTTTTTTATTATTATTATTTCAGCATATTGTGGCAGTACAAAAGTTTAGGTTACATATATTGCCCTTGACCCCCACAGTCAGAGCTTCAAATATGTCCATCTCCTAGACAGCGTGCATAGCGCTCATTATGTATGTACACACCCATCCCCTCCCTCACCCACATCTGCGCAACACCCCATCAATGTTATTCGTAAATATGCTCTTAGGTGACGATCAGTGAAATCAATTTGATGGAGAGTACACGTGGTGCTTATTGATAGGGTTGATTGACTATTTCTTGCTGATTTTCGTGAGTTCTATATAGATCCTTATCAGCCCTTTACTGGATGTGTAGCATGGAAATATTTTCTCCCATTCTGTAGGTTGTCTGTTTGCTCTCACAATAGTTTTCTTGGCTGGGCAGAGCTTTTTAATTTTATCAGCTCCCATTTATTTATTTTTGTTGTCGCCGTGATTGCTTTTGGGGTCTTGTTCATAAATTCTTTGCCTAGACCAATGTCTATAAGAGTTTTTCCAATGTTTTTACTCTATCTCTTGATCAGAGAGGTTAGCCCCTTATAGTCAATTTATTGTTGATTGATAAGAACTTCCAGCCACTATGGTATTATTTGATTTCTGGTCATATTTTGACCATTGTTTATGGTCATCTTTTCATTCCTTCTTCATTTGTGTAAAAGTGATTCTCTGGTAGTGTGTTTTATTTCTTACTTTTTATTTTATTTGTATCCATTGCAGGTTTCGATTTGAAGTTATCTTGAAGCTTGCAAAACATCTTACAACCAATTATTTTAAACCAATGATAACTATTTACCTCCCAAACCCCAGAAACACTCAAAAAGAAAGCTAAAAACAACTCTAGACTTTCTTTCTATCTCCCTACTTTTTGAGTTTGTAGTTCTATTTATATCTTTTTCTTTGATCTAGCTCTTAAAAGTTGTTTTATTTTACTTCATAGGTTATTTTTTAATCTTCTTATTCAAAGTATGAGTGGTTTACAGAACACAATTACAGTGATAGGGTATTCTATATTTTTGTACTTACTGTTACCAGGTACGGATTTTTGGAGTTTTTTTATTTGTTTTTTACTTTAAGGTTATTCTTATTGATTGTTAACCTCCTTTTTTTTCAGATTGAAGAACTCCCTGTAGCATTTCTTGTACAGCAGGGTTGGGGTTGATTAAATCCCTCAGCTTTCATTTTTTTATGAAAAATCTTTATTGTTCCTTCTTGTTTAAAGGATATTTTTGCAAGATATAATATTTTAGGCTTGATTTTTTTTCCTTCAGCATTTTGAATATGTTGTACCATTCTTTCCTGGTCTGAAAGGCTTTGATGAAGAAGTTTGCTGTGGATGGGGAGATAAAAATAGTGGAGTGGAGGTAAACTCTTGGATTCCTGTTCCCAGAGAATGAGGCATAGATCTCAGTCTGCTACACATGAGTGGATCACTGCCCCACAGGAACGGTGTTGTGAATTGGCAGAGAATCAGTGTGGGACACAAAAAGCAGGAAAAAGAAAAGGTGAACGTGAGATAAGATTGCAAAATCTGGAGCGTGCGAGAAAAAAAATGGAGAGTAGAGCATGGGATGTCTGTGTCTGCCTGGCCAGCAAGTGAGGTGGGACCAGACCTATAGGAGAACATCTTGCTTTCCCACTGACCTCCTCATCCACCCAGACAGGGATCTGCCTGAAGTCAGTGCAAAATCATAGTGGGAGACATGGGACTCTGTGGGCGGGTGACAATAGTGGGAAGCATTTTGAACTCCCCAGAGCTCTGTGCCAGGACTGCACTGGGTGGGGGATGGACTGGTCTGGGCTACCACTAGAGGTAATTAGGAGACAGGTAACTTGCCTCTGGCACTCAGCAGGTCCAGCTCAGTGGAGGTGAACACTACATAGGGGACTTTAACCTGGAAACCACAGCGGATGAATAGGCCTGCTCAGGGTGGGTCAGAAAGAGGGAGAGCTCCTGCTTAACAGGTGTGAGATTGTGGGAGGGTGGCATACAAGAGACAATGGGGCATCCTGATGACTCAGCCTCCCAATCCGACACCTGCCAACTCCTGAACAGTTGCCCCCAGTACTAGCACTCTGCAGGTGGGCGGTCGCCATTTTGGGAGCCCACAACCCAGCTGCTGGGGTGTGATACAGTGCAGGGCAGCTCCCTTCACCCAGCCTGGGGACTCTTGTGAGAAGCTCAGCCCTTACATGACCTATGGTCAACTAGGCAGGCCCATTTCGATGACGGAATTCTGAGTGCTTCCCTAGTCGTGGGAGGCTTTCATGGGGAACTTACAGGCACTGCGGTATGGGAGGCTAATGCCTGCAGAACTTACTGGTGGTGGGTGGGGGAGGCTAATGCCTGCAGGACATACAGGCGCTGGGGCACTGGGCACACTGGGGCACCACCGCCTCTACCTAGCCAGCATTTTTCATGCTGAAAAGTGGTAGGCTACAGCCCTGGAGGTAGGGTGACAAAAGAAAAACCATTTTCCCTCTGCAACTAATCTGAATCTGTGGGGCCTTGGCACCGATCAATAGTTGACAGCCAAGTGACTTTGCTTATGAGACTGGTTTAGATCATGCAGTAGGATCATAACTCTGAGGCTGGATTTCTGCTATCGGTGGCTGCCGACAGTGGGGTCCATGGTCATGGAACAAAAGCCCTGGCAAAGGGCTGAAACAGGCTCCCCAAATAACCCCTCCCACCAGGAGCTGCCTCCCAACTGTGGTAAAACCCTGAACCACATATTAGGGGCTCCCCCTAGTGGCAGATCAAGCAACAATAGAAGAGCACATACCCAGGTTGATAGGCAACAGCTGCGATCTGCCTTGCTCCTACAGCATCCACTGGAAAAAAAGTCTACACAGGGTATGTAACCTTCCAAATGAAATCTGAAAGGTAGGAAGCAATGGCTGATCCGGAGGGGAAAGACTCAGTGAAAGAACTCTGGAAGTATGAAGACTCAAATGGAAAACACACACCCAAAGAGGAACACCAACTCTCTAGCAATGGATATTAACCGAATTGAGAACACTAAAATGACTGAAGAATTTCAAACATAGGCTGTGGCCAGGCACGGTGGCTCATGCCTATAATCCTAGCAGTCTGGGAGGCTGAGGCGGGTGGATCATTTGAGCTCAAGAGTTTGAGACCAGCCAAAGCAAGAGGGAGACCCTGTCTCCATTAAAATTACAAACAAATTATATGGACAACTAAAAATATAGGGAGAAAAAATTAACCAAGCATGGTGGGGCATACCTGTAGTCCCAGATACTCAGGAGGCCGAGGTAGAAAGATTGCTAGAGCCCAGAAGTTTGAGGTTGCTGTGAGTGAGGCTCATGCCACGGCACTCTAGCCTGGGCAACACAGTGAGATTCTGTATCCAAAAAAAAAAAAAAAAGAAAAGAAAGAAAAGAAAACATGGATTGTAAGAAAACTCAATAATATGAAAGAAAAAAAAAAAGGATAGCCAACACAAGGCAACCACCAAAAATATCCAGCACTTGAAAGAAAAATTCACTAAAGACATTGAAATATTAAAGAAAAATCAAACCAAACTCCTAGAAATGAAGAATTTATTCAGGCCACTACAAAACACACTGGAAGGCTTCAAGAACATGATAGATCAAACAGAAGAAAGAATCTCAGAGACTGAAGATAAAACCTTCCAATTAAGTCAGTCACAGAGAAAGAGCAGAGAAATAAGAGAAAAAAGCAGAGCCTGCAAAAAATGTGGGATTATTTGAAGAATTCTATGTGAGAGTTATAGGCATTCCTGAGGGTGAAGAGGATAATATACAGAGTTGGATAAGGTATTTGAAGATATAATTGAGGAAAATTTCCCAGGCCTGGCTAAAAATCTAGATATACAGGGTCAAGAAGCTCAAAGGACCCTTAGGAGATTCATTCCAAATAGGAAGGCAGCACGTCATGCAGTCATCAGACTCACCAGAATATCCAGCAAAGAAGCCCTTCTACGAGCTGTAAGGTGAAAGAAACAAGTAACATACAAAGGAAAGCCCATCTGAACAATACAAGACTTCTCAACTGAAACCTTACAAGCAAGAAGACACTGGGGACCCATTCTCATTCTTCTGAAACAGAATAATGCCCAGCCTAGAATCTTATACCCAGCAAAGCTAAGTTTTGGATACAAACGAGAAATAAAAACATTCGTAGATAATCAAAGACTGAGGGAATTCACCAAGACAAGACCAGCACTCCAAGAAGTACACAAAACAGAGTTACACACAGATCATCCCAAAAAACACTCACAAATGTAAAACCACTGAAAAGCAAAAGATGAATGGCCAGGTACAACAATGGCTCAAGACAGAAAACAAAGCAATGAAGTTCAACCCAACAGGATGAACAGAAATCTGACCCACCTATCAGTTCTCTCAATAAATATGAATGGCTTGAACTCCCCACTCAAGAGACATAGGCTGGCTGAATGGATAAAAAATTACAATCTAACCTGCAAGGATATATTTAGACTAAAAGTAAAGAGGTGGAAAACAATATTTCAAGCAAATAGAAGTGAAAAGAAGGCTGGCGTGGTGGTTTTGATTTCCATACCTTAGTCTTTAAATCAAAAAAACTAATGAGGCCAGGCACGGTGGCTCATGCCTGTAATCCTAGCACTCTGGGAGGCCCAGGCAGGTGGATTGCTCAAGGTCAGGAGTTTGAGATCAGCCTGAGCAAGAGTGAGACCCCATCTCTACTAAAAATAGCAATAAATTATCTGGCCAACTAAAAAATACATATAGAAAAAAACTTAGCCGGGCATGGTGGTGAATGCCTGTAGTCCCAGCTACTGGGGAGGCTGAGGCAGTAGGATCACTTAAGCCCAGGAGTTTGAGGTGGCTGTGAGCTAGGCTGATGCCACGGCACTCACTCTAGCCTGGGCAACAGAGTGAGACTCTATCTCAAAAAAAAAAAAAAAAAAACTAATGAAAGAAAAAGAGGGTCACTATATAATGGTGAAGGGTACTGTTCAACAAGAAGACCTCACAAATCTAAATATGTATGCACCCAACTTAGGTGCACCCAGATTCATAAAGCAAACTGTACTTGATCTAAACAAAATGATAACAGTAATAGCAAAATAGCTGGAGACTTCAACACCCCTCTGACAACACAGAACATTTCCACCAAACAGAAATTTAACAAAGAAATAATGGACTTAAACAGAAATCTAGAACAAATCGGCCTGACTGACACTGACAGACCATTCTTCCCCAAAACAACTGAATATATGTTTTTCTCATCAGCTCATGGGATATTGTTTAAGACTGATGAGATCTTAGGGAACAAAGTATGTCTCAAAAAATTTGAAAAAGTAGAAGCTAAACAATGCATCTTGTCAGATCACAGTGGATAAAATTAGAAATCAACCCCAATAGAGGCTCTCATCTCTACACAAAGTCATGGAAACTAAATAACCTTCTGCTGAGCTATTATTTCATAAATGAGGAAATCAAGATAGAAATGAAAAGATTCTTTGAACTAAATGACAAAGGAGACACAAGTTATCCAAATCTGTAGGACACACTTAAAGCAGTCCTGAGAGGAAAATTTATTTCCATAAATGCCTATATCAAAAAGACAGAAAACTTATAGATAGACAACCTAATGAATAGACTCAGAGAGCTGTAGAAAAAAGAGAAGAGCAACCCCAAACCAAGCAGAAGCAGTGAAATTAATAAGATCAAATCAGAACTAAATGAAATGGACAACAGGAAAACTATACAGGAGATTAATAAAACAAAAAGTTGGTTCTTTGGAAAGATAAACAAAATTGACATGACTTTGGCTAGACTAACTAAGAGCAAAAAGGAAAAAATTTCTGATAACCTCCATCAGGAACATGAAAGGAGAAATTACAACTGATGACACAGTGATACAAGATACCATCTATGAATTCTACAAAAACCTATATGTACACAAAATGAAAAATATGGAGGAAATGGATAAATTTTTAGAAAGACACAGCCTCCCTAGGCTCAACAAGGAATAAATAGAATTATTGAACAGACCAACATCAAGAACTGAAATCTAAACAGCATTAAAAAACTTCCCCCCCAAAAGTCCCCAGACCAGAAGGTTTCACACCTGAACTCTACCACACCTACAAAGAAGAACTGAGGCCTATCCTGCAAAAGTTATTCCAGAACATCAAAAAGGACAGAATCCTCCCCAACACATTTTATGAAGCCAACATGTCTTTGATACCAAAACCAGGAAAGAATGCAACAAAAAAAGAAAACTATAGGCCAATATCCCTTATGAATATCGATGCAAAAATTCTCAATAAAATCCTATCAAACCGAATCGAGGTGCTTATCAAGAAAATAATCCATCACAGCCAAGTGGGCCTGATCCCAGAGATGCAAGGATGGTTCAACATATGCAAATCTATAAATGTAATTCACCACATAAATAGAAGCAGAAACAAAGACCATATGATGCTCTCAATAGACACAGAAAAAGCATTTGATAAAATTCAACACCCTCTTATGATAAGAATGTTTAACAAAATAGGCATAGAAGGGGGATACTTAAAAATGATACAAACCATATACAACAAACCCACAGCCAACATCATACTGAATGTGGAAAAATTGAAACCATTCCCACTTAGAACTGGAACCAGACAAGGTTGCCCCCTGTTCACACTGCTATTCAACATAGTGCTGGAAGTCCTTGCCAGAGCATCAGGCAAGATAGCAGAATCAAGGGTGTCCAAATGGGGATAGAGGAGATCAAACTCTCACTCTTTGCTGATGATATGATATATCTAGAAAGCCCCAAGGATTCACCAGGAAACTCCTGGAACTGATAAATGAATTCAGTAAAGTCTCAGGATACAAAATCAATACACACAAATCAGAAGCATTCACATATCCCAATAATGGTCAAGCTGAGAACCAAATCAAAGACTCAATACCCTTCACAATAGCAACAAAGAAAATAAAGTATCTAGGAATACATTTAACTAAGGAGGTCAAAGACCTCTACAGGAAGAACTATGAAACACTGAGGAAGGAAATTGCAGAGCATGTAAACACCTGCAAAACCATACCATGCTTCTGGATCAGAAGAATCAACATTGTTAAAATATCTATACTACCCAAAGTGATCCACAGATTCAATGCAATCCCTATTAAATTATGAAAATCATTTTTTGCAGATATAGAAAAAATAATTTTATGCTTTGTATGGAACCAGAGAAGATCCTGTTTAGTAAAAGCAATTTACAACAAGAACAAAATGGGAGGTATTAATTCACCAGACTTCAAACTGTACTATAAGGCTGTGGTTATTAAGCTTGGTATTGGCACAAGAACAGGGACACAGACCAGCGGAACAGAACTGACAACCCAGACATAAAACCATGTTGCTTTGACAAAACAACAAAAACATACACTGGGGAAAAGAATCCTTATTGAATACATGGTGCAGAGAAAACTGGGTAGCCACATGTAGAAGACTGAAACAGGATCCACACATTTCACCACTCACAAAAATCAAATCATGGTGGATAACAGACTTAAACTTAAGGTGAGAGACTATTAGAACTCTAGGAGAAAATGTGGGGAAAACTCTTATACACGTTGGCCTAGGCAAACAATTTGTGAAAAGGACCCCAATGGCAATCAGAGCAACAAGAAAATAAATAAATGGGACCTGATTAAATTAAAAAGCTTCTGCACAGCCAGAGAACCTGTCATGAGAGCAAACACACAATCTACAGAATGGGAAAAAAGTTTTGCAGGCTACATATCCAATAAAGGACTGATAACTAGAATCTATTTAGAACTCAGGGAAATCAGCATGAAAAAGAGCAAGCAAACATATCAAAAGGTGGGCAAAGGACATGAATAGAAGTTTTTCAAAAGAAGACAGAAGAATGGCCAATAAAATGCTCAACATCTCTAATCATCAGGTAAATGCCAATAAAAACCACAATGAGATATTACTTAACTCCAGTAAGAATGGTCTTTATCAAAAATCCCAAAACAACACATGTTGGCGTGGATGCAGAGAGACAGAAACACTCATACACTGCTGATGGGACTTCAAACTAGTGCAACCTCTGTGGAAAGCAATATGCAGATACCTTAAACAGATACAAATATACCTACCATTTGATCCAACAATCCCATTATTAGGCATTTACCCAAAAGAACAAAAGTCATCCTAAAAAAAAAGACATCTGCACTCGAATGTTTACAGCAGCACAATTCACAATTGCAAAGATGTGGAAACAACCCAAGTCTC
The DNA here is from genome assembly GCF_020740605.2 of Lemur catta. Classification (NCBI taxonomy): domain Eukaryota; kingdom Metazoa; phylum Chordata; class Mammalia; order Primates; family Lemuridae; genus Lemur; species Lemur catta. The sequence goes on along the minus strand of NC_059156.1, from coordinate 6,125,367 downwards.
CATGAATCCATGAGTGGATTGATAAAATGTGGTATATGTATACCATGGAGTGCTAATCAGCTATAAGTAGCAATGGTGATATTGCACCTCTTGTATTTTCCTGGGTGTGGCTGGAGCCCATTCTACTAAGTGAAGTATCCCAAGAATGGAAATATAAGCACCACATGTACTCACCAGCAAATTGGTTTCACTGATCATCATCTAAAGGCACATTTAGGAATAACATTAATTGGGTGTTGGGCAGAAGGGAGCACATGGGCATATACCTACATAATGAGTGCAATGTACACCATCTAGTGGATGGACAAGCTTGAAGTTCTGATTTTAGGGGGAAGGGGACAAGGACAATATATGTAACCTAAACTTTTGTACCCCCATAATATGCTGAAATTGAAAAAAGAAAAAAGAAATAAATAAAAGCATAAAAAAGAGAAGTGAAATTGAAACAGCAATAAGAAACCTTCCTAAAAAGAAAAGTGCTGTAGTAGATGGTTTCACACCCAAATTTTACCAGACCCACAAAGAATTTGTGCCTGTCTTACAGCACTTATTCCACAATAGCAAGAATGAAGGAACCCTTCCCAACACATTGAAGCCAACATTACACTGATACAAAAACCAAGAAAGAATGTGAAACTACACACCAATATCCCTTATCAATATAGGTGCAAAAATTCTCAGTAAAATCCTAGCAAACAGCATTCAGGTGCTTATCCAAAAAATAATTCATCATGACCAAGTGGACTTTATCCCAGTGATGCAGGGATGCTTCACCATACACAAATATAAAAGTAGCTCACCACATAAATAGGAGCAGAAACAAAGACCATATGATCCTTTCAATAGATGCAGAAAAAGCATTTGACAAAATTCAATACCCTTTTATGGTAAGAATAGTTAAGAAAATAGGTATAGATAGGGCTTACCTACAAATGATACAAGTTATATATGACAAACACACAGCCAACATCTTTTGGAATGGGAAAAAATTGAAACCAATCCCACTTAGAACTGAAACCAGACAAGGTGGCCCTCTCTCACTGCTCCTGTTCAACATAGTACTGGAAGTCCTAGCCAGAGCAATCAGACAAAAATAGCAATTCAACTTCATCCAAATGGGGACAGAAGAGGTCAAATGATCTGTCTTTGCTGACGATATGATCTTATACCTAGAAAACCCTCAGGTTTTGCCATTCTTCTACTGGAATGGATAAACAAATTCAGTAAAGTCTCAGGTTACAAAATCAATGTACAGAAATCAGTTTCATTCCTATAGACCAACAACAGTCAAACTGAGAACAAAATCAAAGGCCCAATACACTTCACAATGGCAACAAGGCATATGAAGTACCTAGGGACATATTTAACTAGCGAGTTAAAAGATCTCTACAGGGAGAACTATGAAACACTGAGGAAGAAAATAGCAGAGGAGGTAAAAAGGTGGGAAACCATACCACGCTTGTGGGTTGGCAGAATTAACACTGTTAAAATGTCTGTACTACCCTATGTGATATACAGATTCAATGCAATTGCTATATAAAATAACATCATTCTTCACAGATATAGAAAAAATAATTTTACGCTTCATATGGAATCAGAGAAGACCCCATATAGCAAAAGCAATCCTATGCAAAAAGAACCAAATAGGAAGCATTAATTTACCAGACTTCAAACTATACTACAAGGCTATAATAACTACAACAGCATGTTACTGGCACAAGAACAGGGACACAGACCAATGGAACAGAACTGAGAATGCAGATATAAAATCAACCTCATATAGACATCTAATCTTTCACAAATCAGACAAAAAAATACACTGGGGATAAGAATCCTTATTCAATAAATGGTGCTGGGAAAACTGGATAGCCACATGTAGAAGACTGAAACGGGATCCACACCTTTTACCTTTCACAAAAATCAACTCAAGTTGGACAATGGACTTAAATCTAAGGCACGAAACTACAGGAATACTAGAAGAAAACACTGGAAATACTCTTCTAGATATTCTCCTAGGCAAAGAATTTATGAAGAAGACCCCAAAGGCAATCACAACAAAAATAAAAATAAATAAATGGGACCTTATCAAATTAAAAAGCTTCTGCACAGCCAAGGAAACTATCACAAGAGCAAACAGGCAACCTACAGAATGGGAGAAAATAGTCACATGCTACACTTCCAATAAAGGTCTCGTAAGATGAATCTATATAGAGCTCAGGAAAATCAGCAAGAAGGAATCAAAGATCCTTATCAAAAAGTTGGCAAAGGACATGAACAGAAACTGTTCAGAAGACAGACTAATGGCCAACAAACATAGAAAAAAATGCTCAGCATCTCTAATCATCAGAGAAATGCAAATGAAAAACACAATGAGATACCACTTATCCCAAGTGAGAATGGTGTTTATCAAAAAGTCCCAAAGTAATAAATGTTGGCATGGATGCAGAGAGATAGGAACACTCATACACTTTTGATGGGACTGCAAACTAGTACAACCTCTGTGGAAAGCAATTTGGAGATACTTCAAAGAGTTACAAGTAGATGTACCATTTGATCCAACAATCCCATTACCAGTGTCTACCCAAAAGAGCAAAATTCATTCTACAATAAAGACATCTGCACTCAAATGTTTATAGCAGCACAATTCACAACTGCAAAGATGTGGAAACAACCGAAGGGCTCATCAATGCATGAGTGGATTAATAATATGTGGTATATGTACACTATGGAGTTCTACTCAGCCAAAAAAAACAATGGTGATATAGTACCTCTTGTATCATCCTGGATAATACTTCTACTGAGCGAAGTATCCTAAAAGTGGAAAAATAAGCACTATGTATACTCATCATCAAATTGGTTTTAATGATCAACACCTACGTGCACATTTGGGAATAACATTCATTGGGTATTGGGAAGATGGGAATGGGGCGGAGGGGATGGGTGTATACTCACATAATGGGTGTGATGCTTGCCATCTGGGGGATGGACACACTTGAAGCTCTCTGACTCCGGGGCAGAAGGAGCATGGGAAATATACACTACCTAACTTTTGTACCCCTATAACATGCTGAAATAAAAAAAAATGGACAAAAGGCACGAAGAGATTTCTCAAAAGAAGACAGACAAATGTCAACAAACATACAAAAATGCTCAACATCACTGAAATTATCAGGGAAATACAATTTAAAACCACAAGGAGAAATAAACTAACCCCTGAAATTGTCAGAAGTGTCACAATCATTTAAAATTAAAAAAAAAAAAAAAGCATTTGGCACAGAGGCACTGAAAAGGAACACAGATATAACCTAGTAAAACTGCCATAGAAAACAGCATCGAAATTAATCAGAGAACTAAAAGTAGACCTACCATTTAATCCAGAAATTTCACTACTGGAGTACCTACACAAAGGAAAGGAGTTATTGATTAAAAAAAAAAAAAAAGACATCTGCACCAGAATATTATCATAGTAGAATTCACGATTTCAAAGATAGAGAAACAAGCCGTTTACCCATCAACTGATAAGTGCATAAAGAAAATGTGGCATATATAAAACAGGGATACTACTCAGCAGTAAAAACAAAACAAAACAAAACAAAACAAAACCCAAAATTATCTCTTTTGAAGTATCTTGGCTGGAATTCGAGTCCAATAACCTATGTGAAGTATCTCAGGAGTGGAATAAGAAATAGCACCTATTCACCCTTATAAGTGGCAGACAAATGAGGAATATATGGTCTTAAAGTGGTGAATAAGCATTGGAAACTAGAAGGAAGAGGTTGGCAGAAGGGAAAGGGATCTACTAAGTGCAATGTAGATTATTCTTGTGATACGTAGACTGAAGCTCTAACTTCAGCATGATTAAATTCCTCCATCTAGCAAAAAAAGATTTATACCTCATAATTTTTTGAAATTTAACATAGAAGAAAATATACTGAAATGACAGATAAAGAATTGAAATTATAAATTGTAAGAAAGTTAATTGCAACTCAAGAGAAAATGCCAAACTCAAAGAGACCACAAAAATAGTTCAAAACATGAATATAAGTTTTACTACAGTGACAGATATATTTTTAAAAAACAGAACTGCATAAGTGAGAAATTCATTTAGAGAAAGAGATACTGGAAATTTGAAGAACAGACTAGACAAAACAGAAGAAAGAATTTCAGGGCTTGAAAACAAAGCTTTTGAATTAATGCAGTCAACCAAAAATAAAACAAAAAAAATCAATAATCTTAGAGAAATATGGGAGTATGTAAAACAGTCACTATCATAACTATCCCTGAAAAGGAGAGAGGAGAAAGCAAAAGCTTGGAAACCCTATTTGAGGGAATAATGTAGAAAAACTTCCCATTTCTCACTAAACCTTTACACATCCAGGTAAAATACGGTCAACGGATACCTGGTAGATTCATTGCAAAAAGGACATCATCAGGACACAGTTTCATCAGACTGACCAAATTCAACAGTGGGAAAAAATTCTATCAGCAGTGAGATGAAAGCGTAAAGCAATTGATAAAGAACAACCCACCCCTCAAACTAATAGCAGACTTCTCAGCAGAAACTCTAGAATCTAGAAGCAGCTGGGGTCCTATGTTTACTCTTCATAAACAGAATTAATATTAGCCAAGAATTTTGTATCCTGAAAAACTAAGAATTATTTAAGGAGAAATAAGGTCATTCCCAAACACTAACAGAATTGATTATCAGTAAATTGGCCCTACTAGAAATGCTGAAAAAATTTTAAACATCAAAATTAAAGACTGATATTGCTTAGCATAAAATCTCTTCAAAGCAAAAGACTCACAGCTCTTATAAAACAGTAATGCAAGGAAGAATACAAAGAAACTACATAAATCAACATCATGACTGGAACAAAATCTCATACATATCAATATTTACATTGAATATAAATGATCTAATGTCCCACTTAAAAGATACAGACTAGCAGAATGTATTTAAAAAACAATGCAAATATCTGCTGTCTCTGAGAGACTCACTTAATTCATAAAGATTCTTCTAGACTCAAGGTAAAAAGATAGGAAGAAATTTGCACACAGATAAAAATCAAAAGTGAACAGAAGTAGCTAATATATATAAGAAAAAGCAGAATTATATCAACAGTTAAAAAAAGATAAATATCAATGTATACTGGCAAAAGGATCAATTCAACAGAAATATATACTAGTCTTAAATATATAGGTACCTAAGACTGCAGCACTCAGAAACATTAAAAAAAAAAACCCAGTAGATCTAAGAATGTCTTCTCTGCCGATCTCATTATCTTTTTAGTAACTATAGAGTTTGTTTTTAATTTTCAATTTAAACAATTTTAAAAATTAAACATTTTTTAAAAATTAAAACAATTTTTAGTTTTTATGTTCATTCTGCAGATCATGTGAAATGATTTACAATGAGATCTGATTTATTATTTTTCCCCTTCCCCAATGTAAATATTTTACATAAATAATGAAATATCAAAACCAGAAAATTGACATTGATACAAAGTACATAGCTTATTGAGATATTATCATGTTGATAAACATTGTTGTGTAAGTATGTATGTATAGTTCTGTGTAATTTTATCACATATAACTTTGTGTAAATATCATCACAATCTAGATTCAACACGAGAATCTCTCATTGCTACTTTTCTAGTCAGACTCTGTCCAACCTATGCCTGTTAAAACTTAAACCCATCCCATACCCCTGTTTTTTACCCATTAAACCACTTATCTATTCTCTATCTTGAAATTTTGTTATTGCAAGAATATTATAGAAATCAAATACTTTATGAACACTTTCAAAATTGCCATTTTTTCCTAACATAACTTCCTTGAGGCTTATCCAAGTTGTTATTCATATCAGCAGTTAATTTTATTCTCATTGTTGCTAAACAGTATTTCATGATAGGATGTGCCACAGTTGTTTAATCAATTACCTTTGGTGGAACATCGGGATCAGCTTTGTTTACTACAAATAAGCCTTCTGTGTTCCTATATAATGAACAAGTTTCTACATAAAATAAGATGTCATTTCTCTGAGACCAATTTCCAAGAGTACAATTACTAGGTGAAGTAATAAGTCCATTTTTAATTTTAAAGGAATTGGTAAATAATTTCCAGAGGGGCCTGTCTCATTTTACATGTCCACCACTGAAGCAGGAGTGATTTTCTTTTTTACATCCTTTCCAGATTTAATGGTGTAACTATTTATTTAACCACTGAGATATGAGTGTACTGATACTCATTATGGTTTAGTTTGCAATTTCCTAATAGGGAATAATGATCAACATCTTTTCATGTGCTTATTTGCCATGGGTAGATTGATGCTCTACCATGTAGTCTTTCCTTCTCTAATTGGATTATTTAATTTTAACTGTTGAGCTCTAAGATGTCTTTATTGCCATACAAGTTATTTGCCAGCATGTGATACGCAAATATGTTCTCTCAGCCTATATTTTGTATTTTCATCTTGTAACAGAAAGTCATTTAAATTTTTAATAGCTATTCTCCTTGTTTAGATTTAGCACATAAGTCTATGCCTATTTTTCCAGGCTTACATTTCAATATAAATTTAATTTTCAAGCCCTTGAAATGCTAGTCTGCACTTCTTGGTTCAACTGTGCCATTGGGACTCAATCTGTGTTTTTATCTCATGCAAGGGCGGGAGACATCATCTTTAGGCTATCCAGAGGACAAGGTAAGGAGTAGACGTGCAAACCTACTTATGGGAACAGCACTTTAGATTTAAGGACATACATAGGCTGAAGGTAAAGTAACGGGAAAAGTTATTTTATGCAAATAGTAAAAGAAAGAAAAAAAGAAGAGATGGCTTTAGTTTTATCAGGCAAAATACAATTTAAGTCAAAATGTCGTTAAAATAAACAAGGACCTTATTTACTGATAAAAGCTGGATCTATAAGAAATATATAACTATATATGTATATACATATATATATATATATATATATATATATATATATATATATATATATAAACACCATCACAGCACCTAAATATGTAAGCAAATATTGACAGGAATGAATGGAGAAATAGATAGCAATACCATAACAGTAAAGGACTTTAATACTTCATTCTTAATAATGGATAGGACAATCAGGGAGAAAAATCAAAAACAGATGGCTTGAACATGACTATAGACCACAAGGTAGTACAGACATGTACAGAACATCCAATGAAATAGTAGCAAAACACACATTCTTCCTGAGAACACACAGAACATTTTCCATGATACACCACATGTTAAGTCACAAAAAGAATTGTCACAAATTTTTTAAAAAATTGATTACAGTAAGAAAACTGAGAAAAAATATATTTAAACAACTGGTGGGAGGAAAAATAAATTAGAGGAAAAACTAGAAAATATGTTAAGACAAAATTAAAAACATTTATAAAACATAGAGGAAGCAGGAAATCCAGTGCTAAAAAAGAAGTTTACACCAATAAATGTGCATCTTAAAAAAACAGAAAAAGAAAGCTTTCAAATCATAACCAACTCAATGAACTAGACAAACAACAACAAACCAAACCCAAAGTTAGCAGCTGGAAATAATTGATTAAGATTAGAGAAGAAATAAAAAAAAATAGAGAATAGAAAAATAATAGAAGAAACCAAAGAAACTAAAAGTTTGGTTCTTGGAAAACATAAACAAACTTTACAAACCTTTAGCTAGACAAATTATTCCTAAAAATAGAAGACTCAAAAAAATAAAATGAGAAACACAATAGGAGGCATTGCAAATGATAACACAGGAATAAAACAGATAATCAGAAAATACTATGAACTTTAATATGCCAACAAAATGGATAACCTAGAACAAATGGACAAATTTTGACATACATACAAATTATCATAAAGAAATTAAAAGGGGGGAGGAGATGGGTGTTTACCTACATCATGAGTACAATGCGCACTGTCTGGGGAATGGACATGCTTGAAGCTCTGACTCAAGGGCGGGGGAGGGAGCCATGGGCAATATACATAACCTAAACTTTTGTACCCCCATAATATACTGAAACAAAAAATAAAAGCTCCCAAAAGAAATGGATGCAGACAGAAAAGAACACTCATTCACTGTTCGTGTAACTGCAAATAAGTTCAGCCTCTATGGAAAGCAGCATGGACATACCTCAAAGAACTAAAAGTAGAATTGCCATTTGATCCAGCAATCTCACTACTGGATTTTTACACAAAGGGAATAGACACCTGTGCTTGATTGTTTATAGCAGCACAATTCACAATTGGAGAGATGTGTAAACAACTTAAGTGCTTATCAATCTGTGAACTAAAATAAAATCTCAAGACTTTCTCCCCACTAACTGACTGAATGAACCCCCTCCTGACCAAGTGGATACCCCAAAACTGAATTGCTTAAAATGAGGAGAGAGTCCAGACATGCCTCATCATGCATACCTCCTTGTAAATATCCCTTGTAACTTATTGATATGCCTAAAGCTATGCAAGACAAACGTACAAATTCTCAATTTACACAACAAATATGTCGAATGGCTTGTCTCTGATTAACAGAGTTACTTATTTTAAAGCATTCCAAGCCTTTAGACAAAACCTTTATATCTTTAGCCCATTACAAGCCAAAGAGTGTTTAAATCCACCAATGACTTCTAAGCACCCACTTTGAGATAGCCCAGCTTTTTAGGCCAAAGAAATATGCCTTCTATGTATTGATTTATGACTTTACCTGTAATCCCTACCTTTATGAAATATATAAAACCAAACTGTCACCCAACCACCGTGAGTTCACATGCTCAAGGTTTTCTGGGCATGGCTAGGGTCATGGTCCTCAAATTTGGCTCAGAATAAATCTCAAAATTATTTTACAGATTTTTGGCTTCTTTTTCATTGGCAAATTCATGAGTACATTAATAAAACATTGTATAACTATACCATAAGGTGCTAATCAGCCATAAAAAATTGAACTACCTCTTGTATTGTCCTGGATAGAGAAGGAGCCCATTCATCTCACTGAAGTATTACAAGAATGGAAAAATAAAAACCACATGTGCTCACCATTAAATTGGTACCAATAAAAATTAGTGTCTAGGGAGAGCCAAAATGACCAACTAGAGGCAAACTGTGTTGGACCATCCCAGCAAAAGAGTTCAGGATTGGACTGAGGAGAGCAGAGAGTGATTCTGCTCAGAACTGGGGCTTGAGGACAGACACTAGTGAAGTCAGGGAACACCACCAGGTAGAACTGAGCAATGGAAAGCGAGGAGCAGTGATAGGAGTAATCAGCATGAACTAACTCCAGGGAGATCTAGCCTAAAAAGAGAATAAGAGTTTTTTTCTTCCTCTCCTCACCTAGGTGCCTCAGACCAGTAATGGAACCCAGGGCTCTCATCCTATGGGGAAATGCCACCAGCAGCCAAATAGTCAGCATCCTTGCATCTTGAAGCCAACACTCCCACACCTCCTCCACTCCTGTCATCCCAGGAAGTGATTTTGTCTCAAACCACTCATAGCCACATGTCTGCACCCAGCCTACAGCAACCACCAAAGCACCTTTCACTGAAGGACGTGGCACTCCACAAGGAGAGCGCACTCCCAGCAAAGTCTGCCTCAGTCAGAAAAGTTGCTGCAGTGGAGAGGAAGGTGGTCACTCTGAGATAACTGGGGCTTGGAAACGAGGACAGACGGTTGGCCCCCCAAACTCAAAAGAGGTGCAGGAAGTACTCAGCCTCTCCCCCAAGCCATAGCAGCTTGCAGAGTTCTCTGTGCAGAGTGACCTACTTTCACCACTGAAGATGCTTTCCTATTCCCATCCTTCTCTGCCCACAGGCATTTGGTGCATTCAAATACTGACATTGCAAATAGTGAGGTGAGTCAGTGTGGGAGAGAGACCCCTATTCCACAGTTGGGTGGCAAGTGAGAGCCTGTGCCCATTGAGAGGGTGTGGAGTAGCTCAAGAGAGCAGGGTGCTGTGGATCAGCCCTATTTCTCCTCCCCTGGTCAGAGCATCACCCTAGTGAAGTCTTCTGGGGACAGAGGTGCCTACCCCCATTGTGTTGGGGTCTAGTGGCAGAAAAGGGGTGCATAACTGGAGATTCCTTATCCACCACTGACACAAGAAGATGCACACTAGTGGGCCAGACTCACAAACCGTGGGGAGGCTCAGGAGCCTGTCTTGTGTGCTGAGGAAACACAAGTGAACCATTCAGAGAGGAAAGTGTCCAGATTTGTGCACAGGGAAGGAAAAAAAACTGGCCAGAGTCCTAAGCAATCACAGGAGCAATCCATCAGGAGCAGGTCTCCAAGCATGGAGAGATAGGCCTAAAATTTATAGTAGTGGCTCTCCCTAGCAATAGGATAAGCAACCACAGAAGCCCACACACCCAAGTTCTTGCACTCCAACTGTCATCTAGCTTGCACCTGTCACCACCTCAGATGGGAGCAGGGTTCAAGCAAGCCCCCCATCAAAGGTTGGGGGACCAGAGCCTACCACAGGGACAACAGGTTACCTCGGTAACTGGCTTCTCCATGCAAACTACAATCAATCACAGTGGGAACAATTCCATAGCTAAACATGTTGTCTTCCATCTCAAATCATTAGGGAGCAATGGATTTGTACCAACAAGTACAATCCACCAGCTTGGAGCTTAAACTGGGGAACCAAACTCACTACATTCCACTGGGAAGAGGTGAAGACAATAGGTCAGAGATAATGCAAGAGGTTCATCAAACTTGCTAAAACACTGCTAAGGCAATGAAGGACCAATGTTCCTCTCCATAGCACTGTCAAGGAATGACTCTTGGGGACGTGGAGACAGGGCTATAAACCAGTGCTGCTACACCCAGCTCTTGACCAAGAGACCAGATGAGAAAGAATCAGCAAAAAAACACAGGAAACATGAAAAATCAGTGAGAAAAGTCATGCCCAAAAGAAACCACTACGTCCTCCACAATGGATACCTACTTAAACAAAATGGTAAAAATGACAGATGAAGAATTTCCAATATGAACCGTAAGAAAGCTAAAAGATATTCAAGAGAAAACAAATGCATAAGAAAACACCACAAAACCAATGCAGGGAATGAATGAAAAATTCTCTAAAGAAATCCAAGTATAATGAAAAACAGAAATACTGGAAATGAAAGCGATATTCAAGGAACTACAAAACACAGTGGAAAGAGCAGAAAACAGAACTTTGACCCCTGCCAACAACATTTTTGGAGCTTTAGAGGACACTTTCCTCTCTGAATGGTTCACTTGTGTTCACTTGTGTTTCCTCAGCACACAAGACAGCTCACTGAACCCAGAACTTCCCAGCCTCAATCCTCCACCTACCCCCACTGAGATGGAGAATAATGACACACCTGTAAGTCCCAGGGCCCCAACTACCACCTGAGATATTACAGTGCCTCTCCAGAGGAACAAGAGCTGGCTACAGCACCCCAAAACAATATTGCAGCTTGCTTCTCCAGCAAGTGCCAGCTACTGAAAAAGAGGTCAATTCCATAAGCATTTTACTGCATTTACTGATTCATAAGACAGGGTGTGGTCAAATATCCCCCACAAACACCACCTACTGCCTCAGAGACTAAATTGGGCATGCCATTGTCTAAACAAAATCCAAAGATAAGAAGCAACAGCTCTTCAGATGGAAAGGAATCAGCAAAAGAATTCTAGAAGTATGAAGAGTCAAATTTAAAGAACACTGCCAAAGGGGAACATCAGCTCTCTACCAACGAATGCCAACCAATTTCAGAACATCAAAACGACAGACAAGGTATTTCAAACAGGGATTGTAAGAAAACTCAATAATGTGCAAGAAAAAATGGATATGCAACACAAAGAAGCCACAAAAGAAATCCAGGTTGGGGAAGAAAAATTCACTAAAAAATTCAAATATTAAAGAAAAATCAAACAAAACTACTGGAAATGAAGAATTTATGTAAGGAATGACAAAACACAGTGGAAAGCCTCAAGAATAGGATAGATCAAACACAAGAAAGAATCTCAGAGACTGAAGATAATATCTTTCAATTAAATGCATCAGTTGCAGAGAGAGCAGAGAAAAAGAGTAAAGCCTACTGAAAACGTAGGTTATGTGAAGGGGCCTAACATGAGAATTATAGGTAACCCTGATGATGAAGAAGAAATTATACAAGGGTAGGATAAACTATTTGAGGATATAATGTAGGAAAATTTCCCTGGCCTTCCTAAAAATCTAGCTATCCAGGTACAAGAGGCTCAAAGGACTCCTGAGAGATTCATTGCAAACAAGAAGACACCACAACACATAGACATCAGACTGACCAAAATAAAAAAGGAAGAGGCCTTCTTCCTATGAGCTGTAAGTCAAAAGAAGCAGGTAACCTACAAAAAAAAAAAAAAAAATCAAACTATCTTCAGAATTCTCAACTGAGATCTTACAAACCAGAAGAGACTAGGGTCAAATTCTCAATCTTCTCAAACATAATAATGCCTAGCCTAGAATCTTGTACCCTGTAAAACTAACTTTCATATGCAAAGGAGAAATAAAGACCTACTCAGACAAGCAAAGACTGAGGGAATTCATCAAGATATCACCTACCCTCGAGGACATGGTCACAAAAGTGTTACAAATGAATCACCACAAAAAACATTCACCGAGGTAAAATCATCCAAAAGCTAAAGGTCAAAGGCCAGATACCACAGTAGCTCAAGACAGAAAACAAAGCAACAAAGTTCAACTCAACAGGATGAACAGAAATCTGTCCTACTTATCAATTCTTTCAATAAATGTGAATGTCTTGAACTGCCCACTAAAGAGACATAGCCTGGCCCAATGGATAAATACACACAAGCCAAGTATCTACTGTCTTCAGAAAACACAATTAAATCATAAAGATGCATTCAGAGTCAAGGTGAAGGATGGAAAAAGTATTTCATGCAGACAGAAGCCAAAATAAAGGTGGCAGAGCAGTTCTGATTTCAGATAACTTAGTCTACAAACCAACAAAGTAATGAAAGATAAAAATGATCACCATACAATGGTGAAAGATACAGTTCAACAAGAAGACACAACAATTATAAATATTTATGCATCTACCTCAGATGCACCCAGGTTAATAAAGTACATCCTACTTAATCAAAACAAAATGATAGTAGAAGACTGAAAAAGGACTCACACTTTTCACATCTCACAAAAATTAACTCATGGTTGGTAACAGACTTAAACCTAAGGTGTGAAACTATTAGAATTCTAGAAGAAAATGTTGGAAAAACTCTTATACATATTGACCTAGGCAAATAATTTATGAACAAGACCCCAAAGGCAATCACAGCAACAACAAAAATAAATAAATGGGACCTGATCAAATTAAAAAGCTTCTGCACGGCAAAAGAAACTGTCATGAGAGCAAACAGACAATCTACAGAATGGGAGAAAATTTTTGCATGCTACGCATGTGATAAAGGCCTGATAACTAGAATGTATTTAGAAGTCAGGAAAATCAGCAAGAGAAAAATCAAACAACCCTATCAAAAAGTGGGCAAAGGACATGAAGAGAAACTTTTCAAAAGAAGACAGAACAATGACAAACAAACATATGAAAAAATGCTCAACATCGCTAATCATCAGGGAAATGTAAATTAAAACCACAATGAGATATCAATTATCTCAAGTGAGATTGGCCTTTATCAAAAAGTCCCAAAACAATAAATGTTGGCATGAATGTGGAGAGATAGGAACACTCATACACTGCTGGTGGGACTGCAAACTAGTGCAACCTCTGTGGAAAGCAATATGGAGATACCTTAAAGAGATATAAGCTGATCTACCATTTGATCCAGCAATCCCATTACTGGGCATCTACCCAAAAGAACAAAAGACACTCTATAAAAAAGACATCTGCACTCGAATGTTTATAGCAGCAAAATTCACAACTTCAAGGGTGTGGAAATAACCCAAGTGCCCATCAATACATGAGTGGATTAATAAAATGTGGTATATGTTTACCGTGGAGTACTATTCAGCTGTGAGAAACAATGATAATATAGCACCTCTTGTATTTTCCTGGACAGAGCTGGAACCCATTTTACTAAGTGAAGTATCCCAAGAATGGAAAAATAAGCACTACATGTACTCACCATCAAATTGGTTTCACTGATCAACACCTAAGTGCACATATAGAAATAACATTAATTGGGTGTCAGGCAGATGGGAGGAGGGGAGGAGGGGATGGGTGTATACAGACATAATGAGTGCAATGCACACCATCCAGGGGATGGATACACTTGAAGCTCTGACTCGGGGGGAAGGGAGGGCAAGGGCAATATAAGTAACCTAAACATTTTTACCCCCATAGTATGCTGAAATAAAATATTAAATAAGTAATGACAAAAAATAATAAAGAGCAACGCCATAATAGCCAGAGACTTCAACGCTCCTCTGATAGAACAGGACAGATCCTCCAAACAGAAACTAAACAAAGAAACAACAGACTTAAACAGAATGCTAAAACAAATGATACTGACTGACATTTACAGAACATTATAACCAAAAATCACTGAATATATGTTTTTATCATTAGCTCATAGGACATTCATTAAGAGTGATCATACCCTAGGCCACTCACATGTCTCAAAAAAATTAAAAAATATAAATTATACCATGCATCTTCTCAGACCACAGTGGAATAAAATTAGAAATGAACTCTAACAGAAACTCTCATCTCTACACAAATCATGGAAACTAAAATACCTTCTGCTGAGTGATTATTGGGGTAAGGAGAAAATTAAGATGGAAATGTAAAGATTCTTTGAACTAAATGACAAAGGAGACACAAGTTATCAAAATCTGTGGGACATAACTAAAGAGTCCTGAGAGGAAAATTTGTATCCATAAATGTGTACATTCAAAAGACAGAAAGATCACAAATCAGCAATCTAATGAATCATTCCAAAGAACTGGAAAAGCATGAGAAAAACAACCCCAAACTCAGTAGAAGAAAAGAAATAACCCAGATCAGAGAACTAAATGACATGTTTTTAAAAAAAAAAAAAACTATATGGAAGATTAATAAAATGAAAATTTGGTTCTTTGAGAAAACAAACAAAATTGACACATCTCTTGCTAGATTAATGAGAAGCCAAAAAGAAAGGTCTGTATAAGCTCCATCAGGAATGAAAAAGGAGAAATTACGACTGATACCACACAAATACAAAATATCATTTATGAATACTATAAAAACCTCTTTGCACATAAACTTCAAAATGTGGAGGAAATGGACAAATTCTTAGAAACACACAGCCTCCGTAGGCTCAATCAGGAATAAATAGAGCTCCTAAATAGACCAATATCAAGTACTGAAAACTGCTCCACTTGACCAGCCTTAAAAAAATAAATAAATAAAAATAAATAAATAAACAAATCTTCCTAAAATGAAAGGTCCCAGACCAAATGGTTTCACAACCAAATTTTATCAGACCCACAAAAACTAGTGCCTATCCTACAGAAATTATTTTACAATATAAGAGAAAAGAATCCTCCCCAACACATTTTATGAACCCAACATTACCCTGATACTGCCGAAACCAGGAAAGGGCACAAGAGAAAAAGGAAAATACAGACCAATATCCCTTATGAATATAGATACAAAAATTCTCAACAAAATCCTAAGAAACCAAATTCAGGTCCTTATCAAAAAAATAGGCTGGGCATGGTGGCTCACACCTGTAATCCTAGAACTCTGGGAGGCTGAGGTGGGCAGATCATTCAAACTCAAGAGTTTGAGACCAGCCCCCCTGAGCAAGAGCAAGATCCCATCTCTACTAAAGAAAAAGAAAGAAAGAAAGAAAGAAAGAAAGAAAGAAAGAAAGAAAGAAAGAAAGAAAGAAAGAAAGAAAGAAAGAAAGAAAGAAAGAAAGAAAGAAAGAATTAGCTGGGCAAGTAAAATATATATAGATATATACATAAAAAATTAGCCAGGCATGGTGGCACATCCCTGTAGTCCCAGCTCCTCGGGAGGCTAAGGCAGAAGGATTGCTTGAGCCCAGGAGTTTGAGGTTGCTGTGAGCTATGCTGATGCCATGGCACTCTAGCCTAGACAACAGAGTGAGACTCTGTCTCAAAAAAAAAAAATAATAATAATCTATCACAACAAATTTGGCTTCATCCCAGAGATGCAGGGATAGATCAGCATATACAAATGTATAATTGTAATTCACCACATAAATAGAAACAAAAACAAAGACCATATGGTCCTCTCAAAATATGCAGAGAAAGCATTTACCAAATTCAGCACTCTTTTATGAAAAGAATGCTTAACAAAATAGGCATAGAAGTGTTGTAGCTAAAAATAATAAAATCCATATGTGACAAACCCACAGCTAACATCACTCTGAATGGGAAAAAATTGAGAGCATTCCCACTTAGAACTGGAAGCACGCAAGGTTGCCCTCTACCACCATTTCCATTAAACATAGTGCTGGAATTCCTAGCCAGAGCAATCGGACAAGAGAAGGAAATCAAGGGGATCCAAATTGGGAAACAAGTGGTCAAACGATCACTCTTTGCTGATGATATGACATGATATCTAGAAAACCTCAAGGATTCTGCCAAAAGACTACTAGAATTGATAAACTCAGCAAGGTCTCAAGTTACAAAATAAATGTATAGAAATCATTAGCATTCATATACACCAGCAAAAGTCAAACTAAGATCTAAATCAAAGACTCAATACCCTTCACTATAGCAACCAAGAAAATAAAATACCTAACATATATTTAACTAAGGAGGTAAAAGACCCCTACAGAGAGAGCTATGAAACACTGAGAAAGAAAATAGCAGAGGATGTAGACATGTGGAAACCATTAAAACATCCATACTACCCAAAGTGCTCTAAAGATTCAATGCAATCCCTATTAAAGTACCAACATCATTTTTCACACATCTAGAAAAACAATTGTATACTTCGTATGAAATCAGAGAAGAGTCTATATAGCAAAAGCAATCTTAAGCAAAAAGGATAAATTGAGAGCATCAATTTATTGTACTTCAAGCTATAGTACAAGACTACAGTAACTAAAACAGCATGATGGTGGCAGAAGAACAGAGACATAGACCAATGCAACAGAACTGAGAATCCAGATATAAAACTATCCCCCAAAGCCAGCTAATCTTTGACATAAGAGACAAAAATATACACTGCGAAAAAGAATCCTTATTCAATAAACAGTGCTGGAAAAATTAGATAGGCACATGTAGAAGACTGAAACAGGATCCAGACCTTTCACATCTCACAAAAATCAACTCATGGTGGATAACAGACTTAAAACTCAGGCATGAAACTGTAAGAATTCTAAAAGAAAATGTTGCAGAAACTCTTACAAACATTGGACTAGGCAAAGAATTTATGAACAAGACCCCAAAGGCAATCACAGCAACAACAAAAATAAATAAATGGTATCTGATCAAATTAAAAAGCTTCTGCACAGCCAAGGAAACTATCATGAAAGCAGACAACCTACAGAATGGGAGAAGATATTTACAGGCCATACATCAAATGCAGAGCTGATAATTAGAATCTATATAGAACTCAGGAAAATCAGCAAGAAAAATCAACTAACCCAGTCAAAAATTTGGCAAAGGACATGAACAGAAATTTTCAAAAGATAGACTAATGGTCAAGAAACATATGAAAAAATGCTGAACATCTCTAATCATCAAAGAAATGCAAATCAAAACCACAATGAGATTTACCTTAACTCCAGTGATAAAGGCCTTTATGAAAATGTTACAAAACAATAAATGTTGGCCAGACATGGTGGCTCATGCTTGTAATCCTAGCACTGGGAGACTGAGGCAGCTGGATTGTTTGAGCTCAGGAGTTTGAGACCAACCTGAGCAACAGCAGGACCCCGTCTCTACTAAAAACAGAAAGAAATTATATGTACAGCTAAATATATATATAGAAAATTTAGCCGGGCATGGTGGCACATGCCTATAGTCCCAGCTACCTGGGAGGCTGAGGCAGAAGGATTGCTTGAGCCCAGGAGTTTGAGGTTGCTGTGAGCTAGGCTGATGCCATGTCACTGTAGTCCAGGCAACAGAGTGAGACTTTGTTGCAAAAAAAAAAATCAATAAATGTTGATGTGAATGCAGAGAGATAGGAACATTCATACACTGCTGGTCAGTCTTCAAAGTAATACAATCTCTGTGGAAAGTAATGCGGAGATACGCAAAAGAACTAAAAGTAGAACTATGGCTTGACCAGTTATCTCATCTCTGTGCATTCACCGAAGGGGGAAAAAAAGTCATGCTATAATAAAAACATCGAGACTTAAATGTGTATAGCAACACAATTCAGAATTGCAAAGATGTGGGAACATCCCAAGTGCCCACCAATCCATGAATTGATTAATAAAATGTAAATGTGTACCATGGAGTACTACTCAGCCACAAATAACAATGGTGATCTAGCACTTCTTGTATCATCCTGAGTGGAGCTCTTGCTCATTCTTTGAAGTGAATTTTCACAAGATTGGAAAAACAAGCACCACATGTACTCACCATTTAATTGGTATTAACTGACCAACACTGTGTGGACATATAGTAGTAACATTCATCGGGTGTCAGACAGGTGGCAAGGAGAAAGACGTGATAGGTTTATTCACACCTAATGGGTTCAGTGTGCCCTATCTGGGGGATGGACATGCTTGAAGCTCTAACTCAGGTGAGGCAAAGGCAATATGTAACTTAAACATTTGTATCCCTGTAATAGACTGAAATTTAAAAAACTTAAAAAATCAGTTTAAAAGATAAGCTGAGATTTAAAAAGGATATTAATAAAAGAAGTAAAAAAAAAATAAAATTTTAACTTTGTTAGTGGCTTATATTACTACTCCTTTAAATAAAACCTTTATACATTTATCAAGCTGTAATGGTATTTGTTATGTAACAATGTTGATGTAAAATTTATGGTACGTTAAAAATAAATAAATATCAGGATTGTGGGACTGTGTTGCCTCATGGATATAAAAGGGCTGTGTTTCCTTGTTTGGTTAAAGTTTAGCTGGGGACTTGTGGAACCTGCAATTGGACAGATTTGTAAACATGCATTAGCTTATTTGGGGTTCCTAGGAATGGTGTCTGGACTGCAGGCTTAGGACTGTTGGGAAAGCCCTTGTTGGGGCTCTTAGAGGCTCAGCTTATGATTGCTCCACTCTGGGTTTGTCTGACATGTCAATAATATTGAAGACAAGAAATCAACTTTGGTCTGATGCTATAGCAGCATCAACGCCACTGAACAATATTGTAAGAGGATAGCCTCTTTGCCTCCAGGTAGTAACAGCTACTTCTGAGTTGACTGTGTCTATTCGCAATCCTGCCACCCTTTGTCTTTACAATGTGATTGTTTAATGGTTCTAGAGACTATATTCTAGCAGAATGGATCTGTCAAATCAGTCAATCCCAGAACAGGATTGGGGATCTTTTTCACTGATGGGAGCAACTTTATAGACAATGAGCAGCTGGATATGCAGGGATCACAACAGTGGCACTACCACCTGGGACACCAGCCCAGGAAGCTGAGCTGCAGTTACCAAGGGGAAAAAGGTAAACATTTATATGGATTCTGAATATACTTTTGTAATTGTGCGTGCTCATACTGTTGTTTAAAAGAAAAGGGACCTCCTGGTGGCAGAAAATAAGATTATTAAGTAAGGCACTGAGATAATTGCCTTGGTGCAGGCCATGGCTAAGCCCAAGCAGGAGGTCAGCATGGTAAAAAGAAGTCAGGGTAATGACAGGGCTGCTAAGGAGGTTGCTGGAGGTGATTTGTTCTCTGGGCCCTTAATATCCCAACTAGATTTAGATTCTCTTTAAAACAAAAGATTGGGGCCGGGCGCCGTTGCTCACACCTGTAATCCTAGCACTCTGGGAGGCCAAGTCGGGAGGCTCATTTGAGCTCAGGAGTTTGAGAGCAGCCTGAGCAGGAGCGAGACCCTGTCTCTACTAAAAAAAAAAAAAAAAAAATAGATATTAGCTGGACATCTAAAAATATACATAGAAAAAATTAGCCGAGCATGGTGGTGCATGCCTGTAGTCCCAGCTGCTCAGGAGACTGAGGCAGAAGGATTGCTTGAGCCCAGAAGTTTGAGGTTGCTGTGAGCTACACTGATGCCATGGCACTCTAACCCGGGCAACACAGTGGAGACTCCATCGCAAAAGTAAATAAATAAATAAAACAAAAGATTGGGACTCTACCATTTGGGATGGCATAGCTAAGTGGAGACAATTCTCATGGACTTGTTCTCCTACCTGAAGTTTTAGTTTGGGCTCTTATGAGTCACCTAAATAAATACACACATTAGGGGTGTGATGCCTTAACAGATTTGGCGAAACTCATTTGGGAGGATCCCATGTGCAACAAACTGTTTATGTGCTTGGGGTAGTCCAAGGACAGAGAGACAAACTTCTGCACAAAGACTCCAACATGTGGGGGACCCAATTCTTTTGGCAGTTTCACTCAGTATTAGTAGATATATTTTCAGGATGGAGGGTTGTCCCATCTGAATGGAGGGAGCATCTAAAGTTATCACAGTCTTTCTGAAGGAAATCACTTACTTTGTGAGTTCCAGTGTGCTTGAGTTCCTGTGGTGGAGGGAAGCAAAGAGTAGGAACAAGCCTCAGAGGATGACAGGATAATAGACATCAGCAATCCAGGGGAAGAAGCCAAGCAGATGAAAAATGGCATGCAGGTAATGGGTGCTATGGACAGGTAGATAGATACAGAGACAGTTTGACAGCTCAAGGTATTACAGTGTTTATTTGTTCTCTTGGCCAGGCTGGAGTCAACGGCCAAATATTAAATTAGGAGGATGGGGTGGGAGTAATGGCTCACGTCTGTAACGGTAGTGCTTTGGGAGGCTGAGGTGGTAGGATCATTGAACTCATGAGTTCAATGCTAGCCTTAGCAATACAGCAAGACCTTGTCTCCACAAGAAATAAAAAACAATTAACCAGACACAGCAGTATATGCTGATAGTCCCAGCTACTCAGGAGGCTGAGGCAGAAGAATCACTGGAGGCCAGGAGTTCCAGGCTGTGGTAAACTATTATTGCACTACTGCATTACAGCCTAAGCAACAGAGCCAGACTCTGTCTCTAAAACAAAAATAATAAAATGTCAAAAACAATAAAAAATAAAAGAAAAAGAAAAATATAAAAAGAAAATTAAGCCAAAATGTATACTTTTTTATTTTTGGAAGAAAGAGACTTTTTTCCAGCAAACAGTTTGCCAGTTTGCAAACCAGGGAGTTCCTGGCTTCTGTGTAAAACCAGTGTGCCTTCCAGAAAACAAAGAAGGCTTTGGTTTTGTAGCAAAAATTCCTGCCAGTGTTCCTAGTCTGGTATATTTATATAAATACAGGATTGAAACCTCTCTTAGTTCTGATTGGCAGATACAGCTGAGCTCTGATTGGTTAGGCAGGTGAGCTCTGAAAGTCCCACAGACACAGAGCTGTGGATTTTCTAGGAACTCAGAGCACATGTGTGACCTCTGGCACATTAACTGCCACATGAGTTGTATTTAACTTACACTAGTTTTGAGCCCAGGGCCTCCTTGAATCTTATGTAACTTACACATCTCTACGTTGGGAGACATGTGAACTATTTTTCAGGTTGCATATAACTCACACACAGAAAACAATAAAAAATAACAAATTTGTCCTTAAATTAAAAAGGATCATTTTGTATTTGAAATTTTATTCTATTTGTGTAAAAAAAAAAAAAAAAAAAAAAGGAAAAAAATAACTATGGCCCCAGGGAAAACTTTATTTTTCTAATGTGGCAGTCAACAAATGGCCTCTAGGCTCTGTGTCAAAGCTAGGCCCAATAGCCACACAGGATCCATTTTAAAGGATTGTCTCCTTCAAGTTCACATTTATTCACATTTTCCCCTTTTGGTTGAAACCTGTGGGCAGACAGCACGGATGGCTATGTAGGTTGGTTGCATTCCATCACAGTGCAACGTGGCTGGCATCCTGCTCCAGGTCCTTCTAGTCCTGCACAAGGATCCTAGTGGCAGGGGAGAGGCCATTTGAGCAACTAGAACAATTTATTTATGAAAGGCACTCAGGTATCTAATTTGAATCAAGTGCTCTTGTGTTAAGTTGCTTCCAGTTTCTGGCTGGAGCGAGTTTAAAGTCTCAATGTGTGGGAGTCTCTTGCAGAGTTCTGTTAAAATAGATGAAAGCAATTTTAAAGAACAGCTAGATGCTTACCCCGAACAAAAAAAAGGATCATTAAGACCTTTGGGGCAGAATGTAGAAGGGATCCTATACAGAGGGAAGCCAGCTGAAAATATCTGGAAATTTGAAATTTAGTCCAATAAATCCAGCCAGGAGACTTCCTGAAGATGTTTCTTTCAAAGATTTGGCCAGCTTTAGGATTTTAGATGTTTCTAATTCAATCTGAATGAAAGTATTTTCCCAGGTGCAGCGAAAGTGTTAGCAACAGCACAAACATCACCCCATGCAGCAAGGAGATATTCTAACACAATGCAGTTGTCTAGAACCCCATGGGCAAGGCAGCCTGGAGACATTATTGTGTGCTGATTGCATGGGCAGTGGAGCAGGCAATTCTGTTAACAGTGTAGGGGAAGATTCTGATCATATATCCATTCTAAGCAGGGTTTAGTTAGAACAAGAACCCCAGAAAACTTCCTCACCTACCTCCTTCACAAAGATTAACCCCTCTAGGTAATTTGCATCCTTGGGAGTGCCCACAGCTATCATTTTCCTAATCTGGGGGTTATTGTCAGTGTTGGATTGTGCTCAGACTTTCAGGTAGGTCTTGGAGAGTAGGGTGGGTAGCATTGGTGAGGCTAACTGAATACACTCAGGTAAAAGGCATTTCTGTGGCCATTTTTCTGTGGCAAAATCTCCTGGTTAGGATAACTCAAGCGTTAGTTCCCCTTTTGGGGAGAAGGAAATAGGGGCTGGGTAGCTTTCTTATATTTATTTATTTTAATGTCATATTGCATTAAATAATTAATTTTATTTTTTTTCCTTTAGGCTATTTTTATTTTTTTAAATTCAGGATATTATGGGAGTACAAATATTTTGGTTCTATGAAATGCATTTCCCTTCCTCAAGCCAGGGCCACAAGTGTGTCCTTTCCACATACAATTTGCCCCATCTCAATTAGCTGTAGGTTTACCCACCTTACCTGCCCTACTCCCCACCCCCACCCCCATCCCGCACCTGAGTGGCATCCAATGAGCATTACTACTATGTGAGCACCTTAGTGTTGTGTTGGGAAATAAAGCTAAGAGACATGAAAGGTTTGACAGGTTTGGATGGCTTGGCCTTGAAGAAATCTGTCAGTGTGTTAGCTCACAGACTAGAAGCTGCTCCCCAAAAAGGGAGGCATTGTTAGAACACATTTTCAAAGCAACGTTTCTTTGATGCTGCAAGCCATTGCCTAGAGCTTATTGCAGAGCAGAGCTCGGTTTGGGCCCAAGACTGAGAAGCTGATCAAAATGCCTGCCCAGCAGACAACATGCAGCTGGAACTATCTTAAACTTCAAGACTGTTTCTGCTTCACTCCTGACCACATGTCTCTGTATTTGGAGAAATAGATTAGATTAGTATACAGACTCAGTGTTCCTGCTTTATACATTTTTATCTTTAATTTATATACTCAACTAGGTCTATTTCTAACTTAGGGCTTAACATGTTTACCTCAGAAAAATTTTGTAACCATCTATTCTTGTAGACAGAATTAGGTAACGGTGCCTTAACCCCCAACAAATGAGCTATACACATAATTCTTTAACCAAGGACAACTGTTTGCTGTAACAATAAATACTGATGTGGGATTTCACTCAGTGCCTCACAGCTCATGGGAATGCTGGAGGACCCATGACTCCCCCATCACTTTAAACTGCATTTGGCCTCTGTCTGTTATTTCTCTATCTCTATTATTTCCAAATCTCTTGTGATGATCCTGCCTAGGACCTGTTTTACTGGGAGAATAGCTAACTCCTAGTAGTGTTGATTAATAAATACCAGTTTGATGGCAAGTACATGTGGTGCATGTTTTGCCATGTTTGTGATACCTCACTTCAAAGGATGGGCTCAATCTCTAACCAGGACAATATAAGAGGTGCTAGATCACCATTGTTTTTTGTAGTTGAATAGTATTCCATGGTATACATATGCCATATTTTATTAATCCACTCATGGATAGATGGACACTTGGGTTGTTTCTACATCTTTGTAATTGTAAATTGTTCTGCTATAAACATCAGAGTGCAGATGTCTTTATTATAGACTGTCTCTTTTTCCTTTGGATAAATGCCTAGTAGTGGGATTGCTGGATCAAATGGTATTTCTATTTTTAGCTCTTTGAGGTATCACCAAATTACTTTCCACAGGGGTTGTACTAATTTGCAGTCCCACCAGAAGTGTAAGAGTGTTCAAACCTCTCCACATCCACCAGCATTAGTTATTTTGGGACAAAATGTATACTCTTTGATTAGAAAATTCCTTCTAGAAATTTGTGCAAAGGAAATAATACAAAAAATATATAAAATTATACTCGCCATGTTTTTCTTTAAAGTCTTATGTATAATCAAAAGATAAAAAATATCCAGAAGCCCAACACAAGACAGTTAAAAAATATGTATACTTCTACAATAGATTGTTATGTTAATAATGTCAATAATCTACTATTGTGACAAAAGATAGTTAGATATTGTTAAAAGGAAAAGAAAAAAGAAAAGACAGCCACAATATACTGCATATATTTAAATGTAGAGGAAGAGAGGGCAAGGTGGCAAACTAGAGACATCAGTCACCATATCATTCTGAATAGGGGAAGAAGGTTCAGGTATAAAAAAAAAAAAAAAGCATAGGTAAAATACTGAGGGAAAGGTGCCCGAATCTACCCTTACTGGAGATCCCATGGGAAGAAGTGGTGGTGCAGAACAAGAAGGAGCAAAATCTCCATAAGGGAATCAGAGCTTACCAAAAAAGGTAAGTAGGCATGTTTATTTTTCCTCCCCTCACACCTGTGGCAGTCTGCCAGTTCCCAGTCAGTCAGAAAGTCCTTCTACCCTGACAAATCCAACCATTTCTGCCAGTAGTGAACTGAGAACTCAGCACCAGATTGCAGGCTTATGTATGGTCATATCCCCCATCACAGATCTACCTGAGACAGTGTTTGCCATATTGCCTGCCCATATACTGGGTGCCTCTATCCTGATGGAGAATTTGCAGCCTCTCAGTTTCCTTGTCACTGGATCCCATATGAACATTCCTCAGTACCTACTCTGACTGTAAAAACCACAAAGGAACAAGGAGACATAGGAGAGCTGCAGTATTCTCAGAGTTCTTAGAAGGCAGGCTGAATGAAGGAAACTGGGAAGTTCTACACATGCTTTTTAGGAGAGAGAAGGGAATTCATACTCTCCTATATCAGAATCCCTGGATCGTAATCTGAAGTTGTATGTATCCCCCCCAGTGAAGACATATCCCACCATTTGGGGCCTTATCCTCCTCCTCTCTTTTCCTGCCCATTGCCACAGATGCAGCCATGCCTAACAGGGTGTTTTCATTCAAGACTCATGAGTATTTCACAGGGGATGATTAAGCTAGGGGACCTGAGAGTGGCTGCTGTGCCTCTGACAGAGCACCTATCACACCCATGCTTCCATGGAGCTTGGGAATCATTCCCTTCCCACTAAAAACAAGCAATGGATGTTTGAGTGTGCCACAAGAACAAAAACTACCACCTCCTCTGAGGGAGTGCAGAGGTAGCCGTGCTCTCCCAGAGGTACAGGCTGTCTAAAACTCCTGGAGGCAAGTCTCTATAGCAGAACCACACTTCTCCTGGTGAAGCATTTTAGTCACAGCCCACAAGCAGTCTGGTAGCCCTACTACTATGGATGAACTTCCTCCACCATCTCTGCTGCTCCTAGACCAGGGAGAGAGCTGGGAATCTGGGTGTTTTTTGCCCCCAAATGACAGACACCACTATCATTCATGAGAGAGGAAGATGTGAGCAGATTGTGCACTCCACTGCTGCCCAACTCCACTAATCTCATTGCAAGGGATTCACCTCTCCTGTCCCCTGCTCACAGTGTATCTGTCCTTCTCCTGCCTGCGCACAGTTCCAAAATAGAATAGCACCCCACCCCTCACTATCACAGCCAGTTATGAACCCAAGGAGGCTTGAGACAAATTTTGCCAGCTTAGTCTTTTTCCATGCCCCCAAGACTCAAGCACACCATCCAGGGACCTGGGGAATGGAGATTATCAAACTAGGCCATTACTGCTTACACCTGAACACTCTTCCAGGCATCTGATATCTTACCAATCCAAACTGCCAGCAACACTACCATAAATACCTACCTGAACAAGCTGAAAGACAGTGTACTTCTCCTTCACTACATTGAGCATCAGAGTTTCCAGCAAGAGAGAACAAATAACCACAAAGTTTTCTGTTTCTAGCTGTGGAAAGAGATTGTAGATGAGAAGGAACCAGCACAAGAAATCTGGCAATATGAAAAATCAGGTTATTTTGATATGCCCCAAATGATCACACCAGCTCTCCAGCAATGGACTTCAACCAAATGGAAATTTTGAAATGTCAGATATGAAATTCAATATGCTTTCTCCAAGAAAACCATTTTACTCATAAAGATTCCCATAGACTCAAGGTAATGGGGTGAAAAAATGTCATGCAAATGGAAACCAAAAGTGAGCAGGAGTAGCTGTTCTTATATCAGATAAAATAGACCTTACATCAACTAAAGTAAAAAAAAAAGAGACACAATGGTCATTATACGGTGATAAAGGGTCAACTGTACAAGAACATATAAAAATCCTAAACATACAAGTTCTTAACCCAGGAATCCTGAGATTCACAAAACAAATACTACTAGTTAAGGAAAGAAACAAATAGCAGTATCACAAGAACCAGAGACTTCAACACTCCATTGAAAGAACCAGACAGAATATTGAGGTAGAAAATCCACTAATACTGGACATAAATGAAATTCTAGGGGGGAAAAGGACCTACCAGACATTTACAGAACATTCTGCAAAACTGCAGAATATACATTCTTTTCATCAACATATGGGACATTTTCAAAGATATGTTAGACTACAAAACAAGTCTCACCACATTTTTAAAAAGTGAAATCATACCATCTACCTTCTCAGACCACAGTGGAGTAAACTAGAAATAAGCTTCAAGAGGAACTCTCAAAACAACACGAATACATGGAATACCAAATGAAATGGAAACAAACAAAAAATACAAATGATGAACAAAATGAAAAGTTAGTTCTTTCAGAGATAAACAAAATTTACAGACCACTAGCAAGATTAGCCAGGAATACAAGAGAAAGAATTCAAATAAGATAAATCAGAAATGATAAAGGAGACATTACAAGTGATACCACAAAAATACAGGTTATCATCTGAGACCGCTATGAAAACCTTTACACACAAACTAGAAAATCCAGAAGAAATGAATATATTTTTAGAAAAATGTAACCTTCCAAACTTTCAATCAGGAAGAAATAGCAATTCTGAAGAGACCAATGACAAGTAGCCAGATTCAAGTAGTCATTTAAAAAAAAAAAGTCCCAACCAAAAATAAAACCTGAGGTGGGGGGAGGGGATAGGTGTATACCTACATAATAAGTGTGAAGTGAACTGTCTGGGGAATGGACATGCTTGAAGCTCTGACTCAGGGGGCTGGGGGGACAAAGGCCATATACATAACCTAAACTTTTGTACCCCCATAATATGCTGAAATAAAAAAAATAAAAGATAAATAAATAAAAAGGCTTTCTCAAGGTCACAGAGTCAGCTAGTACATTTCCTTGTCATTCTGTGTACATTATACCATTAAATCAGTACTCAAGGAATTATGTCTTTTTAGAATGTAGTTTCAGTTAAGTGATCAGGATATAATCTCAGAAGAATGATCTGTCTAGTTGATCCCAAGAGGTTAAACAAATGAAATGGCGAAGAAATAAAGATGGCAGTAGCATACCAAAAAAAAAAAAAAAGCCTGAGACCACATATATTCACAGCCAAGTTCTATCAGATCTCCAAAGAAGAACTGGCACCTATCCTACTGAAACTATTTCATAACATAGAGAAGGAAGGAATCCTCCCTAACTCATTCTACAAAGCCAGTATCACCCTGATACCAAAATCAGGAAAGAACACACTAACAACAACAACAACAACAACAACAACAAAAAACTACACAACAATGTTCCTCATGAACATAGATGCAAAAATCCTCAACAAAATATTAGCAAACTGAATTCAACAACCTATCAAAAAGATAATTCACATGATCTAGTGGGTTTCGTTGCAGGGATGCAAGGATGGTTCAACATACACAAACTAATAAATGTGATTCACCACATAAACAGAATTACACACAAAAATCATATGATTACCTTGATAGATGCAGAAAAAGCATTGATAATTCCAGCACCACTTTATGAAACTAACGTCAACAAACTAGGCACAGAAGGAATATATCTCAAAATAATAGGCGTCATATATGACAAACTCACAGCCAACATCATACTGAATGGGGGGAAATGAAATTATGCCATCAAAGAACTGGAACAAGACAATGGTGCTGCTGTCCCCACTTTTATTCAACATAGTACTGGAAGTCCTAACTGGAGCAATCATGCAATAGAAAAGAAATCAAGAGCATACAAATTAGAAAACAGGGTGTCAAACTATCTCTCTTTGTCAGTGATATGATCTTATATCTAAAAAATCCTAAACACTCCCCCAAAAGACCCCTGGATTTTGTAAGTGGATTCAGTAAAATCTCACATTACAAAAAAATGTGCACAAATCAGCAGCATTTGTATACACTAACATCAGTCAAACAGAAAGTCAAATCAAGAACTCAGTACCGTTTAGAATAGATGAAAAGAAAAGAAAATACCTAGGAATATACTTAACCAAAGAGGCGAAAGACCTCTACAAGGAGAACTAAAAAACACTGATGAAAAAAATCATAGATGACACAAGAAATGAAAAATCCCCCATGCTCATGGATTAAAAGACTCATTATTGTTAAAATGTCCATAATGTTGCAAGTGATTTACCATCAAAATACCAATGTAGTTTTACACAGAACTAGAAAAAACAATGCCAAATTTCATATGGAATCAAAAAAAGAGCCCCCAAAGCCAAAGTAATCCTAAGCAAAAAGAAAAAATCTGGAGGTATCACATTCCCTGCCTTTAAAGTATAAAACACCCTATTAACGTTATTCTTATGGGAGGAGGAGGGGATGGGTGTATACATACATAAGTGAGTGTGATGCACACTGTATGGGGGATGGACATGCTTGAAGCTCTGATTCAGGGAGGAGGAGGGGGAAACAAGGGCAATATACATAATCTAAACTTTTGTACCCCCATAATATGCTGAAATAAAAAAACAACCAACTTTTACAATTAAAAAAAATTCTAATACAACGCTATAATAACCAAAACAGCATGGTACTGGTATAAAGGTAGACACATAGATCAATGGAACAGAAGAGGTTGAACCCAGAAATAAAACTGTCCACCTACAGCCAACTGATTTGCAACAAAGCAGACAACAACATATACTAGGGGAAAGAGCACTCTATTCAAAAAACAGTGCTGGAAAAATTGCCTAGTGTCTTTCAGAAGAATGAAACTGAATTGCTATTTTCACCATATATAAAAATTAACTCAAGATGAATTAAATACTTAAATATCAGACCTGAAACATTAAAAATTCTAGAAGGAAACTTAGGAAAAACTCTTCTGGACATTGGCCTAGGCAAAGAATTTATGGCTAAGATCCAAAAAGCAAATATGGCAACAACAAAATAAATAAATGGCACTTAATTAAACTGAAAAGTTCCTGCACAGGAAAGGAAATAATCAACCGCGAAAGCAGACAACCTACAGAATAGGAGAAAATACTTGCAAACGATATGTCTGACAAAGTTGTAATAGTCAGAATCTACAAAGAACTCAAACAAATCAGAAAAAAAAAAAATCTTATCCAAAAGTGGGCAGAAAATTTAAACAGAATTTTCTTTCAAAAGAAGGTATACAAATGGCCAAAAAGTATATTAAAAATATATTTTAGTGATGCTCAACATCACTAATCTTCAAGGAAATACGAATTGAACCACAATGAGATGTCACCTTACCACTGTCAAAATGGCCTTTACTAATAAGTCAGAGAACAATAGATGTTTGGCACAGATGCAAGGAAAAGGTAATTCCTGTACAGTACTGGAAACTAACACAACTTCTATGAAAACCAATATAGAAATTTTGCAAAGAACTAAAAGTAGACCTACAATTTGATCCAGAAATCCCAAAAAGACACCTGTACCCAAATGTCGATCATAGTAAAATTCACTGTTATTAAAGTATTGAATCAATCTAAGTGCCCACCAACTAATGAGTGAAGAAAGAAAATGTGGTATATATTACACACACACACACACACACACACACACACACACACACACTACTGAGTCATAAAAAAGAATTAAGTAATGTCTTTTGCAGCAACTTGGGTGAAAATGAAGATCATTATCCTAAGTTAAGTATCTCATGAATGGACAAAGACCACATGTTCTCACTTGTAGGTGGGAGTTAAATAAGGGACATATATGGTCATAAACAGCTGTAACAGACACTAAAAACTAAAGAAAAGAGGGGGTGGAGGATCAAAAATTATCTATTGGGTGCAATGTACACTACTCTGGTGATAGGTGCACTAAAAGCCTTGACTTCACCCTATACAATTCATCCATGTAAAAAAAAAAACAGTTGCACTCCCTAAATCCATTGAAATAATAAAAGTTTTTAAAAAGAAAAACTAAATTTAAACATGCATGTATATGTCTAAATGAGGGAAATATCTACCAAAATGATGTCCCTGGTTCAGAAGATTTTTAGGTTTTTCTTTCCTTTTTCACTTACATTATTTGCTTTATTTTTAAAGAAATAATTATATATTGCTTCAATATTAAAAAATATATTACTTGGTAAAGAATCAAACCAGAGTTTGAAGCATAGCCAGAGTTTAAAATTATATATTTTAAATAAAGCAGAATAAACTATTTCAGTCTATTGGACTGTTTTATGAACCAAAATAATTTGTCATTTTTACACAAATCACCCAAGTTATCTATTACCTCCACCCTCATTCCCACATAGATCCCATTACTTCCCCAATGACCCAGTTTCCCATTCCCAAGTCTTCTCTTAAACCGTTCACTGTGCCCTGTGGAATCTTGCTCAATGTAAACAAAATTCCCTAGAAGATAATGTTCTTGGCAGAAAATTTCCTCTACTTTGTGATTTAAATAAGACATAGATTTCCTCAAAGTTGCAGCTTCTGGATCTGCTACCCTCATCTATAATATTACCAAAAACACACAAATAAGCAAACAAAGAAATACATATTCCTCTATAATTTCTACATCTCTACCGCTAAGCTTTCTCTTAGCTTTCTTTCTATTGCTCTTTTTTTCAACCTAGGCTTTGCTCAAATAAAAACATATCTTCTATTTCCTCTTGTCATTTAACATACATATACCTACTGACTAATTAGTGATTCTCCCACATTCAGTGGTGATTCAGCCCCTGGCTAAGAGTCATCTTCAACTCCTCAATATGCACATATGATCAATCATCCAAAAAATCACAACTCCTACAACCTTCCTTCTTCCCTCATTGCAAATCTTACTCCCAAACACCTTCAACCTGGTCCTTATCCAGAATTGGTTCACCTCTGAAATCCTAACTACGAACTTCCCCGCTCTCTCTTATTTTTATTTAAACTCTTATTCTTAATTCTTTATTCCCACTGAAATTTATTCTTTGAAATCTAGAGGAACTCTTGTCCTGGTTTCTTTTTAACTTTTCTATCATCCCTGATGACAGATCCTAAAGTCTTCCATGCCTATCTTCAGTTTAGGACTTTTAGTATGTCAGGGAAACCACTGTTTTGCAAAGGCTGTTATTCCCCTTACTACTTTGCCTATCCTTCATACCTGCCCTGCTAAACCATCAATATACTGACCGGTATTGTAAAATTATGGTCCTTTAATATTGGGTAGACCTTTCATGCCCTTGGACAATTTTTTTCCTTTGAACAGTTGTAATAGCATTCTCTGTTGATATACATTGATGCAGTATGGATGCTCCCAAAGTAAGGACAACTAACATGAAAAAATTTATAAGGTACTATAGCCATTTTAACCTTTTTTTTTTTTAGAAGGATTCTGCCTGCATTACCCAAGCTGTTCTCAAACTCCTACGCTCAAGCAATCCTTCTACCTCAGCCTCCCAAGTAGCTATGATAACAAGCATGAGCACCCACACCTAGCTCTACAGCCACTGTAAAACATTATCTGTAACAACTTGAGCCTAATGACTTAGAGTTATTTACTAAAACACTATCCACAGACCTTGTCAGTTTAAAAGAAGGCAATTAAAGATATGGCAGTAAACATTTATGGCTCTGATTGCCCACCAGTGACAGCAATGAAACCCAATCTTCCAATTTCTTTCCTTTTCTTGATTTTCCTTTTCTTATTTATTTGGATAGACCACAAATCTTCCAGTGCAACTGGCACCGTAGTCAACTGATGTCACCTGCTCTACTTCCTTCCTCAGAGAGGCCACCTCTGCCAGTCTTACCACTTTAAGAATGCCACTGCTTTTATCTACTAAAAGGAAGAGCCCCTCTGTGTGCCAGGCACTGTCTCTGTACCCTGGATTTGGCTAAGCCCTCAGCTGGCAAGAGGGAAAAGGCATTATCCATGGACATTCCAAAGACAGCACTTCTCTGCTCTCATGAGCAGGTGACCACTGGATTTACTTTGTGTCATCAAGGCATTATCTATAACTTCTTACATTTAACTTCTTGACATACTAACCTACTTATCCAAGTCTAAGATCATCTCTTAAAAAATGGTGATAAAAAAAGAGTCTTAAAAAATAATATAATACAACAGAATGTTAAATGTTTAAAATGATTATCTTTGGATAGCAGACTATCAGGCTCCCCACCCTACCTACTCATGCCTCTTTTATGAATCTGTTTCATTGTATTTTCTGTAATGAAAATGTATAATTGCTCATAAACTTTCCAATTCTTAAACTGATCATTTCTCCGTCTCCTTCATGAACTTATCTTTCTTGAAGTATCCCTTAAATATATGTGTTTCTTAGGGTTGTTCTTGCTCCTTCTCTCCTTTCATTTAAACATTGTGTTCTCCCTGAATGATCTTAACATCACGGTTCCTACTGGTACCTACTTTTACTAATACCTTCACAATCTTTACCCAAATCTCTGTCCTTGTTCCAGTGCTGTATATATCAAACCTCCTGTTAGACACTCTTGAATGTCCAACAGGGATCTCAAAATTGACATGATCTAGAAAAGAAACATAATTCTACCCCTCCACACAAGCATGGTTTAGTTTTTGGGTTGTTTTTTTTTTTTAATTCCCCAACATATCCTCATTCCCTTCATGTGCCCTAATCTGCTTTTAAATCTTATTTGTTGTGTGTCCTCTGGGCACACAGTAGACTCACTTATCTAACACAGCAAGCTATGATATGAAATTAGTATCAAATTTTTTAAATTAATTATATTACTTAAAGGTATATGTTTGAGTTTTGAAAATGTCTGATATAAGAAGGTTATCCATGATTTGGGGAAAAAACTTATTTGAGACACTGTAATACTTGACAGAATTACTAACTGATTAGTTTTAATACTGGGTGTTTGGTCTTATTTATCTAATTTTTTTCCACATCACACATTTATTTTCACAGTTAAGAGGGAAAACATTGTGAGCCACACAAATCAAGTTTCTGTTTTTAGTGTACTGCTAAAAACACAAAAGACAGCATGATGTGACTAGAATACAGATCACTGTATTATTTTTTTAAAATAATTAACATGCAGAGAATTTTCCAAGTATTTAGAACAAATGTCACTATGGACAAAAGAGACCATCGTATTACAGTATGTTCTAGTTAATCAAATATTTTGATTAGTAGAAAGCTATCAATATTATACTGATTACCAATTTTTAAAATAATTAGAATAAAGTATATACTAAATTAAACCAGATGAAAATGTAATATTTTATTATCCGTCTAAAGGTCATTAAGGACATCAGTTAATGTTATGTACTTTCTAAATGTATTTGGTTGTAATTAATGGAAATTTTTTTATTTCAGCATAATATGGGGCAAAGGCAATATATGTAACTTAAATTAATGGAAATTTTAAAGTGAAAGACTATACATTAGAATTTGTACACTTGGGAATTGCTACTGTTTAGTTCTTTTGTATTTCATCAACCTGTTATTTTGACAGTTCCTAAAACACCACATATTTCCCTTCTCTCCAAAGTAAACCTCATTATTCAACAGTTACTTTACCTGAAAATGTCTCAAATACTTCATATGCATTTAGCATATTCTTCTCTGGAAAAGGCTCCATCTGGAAAAAAAATTTATAAACAGATACTACGCTTTCTCAAAAAAAAAGTTACCAGGTTTCAGATACTTACTATAATGGAAATGTCATAGCAATAAGAAGTGTGATTTTGGTAAGGAGGAGAAGGATTGGTAAGCTGTCAGTCAAAATACATCACCTGTGTGACTCAGCACTCTCCTCTGGGCACTCAGCCTGAGGAGAGAGTAGGCAGTTTCCACTCTGTAATCCTAGCCCCAATTACATGTTGTCATTCAGAAGTAGAAAATATGAATCAAAATGAACAGAAATTTAGCAAAGGAAGGGTGATAGAAGGGAGAAAGAAAACAGGAAAGAGAGAGAGATGCACTGACTGTGTAAGACTAGAACTAGAACAAGTCAAAGAGCAACAGTGGACACCACTTCTGCCTTCCATGTGGGTTGAGGATTACAGAAAGGCAATCAACTGAGAAAGAAGAATAAAATCAAGAGAAGAGCATAAGGGATGCTTCTTTATTTATTTATTTTTTCATTTCAGCATGTTACAGAGGTGCAAATGTTTAGGTTACATAGATTGCCTTTGCCCCACCTAAGTCAGAGCTTCAGAGATAGCAAAACACATACACTATTGGTGAGACTGCAAACTAATTCAACCTCTATGGAAAGTAATTTGGAAATACCTCAAACAGTTAAAAGTAGAACTACCATTTGATCCAGCAGTCCCATTACTGGGCATCTACCCAAAAGAAAAAAAGACATTCTATAAAAAAGACATCTGCACTAGAATGTTTATAGCACCATAATTCATAATCGCAAAGATGTGGTAACAACTCAAGAGTTGCTTCTTAATGCCTTTATTTTCCTAGCCCCTAATCCTAGTTCTATGTCAATCCTTCGGTTCAGGGAGAGATCCTTTCATACTTAGAAAAAAGGTCCCTTTTCACTACTTTAACTTGATTTCTTCTGCTTACAATCATATCTCTATTGGTCTTATCTATCTGTCAAATGACAGAAGAGTAAACGCCGTAATTCATTTTTCGCCTCTCTTGCCTAACAGCTTTACTTTTCTCCAAAAAGTCTGATTTCTCTGATCATTCATCAGCCTGCATATGATTCAAGGAGTAGTAAAGAGGAACATGTGCTCTTAAGTGGGAAAATCATTTCAATCCTTATGTTGCCACTGGCTAGATGTTTGATTTTTAGCAATTTTCTTAACTTCGAATACCCGCGTCTTTAAAAGGGGATCATTTCCAGGAAATGGAATTTTAAAACAGAGAGAGAGAGAGATCGAGAGAGACCACGCAGATCAGTGTGGCAGCTCACACCTGTAATCCAAGATGTGTTGGGAGGCCAAGACAGGATGATCACTTGAGGCCAGGAGTTCAGAGACCAGCCTGAGCAACAGAGCAAGACTGTGTTTCTGCAAAAAAACTTAAAATTTGGCCAGTCATAGTGATACATGCTGTAGTCCTAGCTACTTGAGAGGCTGAGCTGGAAGGATTGTCTGAGACTGGGGAGTTGAAGCAGTCATGAGTTATGAGTGCATCACTGCACTTCAGCATGGGTGACAGAGCAAGACCCCATGAAAGAGAAAGAAAGAAAAGAAAGAAGGAAGGAAGGAAGGAAGAGAGGTAGGGAGGGAGGGAGGGAGAGAGGGAAAGAGAATCATGCTTCCATCACACATTTTTCATTTTTCATGAGAATATACATCAACTACCTATTCCAAGGCCCAAATCTTATAAACATTATAACCCATCATACGTACTTATTACACATGGAGTCTCCATAATATTCTAGCTTGTCTGACCCTGAATAACTAAGTCAGGCTATATTCTACTTGATTGATGACCCACCCTTGTTCAAATAAAGTAGGAAGGCAAGGGAGAGAGAGTGTCATACGATGCCAATACAGGACTGACATTTTCAACACAAATGATTCATGCATATTATCTTTCTTCAGCATTCCACTTTCAACTCAAAATTCTATTGTGAACCAAAATAGGCTGTATCTTATGAATAGTGCTTTAGACTGTCAGATGAAGAAACTAAGTCCATAAGTGAACTGACTTTTTATTCAAGGTCAAACAACTGGTTAGAAAGAGTTAGGATAGGCATTCAATTTGCCATGTATGGTTGGAGTAAAGTCTTTGAAATCAGAGAAGGCTTTCTAGTACTTACAATCTGTGTGACCTGGAGAAATTTAGTAATGCATATCATCTTGACCTTGATTTCTTTATCTGTAAATTAGGAAAAACAAGAATAATCTTACTCAACTGGGATGGTGATTAAATATGTTAATATATTTGAAACATCTCTCCCAGAGCAAGGTATTCACCAGAAGTCAATGTAGTTCTTGCTTAATTCTCTTTTATCCTGCTTTTTTTTTTTTTTTGAGACAGAGTCTCACTCTGTTTCCCAGGCTAGAGTGAGTGCCGTGGTGTCAACCTAGCTCACAGCAATCTCAAACTCTTGGGCTCAAGCAATCCTTCTGGCTCAGCCTCCCGAGTAGCTGGGACTACATGCATGTGCCACCATGCCCGGCTAATTTTTCCATATATATTTTTAGCTGTTTATATAATTTCTTTCTATTTTTAGTAGAGATGGGGTCTAATTCTTGCTCAGGCTGGTCTCTAACTCCTGAGATCAAGCAATCTGCCCACCTCGGCCTCCCAGAGTGTTAGGATTACAGGCGTGAGCCACTGCACCTGGCCATACGCTCTTTTTTTAATTAACTTCAGAACATAATGGGAATAACAAACATTCCAGTAACATGAATTATTTTTGTACAGTTTGAGTCAGTTATGAGTGTGCCCATCACCCACATAGTGTGCAATATACCTGTTACATGTGAATTTACCCACTCCCTCCTCTCCCCTCTCCCAGCTGCTTGATTCCCATTGAATTTTACTACCTGTGTATATATCAGTGTTGATCATTTAGGTCTAACTTAATAGTGAGTACCTGTGGTGTTTGTTTTTCCATTCTTGTGATACTTCACTTACGAGGACGCTCTCCAGTTCCATCCAGGTTGTTACAAACAGTAGTAGTTCAGGATCCTTTTTTGTGGCTTAGTGGTATTCCATGCTATACATATCCCACATTTGATTAATCCATTCATGTATTGATGGGCACTTGAGTTGTTTCCACATGTTTTGCAATTGTGAATTGTGCTTCTATAAATGTTGGAATGGAAGATTCTTTTCAACAAAATGTCTTTCTTTCCCCTTTGGGTAAATGCCCAGTAGTGGGATTTCTGTATGAAATGGTAGTTCTACTTTTAGCTCTTTGAGGTATCTCCATACTCCTTTCCATAGAGGTTAAACTAGTTTGCAGCCCTGTCAGCAGTGTATGAGTGTTCTCATCTCTCCACATCCATGCCAATGTCTGTTGTTTTGAGATGTTTTGATAAAACTCATTATCACTGGAGTTAGAGAAAATCATATCATGGTTTTGGTTTACACTTCACTGATGACTAGAGACATTGGGCATATTTTGATATGTTTATTTGCCATTAGTCTATCTTCTTTTGGAAATCTTCTGGTCATGTCTTTGGCCCACTTTTTAATGGGGTGGTTTATTTCTTGTTGCTTTCCTTGAGTTCTTTGTAAATCTGGTTATTAGCTCTTCATTGGATATATACCATGCAAACATTTTTTTCTCATTCTATAGGTTATCTATTTGCTCTATTGATTGTGTCCTTGGCTGTGCAGAAGCTTTTTAATTTGATCATTTATTTATTTTGGGTTTTGTTTTTTTTTTTTTTTTTTGAGACAGAGTCTTCCTCTGTTGTCCAGGCTAGAGTGAGTGCCATGGCATCAGCCTAGCTCACAGCAACCTCAAATTCCTGGGCTCCAGAGATCCTTCTGCCTCAGCCTCCTGAGTAGCTGGGACTACAGGCATGCGCCACCATGCCCAGCTAATATATATATATATATGCATATATATATATATATATATGCATATATACATATATATATTTGGAGTCTATATAATTTCTTTCTATTTTTA
This sequence comes from Lemur catta, assembly GCF_020740605.2. NCBI lineage: Eukaryota > Metazoa > Chordata > Mammalia > Primates > Lemuridae > Lemur > Lemur catta. The sequence goes on along the minus strand of NC_059156.1, from coordinate 6,086,844 downwards.
GTAGAGAAGGGGTCTCACTCTTGCTCAGGCTGGTCTCGAATTCCTGAGCTTAAACAATCTGCTTGCCTCGGCCTCCCAGAGGGCTAGGATTACAGGTGTGAACCACCGTGCCCGGCCCCATTTATTTATTTTTGTTGTTGGTGTGATTACTTTTAGGTTCTTCATAAATTTTTTGCCTAAGCTGATATCAACAAGAGGTTTTCTAACCTCTATTTCCAAAATTTTTATAGTTTCATGTCTTATTTTTAAGTCTGTTATCCATAATGATTTAATATTTGTGAGTAGTGAGAAGTGTAGATGCCATTTCAGTCTTCTACATGTGGGTATCCAATTTTCCCAGCAACATTTATTGAATAGTGATTCTTTACCCCAGTGTATGTTTTTGTGTGCTTTGTCAAAGATTAGATGGTTATATGAGGATGGTTTATTTATCGGTTCTCAGTGCTGTTCCATTGCTCTATGTCTCTGTTATTGTGCTAGTGCCATGCTGTTTTAGTTACTATACCCTTGTAGTATACTTGGAAGTCACAAAAGTAATGCCTCACAGTATGTTCTTTTTGCTTAAGGTTGCTTTGGCTATTTGCAGCCTTTTCTGGTTCCATTTGAAGTGTAGAATTACTCTTTCCAGATCTGCAAAAAATAATTTTGGTATTTAATGGGGATTGCATTAAATCTGTAAATCATTTTGAGTAAAAAAGATATTTTAACAACATTGATTCTGCCGATCCATAAGCATAGCATGGTTTTCCATCTGTTTAGGTTTTCTGCTATTTACGTCCTCAGTATATCATACTTCTCCCTCTGGAGTTCCTTTTCCTCCTTAGTTAAATATATTCCCAGGTATTTTATTTTCTTTGTAGCAATTGTGAAAGGTATTGAGACTTTGATTTGGTTCTCAGTTTGATTGTTGGCATATATGAAGGCTCCTGATTTGTGTACCTTGATTTTATAACCTGATACTTTGCTGAACTTATCCATTCCAGCAGTCTTGTCCCAGACTCTTTGCAATTTTCCGGATATAAAAATCATATCTTCAGCAAAAAGCAATACTTTGACCTCTTCCGGCCGCATTTGGATGCCCGTGATTCCCTTCTCCTGGCTGACTAGAACTTCCAGTATTATGTTAAATAGAAGTGGTGATAGAGGGCAACCTTCTCTGATTCCAGTTCTGAGCAAGAATGCTTTTAATTTTTTCCTGTTGAGTATGATGTTGGCTGTGGGTTTGTCATATATGGCTTTTGTCATCTTCAGCAAAGTCCCATCTTTGCCTATTTTATTAAGAGTTCTTACCATAAAAGGGTGCTGAATTTTGTCAAATGTTTTTTCTGTGTCTGTTTAGTGGCTCATATGGTCTTTGTTTTTGCTTCTGTTTATGTGGTTAATTACCTTATAGATTTGAGTATGTTGAACTATCATCCCTGCATCTCTGGGATGAAGCCCAGTTGGTCATGATGGGGTTTTTTTGTTTGTTTGTTTTCTGTTGTTGTTGTTTTGGTTGTCTGTGGGTTTTTGATTAGGTGAATTTGATTTGCTAGAAATTTATAGAGAATTTTTGCACATACATTCCCAAGGGATATTGGTCTTTAGTTTTCTCTTATTGTTGAGTCCTTTCCTGCCTTTGATATCAGGGTGACGTCAGGTTTTTAAAATGTGTTGGAGAGGATCCCTTCATCTTGATGCTGTGAAATAATTTCTGCAGTATAGGCACCAGTTCTCCTTTGTGGGTCTGGTAGAATTTAGGTGTGAAACCATCTGGTCTGGGATTTTTTTTAATAGAAGGTTTTTTTATTATAGCTTCAATTTTGGTGCATGTTACGGGTCTATTCAGGAGTTCTGTTTCTTCCTTATTGAGCCTAGGGTGGCTCTGTATTTCCAAGAATTTTTCCATTCTCTCCAAATTTTCAAGTCTATGTGCATAGAGATTTTGGATGATATTTTTTATTTCCATGATATCATTTGTAATTTCTACTTTTTCATTCCTGATTGAGCTTATTAAAGTCCTTTCTTTTCTGCTTCTGATTAATCTAGCAAGAGGCATGTCAATTTTGCTTATCTTTCCAAAGAACAAACTTTTTGTTTTATTAATCTTCCCTATAGTTTTGTTATCAGTTTCATTTAGTTCTACTTGGATCTTTGTTATTTATTTATTTATTTTCTGCTGCTGGTATTGGGGTTGGTTTGCTCTTCCTTTTCCATTTCTTTGAGTTGATTCATTAGATTATTGATTTGTGATCTTTCTGTCTTTTGGACATAGGCCTTTATGGCTATGAATTTTCCTCTCAGGACTGCTTTAGCTTTGTCCCACAGATATTGATAACTTGTGTCCCCTTTACTATCAAGTTCAAAGAATCTTTTGATTTCCATCTTAGTTTCCGCCTTGACCTGAGTATCATCAGCAGTAGGTTGTTTAGTTTCCATGACATTGTGTAGAAATGAATGTTTCTAGTGGAGCTGATGTCTAACTGTATTCCACTGAGACATGTTTTTTAGCCTAGAATATGGTCAGTTTTAGAGATTGTCCCATGAGCTGTTAAGAAGAACATATACTCAGTGGTTTGGGGACAGAATGTTCTATAAACGTCTTTTAGGCCCATTTGTTCTAGAGTTCTGCTTAAAATCATTGTTTCTTCATTTATTTTATTGTTGGAGATCTGTCCAATTCTGTCAAAGGGGTGTTAATGTCCCTGGCTATTATGGTGCTGCTGTTTATCATTTCATGTAAATCAAGTAGGATTTGCTTTATGAATCTGGGTGCATCTCTATTGGGTGCATATTTATAATTGTTATGTCTTCTTGTTGAATTGTTCCTTTCACCATTATGTAATGACCATTACTTTTGTTGATTTGAGCACTAAGTTATCTGATATGAGAACAGCTACACTAGCTTTCTTTTGGTTTCCATTTGCATAGAATATTATTTTGTGTTCCTTCACCTTCAGTCTGAATGAGTCCTTGCACACTAGATGTGTTTCCTGAACACATTAGCTTGTGTATATTTATTGATTCATCTAACTTATGTCTCTTCAGTGAGAAGTCCAAAGCCATTCATATTTATTGAAAGAATTGATAAGTGGGTGGATTTCTGTTCATCCTCTTAAGTAGAATTCTGTTGCTTTACCTCTTGAGCCATTCTGGTGTCTGTCCTTTGACCTTTAGCTTTTGGGTGATTTTACACTGGTAAGTGGTTATTGTGCTGGCCCCATAAAAAATGCAGTTCTGAGTACTTCCTGAAGGGAATGTCTTGTTTTGACAAATTCCCTCAGTGTTTGCTTGTCTGAGAAAGTCTTGATTTCCTCCTCATATATGAAATTTAGCTTTACATTATACAAAATTCTAGGTTGGCCTTTATCCCATTTAAGAAGAATGAGAATGGGGCCCAATCCCTTCTGGTTTGTAAGGTCTCAGTTGAGAAGTCTGTAGTTAGTCTGATGGGTTTTCCTTTGTACATTCCCTGCTGTTTTTGTCTTATGGCTCATAGGAACACCTCTTCCACATTTATTTTGGGAAGTCTGATGATTATTTTTTGTGCTGACTGACTCTTTGCAATAAATCTTACAGGGGCCCTTTAAGATTTTTGTACCTGGTTTATTTAGATTTCTAAGAGGACCAGGAAATTTTTTCTCAATTAATTCCTCAAATACATTTTCCAATCCTTGTGTATTTTCTTCTTCAGCCCCAGGGAGGCCAATGAAACAGCAGGCCTGCATCCTAGCTGCTGTTTTGACTCAAGGAATTCCAGGACCATGGTGTGGACCTCCCTCAGGTGCTCTGTCCAAGACAGGACACTCCGGAGTCCCAGACCTCCAACAAAAGGGACATACCACTGCAGGTCCCAAGCAATGTGCCTATTACAAACAGGAAGGTAACTGAAAGAGATAGTGCCCAATCTTAGAAGAACTAATTCTGATAAAGATTTCCTCCCCATTAACCACATGCCTGGGGTAGCTGGGGGGCAGGAAGCCAAAATTGTTGAGGATGGGGACCAGAAATTGACAGGGCCCCAGGAATTCCTCACAACCTAAGAAACACCCTCTAAATTTCCCACATGGAGCCCTGGGTCATGATGACAGTGGGAAATCTACTTTTGAACTTTTTGTTAGATGCTGACACCATTTACATGCCAATAAACACCCAGATGTCTAAACTGTCTTCAGAGACTATGGAGGTGACTGTAGTCTCCAGAGAAACCTCCATGAGGCCATTCCTACAATCCTTGGAGGATTAAGGGTTAACCCAAACCCACTTGAAACACAGTTTACTCTATGTGCCTGAGTGCCTCATTCCTTTGCTGGGGCATTATCTTTTAACAAAACTAAATGCCAAACTTACCTTTAGCCCTGGACAACTGAATGAATATCAATCAGGGTGCCTCCAGAAAAGGGCCTGTGGCTTGCAGCCTGAGCTGCTGAAATCAGAAACCTCTGCGCCAGTCCCCACTCCTAAACAGAAGCTTCAAGAGGTGAGTCTGTAGTCATGGGAAGACGGAGACTAGGAAGGGCTAAGACCATCCCAATGTAAACCAATGTACAGGTGAAAATGCCACCACCACATTTAAAGAAATGCCCCTGCAGGGAAAAGCATGACAGAGAATCCAGTCTCTCTTGTCCACTTTCCTCAGTTTGGACTCATTAGAACTTACTGGTCCCCAAATTACACATCCAGCCAGCCAGTCCAAAAGCCTTGAACTATGGAATATAGATTTGTTCAGGACCAGAGACGTTAGCCCAATTGTAGAAGACATTCACCCAGCAGTCCCCAAGCCTTATAAGCTACTTACAACTCTGACTGGTAAACTTTGCTGGTTCATGGTCTTGGATTTGAACTGTGCTTTCTTCTGCATCCCTCTGAGCCCAGAGTCAAAAGAACTGTTTGCTTTTGAATAGGAGGACTTGGAAACAAAAGCAAAGCAAATACTACTGGACAGTTCTTCCCCAAAGTTTAAAAAAATACCTATAATCTTTGTGGAAATCCTTGCTAAAGACTTCGGAGACTTCCAATTAAAGGATACAACTTTACTGCAATATGTTGATAAAATACTAGTTGCTAGTATCACAAAAGAGGCATCTTATCAGAACACTATATTAACTCTAAAGTTTCTGGTTGAGTGGGAGTATAAGGTAAGCAAGAAAAAAGATTTAAGTTTCACAACCTTCAGTCAAATACCTTAGATTTGAAGTTTTCCAAGGAAAGAGAAACATGCTCCTGGATATGAGGTATGCCCTCACCAGAGTAGCCAAACACAAAACAACAGCCATGAGGCTTCTTAGGCATGGCTGGATTCTGACATATATGGATTCCTAACTTTGGACTTCTTGTTTGCTAAGCCCCTATTTGATCTCTTAAGGAGAGTAGATAATGAATCTGTAGAATGGACTATGGACAGTCAGAAGGCCTTTTTTTTTGTTTGAGACAGAGATTTGCCCTGTTACCCAGGCTGGAATGTAGTGGCATCACTGCAGTTCACTGCAACCTCAAATTCCTGGGCTCAAGAGATCTACAGACATGCACCACCCCACCTGGCTAATTTTTCTATTTTTCGTAGACATGGAGTGTCTCACTGTTGCTCAGGCTGTTCTTGAATGCCTCCCTCAAATAATTCCCCCACCTCAGCTTCCCAAAAGTACTAAGATTACATATGTAAGCCACTCTGCCTAGCCTGAAGGTCTTTTTAAATATACAGGAAAAGCTGCTGACTGCCCCAGCATTGGGGCTCCAAAATACAAGAAAACTTTTTGATCTTTTTGTGTATGAGAGGCAAGGAATAAATCTGGGAGTGTTAACTCAGGATCTGAGAAATGTTAAGAGAACGATGCTTATTTTCCAAAGCAACTGGACATTGTTAAAGTGATGGCCGTTTTGCCTCCAGGATGTTGCCACCAACTGTGACCTGCATCAAGAAGCAGAAAAGTTTGCATTATGTCATCCCACCACCATTCATGCATACTACTATGTGCTTCCCTTGCTGGAACAAAAAGGAAGATATTGGCTGACCTCTGGGAGGGTTAGCAGATACCAAGCCATCCTTTTAGGCAACCCAAATGTAACAGTGAGAGGAGTATCTCCTTTAAATCCTCCCACTTTACTCCCCCATATGCCCTATGAACCCATGCATGACTGTTTGCTCTACACAATCAGATTCAACAGACATAACCTTAAAAAGCCCAGACTTAAAGATGTTTACTGATGGAAACAGTTTTATGGATGAAGGACAACAGAAAGCTGGGTATGTGGTGGTAACAAACATCAACAAACATTAGAAGCCAAAACTCTCCCCACTGGAAACTTAGCACAGAAGGCAGAACTCATAGACCTTATCAGGGAACTCCAACTAGATAAGGAGCATGAGTAACCATTTCCACAAACTCCAGGTATGATTTTTCTGTTGCTCATGCTGATGAGGCCATCTGAAGAAAATGGGGAATTCTAACCTCTGGTAACAGGGAAATAAAGCATGCCCTCCTTGATGCCATTTTTGCCGCCAAGTAAGTAGTCATTGTGTGTCGCCTCAAACATCAGTAGGCAGTTTGTTGGCAAGGGGCAATCATCAGGCAGATTGGGTCATGAAGGAAGCAGTAAGAAAAAAATGCTCCCAAGACTTCACTGATGCCCTTATTGCCTGAAGTAGATGTTGGCCCTGAACCTCCCATATACTCAAGAGTGCTTTATTGGAAGCTTGACCCCGAACAAAGGACTCAGGATGGGTGCATATACAATGAGACTGGAATGGTTCCCAAATATTTTATGAATAACATTTTCAGGCATATTCATGACTCCACCCACTATGGTGAGATACCACCCTATTACAATGGATACAGATATATATCATTGGTCCAATATGAAAAGGACCATGCTGAAAGTTATAGAAATGTGTCTCTTATGTACTTTCCTTGTTGGAGGGAAAGAGAGCTTCAAAAGCCATAAGGCCCTGATAAAAGAAATGATTCCTCAATTTAGAGTACAGGTTTCCATTCTAATGTGACCTCAGAAAAGTCACTGCCTATTGCCCTATTTAGAATAAGAAACCTGCAGGAGTTTATTCAAGTTCAGCCATTTTGAAGTTCTATATGGAAGACTGTCCCTGTGCTCTGGCTCTAAACTATGAGACCCCAACAGGTTATTCATCAAAGAGTTGGATATTATATAATTAGCTATATATAGCCCACAGTTCTGACCCTAACTGCTATACATATATATATATTTTTTCTGAGACAAAGTCTTGCTCTGTTGCCAGGGCTACAGTGCCGTGGCGTCAGCCTAACTCACAGTAACCTCAAACCCCTGGGCTCAAGCCATCCTTCTGCCTCAGCCTCCCGAGTAGCTGGGACTACAGACATTCGCCACCATGCCCGGCTAATTTTTTCTATGTATTTTTACTTGTCCAGCTAATTTCTTTCTATTTTTAGTAGAGACAGCGGTCTCACTCTTGCTCAGGCTGGTCTTGAACTCCTGACCTTGAGCAATTCTCCCGTCTTGGCCTCCCAGAGAGCTAGGATTACAGGAATGAGCCACCGCACCCGGCCCATAACTCCTATTCATGAGTTTGCTTCTAGCAGATTGCAGTTCCTGGTGGACATTCCATTATATCACATCTGGCCTGGGGATTGGGTACTGCTTAAGACATGGAGAAATCAACATTCTGATGATCAACTAAGGCCCTTGTGGAAGGTACCATATGGAAGTCTTGCTGGTGTCTGCTCTTCCGTCAGACTCACAGGAGTCAAGGCCTGGACTCACCAAAGTCAAGTAAAGCCAGGCCTGATTGATTCCTGTCCCAGCAGAAAAACCAAGAAAATACTTTGGGGCTGGGTGTTGCAGCTCACACATATAATCTCAGCAATTTGGGAAGCTGAGGCAAGAGGATCACTTGAATCCAGGAGTTTGAAACCAGCCTGAACAATATAGCAAGATGCTGCCTCTACAGAAAAATAAAAAGATTAGTTGGATTTGGTGGTACACACCTGTAGTCCCAGCTACTCAGGAGACTAAGGCAGGAGGATTGCTTGTGCCCAGGAGTTCAAGGCTATAGTGAGCTATCATGATGTCATTTTACTCCAGTTTTGGGGAACAGCTCAAAAACAATAAGAAGAAGACACTCTGAGCTCTCATGAGTGCATAAACAAGCCCATCAGAACTTAAGTATCTCTACACGAGAAATCCTAGATAAGCATTTCTTTTATGTTTTAGTAGAACTTAAATGAAAATATATGCCCTCCTGATTATAATCATTATTTTCAATGTCATAGGAATCTTTCCTATCATGGTGCTTTGTGAAAAAATACGGGATACCTTCATAATTTTTGTTGCCTACTAGGTGTGTAATCCATACATTTATTTCATTATTGCATTTATTATTGTTATTGCTAGAATCCTTTGCATTCTAGACATCTTGTGCCATGCAAGAATAGTTCCTTGTTTCCTCTTGTGGACATTCCATTATATCACATCTGGCCTGGGGATTGGGTACTGCTTAAGACATGGAGAAATCAACATTCTGATGATCAGCTAAGGCCCTTGTGGAAGGTACCATATGGAAGTCTTGCTGGTGTCTGCTCTTCCGTCAGACTCACAGGAGTCAAGGCCTGGACTCACCAAAGTCAAGTAAAGCCAGGCCTGATTGATTCCTGTCCCAGTATACCCTTGATACTTAGGTTTATCAAGGATGCCAACTTTTAATTCTGTGAGCTTAGCCACACTTACATCCCCCCCGTCTTGTCATCCAGCCTAGAATGGCATAACAATATTATAATCAAACTATCTCAAAGCAATGCTACAGGGATAAATCTGTCAGATTGTTGGATTTGTCAATACTTACCCTAGTCTATTCAAGACAAACATTTACCACTGATAATACCCATCACAGAATTTTCAGATATTCCCAGTGCCACCACATATCCAAACCAATCCTTCTATTTACTTTTCAAGTTCAATTGATCATGTTCCAAGATATACCTACTCCTTGTATCAACCTACCTGGTGTTCTTAGAACAGGGTGGTTATACTGGACCACAGGACCCCCACAGTCCTTGATCTATACGATTAACAAATGGAACCTGGACCCAGTGCAGGATCCTTCTTATACCAACAGATCATACATATGGGGTATCATATAAATACATTTTGTAAAGCCTGCAAAAAACATGATTTCTGGCTTGACTGCATATTATTCATGCTCCCTATGAATGAGTCTATTAATGAGCGTATTCTAGGGAGTAGTACCTGTGGGCCCCCTGCATATCCCATTGTCTGTAGCATGGAATCAGATCCTCCCTTGCAATGATGGGCCCATTTCCGCCTTAATAGTATACATATAGAGGGCTCCTGTTTTTTGGACACTCTGTGACCCTATTCTCTGTCCTAATGACAAAGATTTCCAGCCACTGCCTCATATATTAAAGAGAGGGGTACCAAGAGAACACCAGGACACTAAGAGCCTTTTAGGAATAATTGTTCCCAGCTAAGAATTTCACACTAACAAAGATGTGATCATAAACTTGATAAACAAAGATGTGATCTGCCACCTTGGGGTTCATTTATGATGAAACCATAATAAGCCGCAGGGCCCAAGAGAAGGCCTCTAACTCACTAGCACAATCACGCAGCCTGAGACCTCCAGTTGGCTAAACAAGGGGTTTTGTACAGCACTAAGTATCACCTGGTGAACCTACATGAATATCTCAGAAGAAGTTGAAACCCAAAGAGAAAAGATTTCCCAATAAGCTGCATGGCTACCACAGGTTCCTACTAATAACAGCAGGTTGCTGGAGCTGTTTATCTGGATTCCCCAAAGTTTCAGATCAGTTCTACAAGGCCTTTGAAAGTTGAGATCCTCCCTTCCTCTGACGGGACTCCTCATTTATTTTATCATCCACTGCTCCCTTAGGTATTATATACAGAATGAACCTCTTTAAAGTTGTTTTATAGAGTTAGGTTCCTATCCATTAACACATGGAATTTGGGAAGTGGAATGGTGTGAATGTTGGTGCCCCCCAAAAATTCATATGTTGGAACCTAATACCTAATGTGATAGTATTAATAAATGGGCCTTTTGTAAGTGATTGAGCCATGAGAGCTCTACCCTCACGGATGGCTATTGTCCTTATAAACAGGCTCAAATAACCTTTCTTTCACTCTTCTGCCATGTGAAGATGCAGCAAGAAGGTATCATCTTTGCGTTGTGTTTTTGTTTTTTGTTTGAGATAAGAACTCATTCTGTCACTCAGACTAGATTACAGTGGCACAATCATAACTCACTGTAGCCTTGAACTCCTGAGCTCAAGGGATCCTCTCACCTCAGGCTCCTGATTAGCTGAGACTGCAAGGACGCACCACCACATCCGGCTAATTTTTAAATTTTTTCTAGAGATAGTGTCTTGCTGTATTGCCCAAGCTGGTCTCAAACTTCTGGCCTCAAACAGTCCTCCTAAAGTGCTGGGATTATAGGCATAAGCCACTATGCCTATCCCCAGGTGCCATCTTTGAAGCAGAGACCAGTCCCTCACCAATTATTGAATCTGCCATTGCCTTAATCTTGGACTTCCTTTTTCTCCAGAACTAAAATTTCCATTGTTTGTAAATACCAGTCTAGGGTATTTCGTTATAGCAGCTGGGATGGACTAAGGCAGGAAATATCTAACAATAAATATGAAGTCATTCAATCCATGCACACAGGATGTGTTTGTGTTTATTTAATTTAATCTTTAATTTCTTTAATTTCATCTTTAATTTCTTTCTGTGTTGTATAGTTTTTAGTGTTCAACTTTTGAATATCTTCAGTTAATTTTTTTCTAAGTATTTTATTCTTTCTGATCATGTCATAAATGAAATACTTTTAACACTTTATTTTCAAATTGTTTATTGCTAGTGATACAATTGATATTTGTAGATTAATTTCGCATCCTGCAACCTTCCTGAACTCATTTATTAACTTGAATAGTTTTGTTGTATGTGTGAATTTCTAATGATCTTCTAAATCTAAGTCATATAATCTGCAAAAGAAAATAGTTTTACAACTTCCATTCCAATCTGGATATCTTTTATTCTTTGTATAGTTTAATTGTCCCAGCTAGAACTTTCAGACAATCTTAATTAGCATTGCTGAAAGTAGATATATTTGTTCTTAATCTTAAAGAAAGAATCCAGTCTTTCACTGAACAAATGTGAGACTAGGTGTAGAATTTTCATAAATGTCCTTTTTCAGGTTGAGGAAGTTAGTTTGTCTATATTCCTAGTTTGTCGAGGATTTTTGTCATGAAAGGATGATGGATTTTGTGAAATCTTTCTGTATGTGTATAGATGAACAGATAGATGAACAGAATCTTGTGAGGTTTTTTTTTTTCGTCTTTAATTTACTCATCTGATATATTACATGGATTTTTATGTTTTACCAACTGTGCATTCCTGGCATAAATCCCTCTGCTTTGCAGTGTATAATCGTTTCAATATATGTCTCAGTTTGGTTTGCTACTGTTTTGATAGAATTTTTACACATATATTTACCAAGGGATATTAGTTGAAGGTTTTTGCTTTAAATTATTTCCTTTTATTATGATGTCCTTGTTTGGTTTTGGTATCAGGTTAATACCAGCCTCATAGAATGAGTTGGGTGTTGTTTTTAAATGTAGGTTTGTTATTTGTACATGGTGAAACCAACAGAATAGGAAATGACTGCCACTGAAAAAGACAGTTACAGTTCTGTGAAAACATCAAAAATAATTAAATACTTAGACACACCATGCTATGTGCAGGGTCTCTTGTGAAAGCACCAGGCTTTGTCATGAGACAGAAGGACTGAGGGAGAAACATAGGCAAGCTCCATTATGGTGCCTTTCATTGGGAAGATTGGGTAAGGCAGAGGAGTAAGCAGAGTATCGTTATAATTGGCTTTAGGATTAACCTTAGTTCAAATAATTTTATCAGGCCTTGGGGCACACGGCTTATCCCTCCTAGTCTAGTGACAGGCCCTGAGTGATTAAGGAATGGGGATAATGACTGCATATGAAAGCCTAATGGAGGGGTGGGGTGCGCAGGCTCTGGATTAATTGGTGTGCATTTTGAAGACCGTGCTCTGTCAGGACTCTACTAGTCCTCAGAAAGAAGTGTCAGCAGTGTCAGCAAGACACAGATGGGAAAATGTCAAGAGATACAGAAAATACAAAAAAACATGATTAATACAGAAATGTTCCCTCTGTGAGGGACTGGTGTTAATTCTCCAAATATTTGGTAGAATTCAGCAGTGAAGACATCTAGTTTTGAACTCTTCTTTACTGGTGTTTTTGTTTGTTGTACTGTTTTTGTTTTTAGTTACTGATTGAATCTCCTTACTCGCTATGTTGCTACTTGAATTTTGTCTTTATTTCTTCTTCTATTCTGTTTCAGTTTTGTGTTTCTAAGAATCTGGCAATTTAATACAGCTTATCTTATCTTGGGGGTCATATAATTGCTTATAATATTGAATTATAACTCTTACTTTCTATAAGATCTGTAGTAATGGCTTCTCTTTTGTATTAGATTTTAATAATTTGAGTGTTTCTTTTTTCTTAGTCAGTGTATTAGTGAGGTTCTGTCTCTAAAAGAAAAAAAAAATGCCAAGCATGGTGGCTAGCACCTGTAATCCCTGATACTTGGAAAGGTAAGGCAAAGGATTGCTGGACTGCTTGAGACAGAGAAACAGAACCAACGGAATATACATAGAGAAAGAGACATTGATTTAAGGAATTCACTTACATAATTATGAAGGCTTTGGAAATCCAAAATACCAGGAGGCAGCCTTAGAGAGCTGAAAATTTAGGGAAGATTCAGAGTTTGAGTCTATAGGTAGTCTGTTGGCAGAATTCCCTTACTTGGGGAAGTTCAGTCTTTGTTCTTCTGTGGACTAGATGAGGCCCACATACATTATGGAGGATCATCTGTTTTACTCAGAATTCACTGATTTAAGCATTAATCTCATCAACAAACACCTCCACAGAAACATCTAGAATGTTTGACCAACTAGCAGGGTACTGTGGCCAACATACGTGTAAAATGAAGCATCATAGCTAGTCTAGTGGCAAAATTCTTCAATTTTCCTAATGTTCTTCCAAGAACCACCTTTCAGTTTTATTAATTTTCTTTCTATTCTTTTTCAATTCTTTATTTCATTTATTTATGCTTCGTTTCCTTTTTTCTATTTGATTCTGTTCATCTCACTCTACATTTTTTGATTGTTAACATATAAGATTTGATTGTTAAGCCAGGCACAGTGGTGCTATCTGTAGTCTTAGCTACTTGTGAGGCTGAGGCAGAAGGATCTTGAGCCCCAGAGTTTCAGTTGTCCAGCCTGGGCAACACAGGAAGGCTCCATCTCTGAAAAAGCAAAATAAAATAAAATTAATTTTTTAATGTTTAAAAAAAGATTTGATTATTGGTGGTTTTTTTTCCCTAGTTGTCACCACTAAATGTCATAAATTTTATGAATTTTGATATATTGTGTTTTCATTTTTATACCATTTAATACAGTTTCTAATTTTCTTATGAGATGTCTTATTTACTCAAGGTTTACTTAGAAATTGCTCAACTTCCAAATGTTTGGTTTTCCAAATCTCCTATTATTGATTTTAAATATTAAAATTGTTTCTTTTCATCCTTTTAATTTATTGTGAATTGTTTTATGACTAGCCCATGATTTACCCTGAAATATGTGATTAAGGATTGATGATGGACTTAGCACACAATGACTTTAAGGCAAGTATCAAACATGTTCAAATAAGTAAAGGGAATCAAGTCAAAAGAATTAAAGGAATATGGTGAATTTAAAAAAAAGAATTAAAGGAATATGAGTAACTTCATATGAAGAATATCAATAAAAAGACAAATTATACAGCCAAATAGAATTTTGGAGTCGAGAATTTCAAAAAATAAAATGAATTATTCACCAGACTATCTCAACAGCAATTTTGAGGTGGCCTGGGCCAGTAAACGAAGAGCAGTAGAACGGAAACAAATGAGAGACATAAAAAACATATAGCAAAATGGCAGATGTTTAAACCCACAGAATTTCCCAGAGGTAGGTACAAAGCAAAGGGAGGACTCAAAGATGACTGCAAGGTTTCTGGTTGGATCAGAAATTAGAGTTGTCATTATCTGGGATCAAAAAGACTTTGAAAGAAGCAGAATTAGGAGATGGAGGATATTAATCATTCATTTGGAAGTTAAGTTTGAGATATCCAAGTGGCACTGTTCGGTAGGTATTTGTATACATAAGCGAAAAGATCAGGACTGGAGAAGTAAACACTTGGAATTCACTAGAATCCAGATAAGTTATTTTTCATTACCAAGCACAGCATAAATATGACAAAGTGACTCTGAAAGCAGAGGTAGCACTGATTTGATGAGTTTAAGAGTGCTGAAGCAGAAAAAGCACAGCACAAGCGTTATGAATTCCACCTCCACTACCTACTAGCTGAAGGACTTTGCCAAATTAAATTTTCTGTAACTCAAATGTCCTTCTGTAAAATAGAACTGTACTACAATGGATTGTTGTGAAGATTAAATAAAATCAATACTTCACATCGTAAGTAGTCACTCTTATCCAAAATTTGTTTAAATTAAAATACTAACTTCTTGTGAAACCTGCCATTAAAGAAGTAGGTTTTCTTAGATTTGCTTTACTTAAACATCTGAAATAGCTTTTACCCCATGCCAAATCCATCTAAGATTAGTTTTGCGTCACTACATACCACTGGAGCTAGAAACCACTACTACCCGGAGCCGCTCAGCCCTCCACCCCCTCCCACGAGAGGGCGCCCTCCCCTCCTAACAGGGGCCGCTTGGAATTCGGAGCGTGGCTGGCTCAGCACCGGTCTCGTCCTCCCCAAGAGCCCCATCACAGGCAGGTTCTGTCTACAAGCTGACGTTATGAAATTACAGAACTCCTAGCACTTTGGGAGCCTGAGGCAGGAGGATGGCTTGAGTCCTGGAGTCTGAGGTTGCAGTGAGTTTGATGACCACTGCACTCTAGCCCAGGTGACAGAGCGAGACCCTGTTCTCAATGAATGAATGAAAATAAAATAGGAAGGGAGGGAAAAGCGTCCGATGGAGGAGAAAAGACTTTGTCACCGTTCTCCCATTCAAGATACAATGCTCACGTCCCAAGAAATTGCTTCCGCCAACGCCACAGGAAACGGAAATGGCTTCCAGAGAGCAAGTTGCATCACTCGCCTTGCAGGGAGCATTTTGTGGGACTGTCCTCAGCGTTGCCTGTACAAAAATATCTAACAGGTTTGGGAAGTAGATCCCGAAATTTTGCGTCATGTTTGCAGTGAGCCTGCCGGCAAGCATTATACAAATCCAAGTGGAGAGAAGCCCAAGCAATGAGGCCACTGCCGCACCAGTCACTCTCTAGGCCCGGGCCCTAGTTGATGTTTCAGCTTCCGTTTCCCTGACCCGCTTCAGGGGGCCTTCATATTGTCAGGCGGTAGCCGGCCTACTTCTTTCCTCTCTGGACAACATGGCTGAGCGGGAGGCTGGAGTGACTCTAGGGCAGCCGCATCTTTCGCGCCAAGATCTTTCTACCTTGGTGAGGTTTTGCTTTGGGAGGATGCAGCTTGAGCTCAGTAGTGGGCATGCCCGAGCCGCCGTAGAGTCGGTGCTGGGCTGTCGGGAGCACGAGTTGGGAGGGAACCCCGGGGCCGGGCGCCTTCACTCCGGTAAACTTGCCGTCCCCTGTACCTTGGCCGGCCAGCCACCTAGAAATGGGGATGTGCGATTGTGGTATTCTGAGTTTTTGAGGAGTTCGGCTGCAAGGTCTTGAGGTTAAATGACACTACTGTTTTCATCTCTGAAGGTCTAGGAAGAGGGTGTCTGTAAAACGTACTAAGATTTGTATCTCTAGTAAGGCCATGGGAAGTAGCTGTTTACCCTCTCTGTACTATGCCTCCAAAGACTGGACCTTAGACTCATGTTTGTGAGGAGCGAAGGCTTGCAATTCTCTTTTTTTTTGTAAGCACTACGTGAAGAGCTTTTAGATCTCCCCAGCCCAAAGAATTTATCTCTAAAATAAAGATTAGTTTTACAAGAAAGGCGGTTTTTGTAAACAGAGACCAAATTAGATAGAGAAGAGCTTGTAAACAGCAAACGTGAAGTGAAAGGTAAATACTGCTTTGTCCTCCGTGCAATGTTTAAACTAAAATGTTTCATTGCAGGATGTTACCAAGTTGACTCCACTGTCACACGAAGTTATCAGCAGACAAGCCACAATTAACATAGGTAAGAATAACTGGTTGCGTAAAGTACTAGAGTTCGGGACTCCTAATTTGACTAGTCTCTGACAGGAAAATTTAATCTCCTGTGTCTGTGGTCTCCAACCTTTTTGGCACCAAGGACTGGTTTCATGAAAGACAGTTTTTCCACGGACAGGCGTGGGAGTGAGATGGGACAGGGGGTGAAGGCGGTGAGGGGGTTGGGAGGCAGAGCTCAGGCAGTGATGCCAGCGCTGAGGGAGCAGCTGACCTCCTGCTGTGCGCCCACTTCCTAAGTTTCAGGGGGGAGGATTTGTCCACAGTGGGGGCGGGGGCCTGGTCCGTAACAGGCTTTCCCGGGGGATTGAGGACCACAGTCCTATGTGATTAACCGAGTTATCCTGAAAATCAGATATTTAAGGTGCAGATTTGAGCAAAGCGTCTGCTAGACCTTTTGGGAACCAGAAAGAATCGTCTTCGTTTCTGTCTTACAGAATAGATGTGTTGGAAACACATAGATAGATAAAAAAGAAATATGCTTTATGCATTTGTAGGAAGAGTTTACAATGCATGTTGTACAGACTTATCACAAACAGTGTTTGTCAAGGTCTTACTTAATAAATAAGCTGTTATTAGAGTATATAATTTTCCTGACTGACATCCTTAGCAATTTGAAAGTTATTTTGAGTGAGTGGAAACTTTGGATATTTTAGGGTTTCCACAAAAAATAAAACCTACTGAGACTTGGAGTTATTAAAATGTTACAAAACATGCGTTTGGCCTTCCGTGTGTGTGGCTTTAAACAACCCAATCTGGGAGTAAAAAATATTTGGAAAAAATTTTATCCATGTTAAACATGTACATACTTTTTTCTTGTGTCATTATTCCCTAAGCAACACAACAATTGTAAGCAATTGTAAGTAACTTAGAGATGATTTTAAATAATGGGAGGATATGCATGCATTATATACAAATACTGCACCATTTTATATCAGAGACTTAGGCATCCTGGGATTTGGGATTTGGGGGAATTTGAAGAACCAATCCACCACAGATACTGAGGAACTAAAGTATTCCATTCTTATTAAACAGGGATTGTTCTTATGGATTCCTTGTTTTTGTATGAGGGATAGTCACACCTGCTTAGCTCACTTTGGGAATACTGGAAGTTTCTTAGCATACAGAATTTTGTATTCCTTTCAATAATGTTTCTTTTAAGTGAAGGGCATCTTATTTGAGGTTAATAAGTTCAATAACATATTACAGTGAGTATGGTTTTTTACACAAGGTGCTTAGTTACATGGAAAGTTCACTTTTTGTTGTTTTTTGTAGGTACTATTGGTCATGTTGCTCATGGAAAATCCACTGTTGTAAAAGCTATTTCTGGTGTTCACACTGTCAGGTTCAAAAATGAACTGGAAAGAAATATTACCATAAAGCTTGGATATGCAAATGCCAAGGTACATACTATATTGTGGAAACCATTTTACTTTAACTGTTGAATATGCACATGACAGATTGTCTTTTCATTGCAAATTTTAGATTTATAAACTAGATGACTCAAGTTGTCCTCGGCCAGAATGTTATAGATCCTGTGGAAGTAGTACACCTGATGAGTTTCCTACAGACATTCCAGGGACCAAAGGGAACTTCAGACTAGTCAGGTAATCATTTTTGTGCTAAGCACTTTTCTTGTCTTGTGCTTGTTGAAATATTTAATGGAGATTTTAAACAGTGATTGAAACTTTAGCTTGATACAGATGCATTTCTGACAAAATGTAGGTTAAAAACTCTGAACAGTATTTTCTGGCAAGGTGATATAACAGATTACTATAGTTGCAAATTAAAGTTGTTGTCTGTGTTTTTTGGATAGGAGAAGAGCAAACCTTTCCTTAATTCTTTTTATTACTTTCGCTTGTCCTTTATCAGTTTTTGGATTGTGATTGCATGATACTAATTTTTCATAAGAGAATACTAATGTCCACCAAGTAACTTACGTGGTTGTTAGGGGTATCCAGGGAAAGTTTAAATCATGACAATACGTGCTACAGTTTTTTAAAATGGTAACAGTTTTGAGTGCGTAGTGTAGCTTTGTTTGTTGTTTGTTTATTTAAGTGCTACTTTGTTTGTGTTAGGATGGTCATTTCCATTTAGCTTTTCAAGATGCTAGAGAAAATCTTTAGCAAATTCTTTTTTTCAGTGACAATTCCCATTCTGTTTTTCCGGCAATTTAATATGCATACAATCATGCATTGCCAAAAAGACCTTTAGTACAGTTCCTGCCAAAATCACAACAGGGTATTTTGTTCATTTAAATAAAATTATTTGGAAAGTAAAAGGAGCCAGAATAACAAAAAATTTTGAAAAACAATAAAATAGGAAGAATTGGGCTACCAAATGTTAGGGCTTATATAGCTACAGTAATCAAGATTGTGGTGCTGCTAAAGGAGTGGGTCAATGACACAGAATAGAGAACCTAGAAGAAGACCACATCATAAATATGTTCAATTGGTCTTTGAAAAAGGCACAAAAGCAGTTCAGTGTAGCGTAGGTTTTCCAAAAATGTATTAGAGCAACTGAATGTCCATAGTTGAAAAAAGAGCCTGCTTTTAGACCTCACCTTATACTAATACTATAGCCCTATATTGTACAGACACTTAAAATTTACGTTTGCTCCGGTGTTGAGTAAATGCTTAAAATATGCATACATTTTAGTGTTAGCTCAAATAAATTAAATAATAAATTAAATTAAGTAAATTAAATAAATCAAATAAATTAAATAGAACTTTTGGAAGAAAATATAGGGGAAAATCATTAGAACCAGTGGTTTAGTGAGGCATTTTTAGATGTTACACTAAAGTATGATCCATAAAAGAAAAAGATTAGTAAGTTGCAAGTTGCGTTTTATCAAAATTGAAAATAATTGCTTTGCAAAAGATCCTGGTAAGAAGATCAAAAGACAAGCAGCTAATTCCCAATAAATAAAACTTGTAAATCGTATGTTTAACAAAAGACTATAATGTATAAAGCACTCTCAATACTGAATAGTAAAAAATAACCCAAGTAGAAAATAGGCAAAAGACATGCAGATGACAAATAAAACTGTAATGATTCATTAGATTTTGACTTTTTAATATGATTTCTAGTATAATCGGTAAAGTTTATTTCTTCTCCTCTTTGGGTTTTATAGTTTTTCTAGGCTTATTGGAAGCTTGTCTTTGGATAGCTGTATCTGCACAAGCTGACTTTATCTGTTTTGTGTTGCTGTTTAGACATTTTAATTTCAGCTGGTAGTCTCATTTTGAAATTCTAGAACCACCAAATTGTATAGCAATTTTACTTTGCAAAAAGATTAATTACTTTTGGAGCGATCTAACCCTAAAAAGTCTATGATTTGTGTGTTTGAGTATTAATTATTCTGAAAACTGATTGTTACTTTTCAATTGTTAGACATGTTTCCTTTGTTGATTGTCCTGGTCATGATATTTTGATGGCTACTATGCTGAATGGTGCAGCAGTGATGGATGCAGCTCTTCTGTTGATAGGTAAAATACATCAGAATTGTTTTGAACAAGTAAATGTGGAATCCGTCTGTTAGGGAATATTTAAAGGAGAAGGTAGGTCTTTAAGTGCCTTAAGAGCCTGTAAATGAGAACTAACAGGTCATGCAAAATAATACCCATGGCAATCAACTATTATAAAATACTAAGGAAGGTGAATTTGGGGCTGATACTTGTTAGAATTCCTATGCTAGTGTGAAAAAAAAAGTATGTCATTGGTGCTTTTTTTCTGCCAAAATCATGTGGGTTTATACAGTGTCTTATTTGGAAATTCAGATATAAAAGTATATGTTTGCTTGTTTGTTTGCAAACATACTCTGGGCTGTCCACTTTAATAATGACAATGTTTTTATTTAGATACCAGTCTCATTCATATGAAATGCTGAAGTCAAGGTCTGTTTGGATGTTTTCAAGGCCAAGATTGTTCTTTCTTCCCTATTGTGAGCTACCAAGAGATTTGTTGTTGGGAGCTACATGGAGTATAGCCATATATAAAGTTGGAGCACACAGGCTGTACATAAAACTGTTCTGACTTCTAGCAACTGCAAATTCAAGGAGTTTCCGGCACCATCCTAAAGTTTGACAATTTCTTTGAAAGGCTCACAGAACTCACTGAAAGATGTTATGCTCATAGTTATGGTTTATTCAAGAGAAGGAATACAGATTAAGATTATCCAGAAAAGAGAAACATAGATTCTAGGAGAGTTCCAGATTTTAGGCTAATGTGTCATTGTATTTGTTCAGGCAGAGATTACTTTTCCAGGATCATTGTGTGACAATGTGCATGAACTATTGCCAACCAAGGTAGCTTACCTGCATAGAGCTATTATTGGAGTTCATTTATTTAGTCATGATTGATTGCCTATTAGATTGATGATAATTCAGGATCCCAAGCCTTCACATTAAATCAAATGGTTGGTCTTTCTGATGTGGGTAGCTTCCACCCCAAGATTTTCGAGTGTGACAGCCCCATCCTGAGGTCTGATTTGGGCAGCCCCAGATCTAAATAAGGATACTCTGTCAGGGTAACGTGGGTTACTTTCAGTCCAGGACAAAGACCAGGCCTCTTTTTGGGCAAGGCCAAATGCTACTTTACAGGGATATACTTTTCCAGAGACATAGCAAATGAACATCACAACTTTGGGAAGATGATCTTTGATGTATGAACAAATTTCCTTATATTATTGGTTATCTTTGAAAATAGTGTTTTTCCCTTTTATTAATGAACAGCTGTATTTTCTGTCTGTTGCTGTGTATAAAAGTACAGTCAGCCCTATGTATCCAAGGATTCCATATCCATGTATTAAACCAATGTGGATTGCAAATATTCAGAAAAAATAATTCCACAAAGTTCCAAAAAGCAAAACTGGAATTTTTCACATCCTAAGTACTACATTCAATCCATGCAAAGGAAGTGATGCATAAGTTTTGTTATTAGATACTATAAGTAAGCCAGAGGTGATTTAAAGTATACAATAGTAAAGTAAAATGCATAGGTTATAGGCAAGTGACACATAGTTTACTGTAAGGAACTGGGAAGCACCTGTGGATTTTGGTGTACACAGGGGGTCCTAAAACCAGTCTTTCATGAGTACTGAGGGACTGCGCTGTCTTAGAATTTGGTGGCTTGGAACTAACATTTATTTATAGTTTCTGTGGGTTAGAAGTTTTGGTGTCTCTGAATTGGATCTTTTATGAGGTTACATTAAAAATGCCAGTAGGGGCTGCAGTTATCAAGATTTTTCTGGGGCTGGAGAGTCTTCTTTTAAATTCACTTGAACTCACTTCTTTCCACGTGGACCAGTTACCTTGGTATCCTTATGACATGACAACTTCTGGTTTGAGAGAACGCTCAAGTTGGAAGCCACAGTTTTTGTAACCTAATTTGAGAAGTGGCATCCCATCACTTTTGCAGTATTGTCTTTGTTAGAAGTTTTTGGTCTATCCCCATACTTAGAGAGAGAGATTTCACAAGAGTGGGAATTGCAGAAAATAGCGATCATTAGGGACCACCTTAGTGGTTTTCTACCTTGATAGACTTGGGTAGTTACAGTTCGTACATTGCATTAAGCACCTTGTTTTAACTATTTTGGTGCTGAGGAGCTAACTGGGCCAGAATATTCCAAATACCAGGTAGAGCCAAAGGTTTATGTTTTGCTTGAGCAAAAGCTGTGGATAGGCCTTGAGAAGCCAAGTTTGTTGACTCCTAAATTGTGCTTAAGACCAGGAAAGGGAGTTAAAAGACTGGGGGATCCAAAGAAATCAGGCCTGGACTTTTAAACAGGGACACACAAAAGCACATTCTTAACAATGGTGATCAGGAATTTGCCTTGAGCAGTATATCCAAAGAGCTTTTGATTAGGTACTACTAATTCTTACAACTCAACTTGTTTTATTTTTTTTTTAATCATCAATTTAGCCGGTAATGAGTCTTGTCCTCAACCTCAAACTTCTGAACACCTGGCTGCCATAGAAATTATGAAGTTGAAACATATTTTGATTCTACAAAATAAAATTGATTTGGTAAAAGAAAGCCAGGCTAAAGAACAGTATGAACAGATCCTTGCATTTGTACAAGGTAAGAAGCCTTATTTAAGAAATGTATGGATTATTTTGAGAAGCATTTAAACTGGATATCTTACTATATTATGTCAGATAGTCAATTTATGGTTGTAAGACCTGTTTCTAAGCCTTCTAATTAACGTCTTTGTTGCTTTTAGCCCCATAATAAAAACTGTGAGATCTATTTCTGAATTTGATATACTAAAAGGACATTTTAGCTAAAAATGCAGTAATATTCTGGAAACATTTTTTTGCTTTTTGATTGTTCTAACAATATTTTTTTCTTATTGAATATTTCCAGAAGTGGAACTGACAGTGATTTCTTTAGGTTTTATGGTGTCTTTTCTCTAACAATATATTGTTTTCATTTTGGGGAAGACTTGATTTATTGTATTTTTCACATCTGATTTCTTGTTCTTATTGTTAGGCTTTGTGAATCCTTCCATGTGCTAAAGAAAAGAAAAAGATAATGTTTTCAAGATCATTATGCTTGGTCCATTTCGTTGACCAGTCCGTTTGACATTTAATAAATAAGGAATAAATTTTTTATGTGTTAGCCGTGTTTTCAGCTAGCAGATTTTATTTTCTGGTTGTGCTATATTTATTCCTTTAATTGCTTTTTAAAAATTATGCTTGTTAATATAACAGTAGTCTTTCTTTTTTTTTTTTTAAGAGACAGAGTCTTGCTGGGGATTGCAGTGGTCTAATCATAGGTCAGTGCAGCCCCAAATTTCCAGGCTCAAGGAATTCCTCCCACCTAGCCTCGCAAGTAGCTGGGACTATAGGCATATGCCACAGCACCTGGCTAACTTTCTTTTTTCCATTTTTTTGTAGAGGAGGGGCCTAAGCATGTTGCCCAGGCTGATCTTGAACTTCTGGCCTCAAGTCATCCTCCTGCCTCAGCCTGTCAGAAGTGCCTAGGATATTACAGGCTTGAGCCACTGCACGGAGCCAATTTTTCTTCTATAGGGAATAGTATTTATTCTCAGATAGAAAAACAGAATATTGTTATGTTTCCAGACAGAATGATTATTTTCTACCTGTTGCTGACATATATATGAGGATCTTTGTATATCTGTGTTAGAGATTAACAGATTATGAAGAACAGTTTCTTAAAACTTATTTTTCTGAATTTTGTTACACAGGTACGGTAGCAGAAGGGGCTCCCATTATTCCAATTTCTGCTCAGCTGAAATACAATATTGAAATTGTCTGTGAGTATATAGTAAAGAAAATTCCAGTACCTCCAAGAGATTTTACTTCAGAACCTCGACTTATTGGTAAGGACTTTACCTGTTGTCCTTTAACTATTGATTTTATCTTTCTGCCTTGCTGATTCTCCTATATAGATGTTTATTATTTGTTCTTTATGCAGAGTTGATAATAGATTGCAAACTTCATATGCTTTTTTTTTTTTTTTTTTGAGACAGAGTCTCACTCTGTTGCCCAGGCTAGAGTGAGTGCCGTGGCATCAGCCTAGCTCACAGCAACCTCAAACTCCTGGGCTCAAGCAATCCTCCTGCCTCAGCCTCTCGAGTAGCTGGGGTTATAGGCATGCACCACCATGCCCGGCTAAATTTATTTTTTCTGTATATTTTCTTAGTTGTCCATATAATTTCTTTCTGTTTTTAGTAGAGACAGGGTCTTGCTCTTGCTCAGGCTGGTCTCGAACACCTGAGCTCAGACGATCCGCCCGCCTCGGCCTCTCAGAATGCTAGGATTACAGGCGTTAGCCACCGTGCCCGGCCTATTCATATGCTTTTTTGAATTTTAAGAGAAAGAATGGGTTTATGAAATCTAAGGACAACGTTACATTTTAAAATAAGTGGAGTGACATTAAAATGTATATGTTCAATTAAAATGGATTAATTCTAAGATTGTATTAGCAATGCTAGATTACCATTACTGGGTGAGGAATCAAGTCCTGAATAAAATAATAGTTGTTAATCTTTTGTGCTAAGTATGCGGTATGTTGTGTGATCAAGATTTGAGTAATATAAGCCAGACATGGTGGTGTACACCTGTAGTCCCAGCTACTTGGGAGACTGAGGTGTGAGGATTGCTTGAGCCCAGGAGTTCAAAGCTATAAAACACTTTGATGGAGCCAGTGAATGGCCACTGCTCTCCAGCCTGGACAACCTAGTGAGACCGCATCTCTAAAAAAATACATATATTTAAAGATTGGAGAAGGATAGTATTCTTTATGGAAAGGTAATGTTTTAATAAAGAACAAGATATTTGAACTTCTATACAAATCATTTCAATGTACTATTAATGTTAATTTTCATGTTCCTTTTAGCATAATTTAAATCTGCTGTATCAGCATTGGTCTGATTGGATTATTTAGCTTTGTGGTTTCTGGACAGAGGTGGGACCCTTTCCAAAACAAACATTTCAGCCTTTCTGGGACTTCACATGGGCTTTTCTGTATTTTGTGGAAATTGTTCTCTTAGGTGATTGTAATGCACACCCTTTGTTAAGAATCACTGTTTTCCACACCTAAGTGCTGGTTATATAATCCTAGAATTATTTTTTGTTCTATTACAGAAGCCATATAATATAAATGTAATATTAAGAAAAAATTTGGTCCTGCAACACTAAAGCAAATGTGTATTTCCATATCTTTCTCTGTGTTCATGTAATTATATAAACACTTATGTGGATATATAGTTTTCTTTAAATGGTAGTAAGGTTTTACCCTTCTAGAGCTGTTGTAACAAAATACCACAGACTAGGTGGCTAAAACAAACAAACAAACAAATTATTCTCTAAGTTCTAGAGGCCATAAATTCAAGATAAAGGTGTTGGCAGGTTTGGTTTATTCTGGGACTTCATCCTTCAGCTTATAGAGAGCCTCCTTCTTTTTTTGTCTTTACATAATCTTTTCTCTGTGTACATGCATACTTGTCTCTTTGCATCCAAATTTCCTCTTTTAAGAACTCCAGTCAGATTGGATTAGGGTCTATTAAATTGGCTTCATTTTAACTAAACCATTTCTTTGAAGGCCCAATCTCCAAATATATGTACATTCACAGGTACTAGAGGTGAGGGCTTCAGCACATGAAGTTTGAGGAGATACAATTCAGTCCACAGAAGTCATGCTTTCAAATAATTGTGTATAAGCAGTGTTTATGGGTTTTTTAAATAAAAGTTACATTGCACTCTCTGGTGTACCGTAACATGTCACTTACAGATCAAATTATTTTTGTTTTTCATGTTACAAATTTCAAGTGACTATTCCTATAGAGAGCTAACTTGAAAAAATATTTCTTCTAGTTAAAATAACAAGAGTTTTATGAATTCCTTTTTTCTTCTCTATCTTCTCCCCAGTCATTAGGTCCTTTGATGTTAACAAACCTGGCTGTGAAGTTGACGATCTTAAAGGGGGTGTAGCTGGTGGTAGTATTTTAAAAGGAGTGTTAAAGGTAAACTGAATTTTAAATTCTTGTTGTCTTAACCAGAAAAAAAAAATGTGGTAAAATTAAGTCTAAAAGTTAAAGTTTTTTTAGGAAAAATATATATATAGTTTTGTTTACTGTTGTGACTTTTAAAGGTGTCTTATATCTAAATTTTAGAGTTTTTGTAGATGATTACTTAAATTGAGTGGTTAATAGCTTTAGGAATCTTTTCTACATTTTTATTTTTATTTTTTTATATTTATGTTTGAAATTGTTCTTGCAAGTAGGGGTCCTTTTTCAGTTTAGCTGTCTACCTATTAGGACTGTTTACATTCAGATGGTGGTTATGTTGTCCCACGTAT
The DNA here is from genome assembly GCF_020740605.2 of Lemur catta. Taxonomy (NCBI): domain Eukaryota; kingdom Metazoa; phylum Chordata; class Mammalia; order Primates; family Lemuridae; genus Lemur; species Lemur catta. Next base: position 6,060,748 of record NC_059156.1, on the reverse strand, counting down.
TTCAGTCACTTATTTGTATGTTTCAGGTGGGCCAGGAGATAGAAGTCAGACCTGGTATTGTTTCCAAAGACAGTGAAGGAAAACTCATGTGTAAACCAATCTTTTCCAAAATTATGTCACTTTTTGCAGAACACAATACTCTTCAGTATGCTGCTCCAGGGGGACTTATTGGTAAGGATTCTACTCTAGTCCATAAGCTTTTGTTTGTGGCTGGTCATGTAAATTTTTGTGTTAAGTGGATTATCCAAGAAGATACATCAGTAATTAGACATTTTAATTTTGTGTGGAGCAGTTGGGTAGACGGGTAATACATGTGGTTAAGTTGATTTTAGTTCACATGAAAAAAGGGAAGAAAGAGAGGCAGAAATATAACCTGTGTCATATGACATCATATGTACACTGGGCTGACACTAAAAGATAACTTCCATTTTGTAGGAATTGATGAAATAATCTGGATTTTTCTAGTTCTTTACTATTCAGTGTATTACCACTATCCAGGAAAGGCAATTTTGTGAGAGTTTCTATAGTCTTTTGTATTAAAGAAGAAAATATTGACTGAAAAAGAGTTTGGGTCTGTGTTTTAGTTATATATTTCCTTGAGCACTTGGAAAATGTTATCTCAATGCACTCTCCCTTCTATCTGCTGACTCATTCATTAGTTGTTCACCTTGTGAGAATTCTTTGTACCTTGTGAGTCACTTCTCTCGTTTTTAACAGTCTGGGTAAAGTATGTCTTACTTGGGACCTCTTTGAGTTTATCTGAGGGTGGTTGAGATTCTTCAATGCATAAATTGTTTTTCCCTTTTTTTCTTTCTCTTTTTTCTCTCTTTTTAAAATCAAGTCTGGGAAGTTTTCACCCATTATTTATTCAGATTTTTTTCCTTCAAAGACTGATTGTGTGTTGCTATGCTTGATGGTTTTCTATGGGTTTCTGAGAATATCTTTGTTTTTCTTGTTTGTTTCCGTTCCTCAGACTGGATAACTCAACTGTCTTCAAGTCTGCTGATTTTTTCTTCCTGCTTAAATCTTCTCTTGCTACTCTGGCCATTTTTTTATATTAGTTGTTATTCTTTTCGACTCCAAAATGCCCATTTGGTTCTCTTAGACTTTCTCTGTCTTAATTGATATTCTCTAGTAGATGAGCCATCATCCTCATGCTTACTTTTACTTCCTGAGACATAAGTTTTTAGTCCCTAGGACACATTTAAAATGTGCTAACTTAAAACAATTGTCTAGTAATTTTAACGTCTTTAGTTCCTTGTGTACAATTTTGTACACGTATGTGTGGTTTTTTTTTTAACAGGCAGGGTTTCTGTTGCCCTGGCTAGAGTGCAGTGATTCAATCATAGCTCTTTGTAACCTCAAACTTGAGGGCTCAAACAATCCTCCTGCCTCAGCTTCCTGAGTATGACTGCAACAACACCTGGCTAATTTTTAATTTTTTCTTAGAGCCAGCATCTCACTACGTTGCCCAGGCTGGTCTCAAATTCTGGCCTCAAGTGATCAGTGATTTTCAAAATTGTTTTCTTTTTCTTTATATAGGCCATACATTCTACTTGTGCATCTCATAGTTTTCTGTTGAGACTATTTTGAAATGATACAGTGGTGGCTCTGTAATTTAGTTCACTCTCCTGCTGAGAGTTTGCTGTTATTGCTGCTGCTTGTTAGTTCTTTGTTTATTTAGTGACTTGTGTATTATTTTTGTGTGTGTCTGCTGAAGTAGGCTTAGTTAGTTTAGTGGTCAGCTAGTGGTTAAATAGATTTCTTTAATGCCCAGAACCAGTGAGTCTCTCAATGCATGCTAAAGGGGTCTGTGTGCATGTTGCAGCATGCTGTCAATGCTCAGCCCAGTAGCTAAAAGATAAGAACTGACCATCTCAGGTCTTTCCTGAGTATGTGATAGCTCTACCCATGCACATGGCTTTCTAGGTTTGCAGGAATATGTCACACTTTTGAAAGCTCCCTCATGTACATCTCATTCTAAAGCTTTTTCTTTTAAGCTTTGTTATCCTCCAGTGTTATACAGTTACCTCCAGATGATCTCAATAAATGCTTTTTGGGAAAAGGCTTTTTGCAGCAGGCATAGAGACTCAGCCTTGAAAGTAGGATATTTCAGGAAAACATCACACAAGTCCAATGATAATTCTCTGGGAATGAGGAGCTCCACCTCCCTCCAGTGGATGCCAGGCTGCTGCTGGCTTTCCGCCACAAGTGCAGGTTGTTAGTTTTTGTTGCCACCCAACAGCTGCTGTACAGAGATGAAATTAGGGCAAGTGAAAAAGATCACAAACTCACTATTCTTACTGAGATTCAATGATTTTTCTTAAATAAGCACTTCTCAGATTGCCTCAGAGTTTTGAAATATTGATCTGACATTTTTATCAGTTTTCTCATTGTTTTCAGTAGAGAAGAGAGTTTTGGGGGCTTGTACTATGCCATTTTGCTGAAATTCTCCCATTGTTACATATTTAATTTCTCTATCCCCATAATTAAGAGTTTACCATATGTGGTTGGGGCTGATTATTACATAAGCATGGAAATTCTGAGAAATTTTTAATCTAACTTTTTATAATTGAAATGTATAAACATGTAAATAGACTCATGCCTGTAATCCTAGCACTGTGGCAGGCTGAGGCAGGAGGATGGATCACTTAAGGTTAGGAGTTTGAGACCAGCCTGAGCAAAAGCAAGACCCCTTCCCTACCAAAAAATAGAAAAAATTAGCAAGGTATGGTGGTGCATGGCTGCAGTCCCAGCTGTTCAGGAGGCTGAGGCAGGAGGATTGCTTAAGCCCAGGAGTTTGCGACTGCAGTAAGCTAGTGATACCGTTACACTCTACCCAGGGTGACAGAGTGAGACTCTGTCTCAAAAAAAAAAAAAAAAAAAAAATGTAAGTAGAATAGTAACAACAACAATAACCCTTATATGTCCACCAACCAGTGTTAAAAATTATCAGTATAATTATCATTATGACCTATCTTTTTAAGCTTTATTATTACTGAATAGCTTTATTAAATAAAATTCATCTTAATTAAGCAGGTAGTATTTGCCCTTTGTAATTTAAATCAAGAGAATCTCTTTGTTCTTAAATTTTTAGCAAACTTGTTTCCAAATCTGTATTTTTTAGATAAAGGAAGGATTTTGTATATGATTTAATTATGTGCCTATTAAATGATATGGGCAAAGTGTAACTGTAAAATGTGTAATATACGCTTTCCTGGTTTGGCTAACTTTAGCTTTGTAGGCATTTTAAGAAATAAAATGTTAAAATAGTTATGTATTATTTTTTGTTAGGAGTTGGAACAAAAATTGATCCAACATTGTGCCGTGCTGACAGAATGGTAGGACAGGTGCTTGGTGCAGTTGGAAATTTACCTGAGATCTTCACAGAACTAGAAATTTCCTATTTTCTGCTTAGACGACTTCTAGGTGTACGTACAGAAGGAGACAAAAAAGCAGCAAAGGTAAATCCTTTTATGATTTCTATTTCAGGAATATAAGCAGAACAAAGCGTCACAACCAGTTATGTGTTTCATCCTTTTATATTTATGAAATAGAACTACAAAAAAAGGAAGGCTGAGTAAACTGAAAAGATTTATAGGGTAAATGTCCATAAATCAATTTGATAGTTTTTGTGGAGTTTTTTGTGCTAGTCAAGTAAAGCAGTGGGAGTGGAGAAGGGACAAAGGAATTTGTGGTTGGTCATGATCAGTTACTTGTAAACACCACTGCAATCAGACCAGTGAATTTTTTAAAAAGTATTTGTGTCATGTATTAAAAGACTTTTCCTAATATGTGACTTTAACGTAAGACTGAATAAGATTCAGTTGACAAAGATGGAAAATTATCAACACCCCAGTTGACAGGGATACAGGGAAATAATTACTCATACTCTTAGAGAATATATAAATTTGTAACATTTTTGTAGATGAATATAGTACTGGTTATCAAAATATTAAATGTGCAAACACATAGTTTCAGCAGTTTCACTGCAGAGTTAACTTTTTTAACAGTGATAGGAAAATGTGCCATCTGTAAAACAATGAGATGGATTATATATTTCTTGATTAAAAGATATCCAAGATACAGTAATCTTGCCCAGAGAAACAAGTGACCAAAGATCAGTATGGGATTTTATATTACCTTTTTAACACTAGGCTTTTGTGTAACCTTAAAAGGAATGCATACTTCTACTATAGTACTAGAAATTCTGTATATGTATGGTCATAGAGTCCTTTATATATTAGGGAAAAGATATGGTTATGAAAAAGCAATAAGGACATTGCTTAAAATATGAATCATAGGCTTATCAAGGTTTGTCTTTTTTTTAAGTTTCTTTAGTAAGGTTTTTAGGCTTTTTTGTTGTTTATTTTCTGGCTTTTAATGAGGTACGAAGCCCTTAAAAACATTGATCTGAACTTTGACATTAGTCTATAAGAGTAGATAAAGCAATAGGAGCTAATATTCGCTTTGGTGATAGGTGTAACCCAGTTTTACAAAGCCACAAAGTTTAAGTAGACCCACGTAACCACTGTATTATTCTTACCATACTGTTCCTTTCAGAAAATTTGATAAGCCCTTTTTACGAGATAGGTTCTTCAGACTTTTAAGAAATTTTCTGATTATTTGATGTCAGAAGCTCATTTTAGGGGTAGCTCTTGTATAAATTCATCGAATGCCAAGTAAACTTTTGTTTTGATACTTGTAAGATGTATATAGTTCAAATCCCATTATAATGAAATTAGTACAGAATTATTTTTCCCTTCATAAGTATAATACATTTTTCTTAATAACCTCACTTATTTTAGAAAGCATTTTCTTGATTTTAGAGTTTAGTTTTTTTGAATTTATTTCTCTAGGTACAAAAGCTGTCCAAGAATGAAGTTCTCATGGTAAACATAGGATCCCTGTCTACTGGAGGAAGAGTTAGTGCAGTCAAAGCTGACTTGGGTAAAATTGTTCTGACTAATCCGGTGTGCACAGAAGTAGGAGAAAAAATCGCCCTTAGCAGAAGAGTTGAGAAACACTGGCGGTAAGTTTGTCCACTTTGCCACTATCTAATGAAGAAAAACACAGCATATTTTCTTGGGAAACTTAGTTCTTGATGGTGTAAGGAGGCACACACTTTTCCTTGAACTCAATATTTCTTGAGACTTTCACTCTCAGTTATAAATTTCTATGACTGAAATCTATATTTCTAACCCCTAATTGTAAAGCTATAATTCAGTCTTTATTAATACTTTGAATACTGCAACTGGCTTTTTTTTAATCTCAAACACAACGTATGTAAAAACAAACAATTCAAAGTTAATAATTTTGTTGTCTTTCACTTCTTACATATACATTTACATGTATATAAACAAGGACTTTATTTTTTTCTCAACTACTTGAATAATTTGCATACTGAGACATAGAGTTCAAGTATGTATTTCTTGAGAATATGGACATTCTCATACATAACTAGTGCAGAAGTTTTAACTTGATGAAAAGCTAAAAACTGTACTCCAGATTGCACTTTTGTCACTAGTCCCAATAATACCCTTTTTAGCACTTTTGCTTGCTCCAATCCACAGTCATACATTACTTTTTTTTTTTTAATTTCTCCTGTTTCCTTTAATATGGAACTTTGTCAGCCTTTGTCTTAACAGGATTTAAATACCAGCCAGTTAATTTATAGAAGACTCCTCAATTTAGATTTGTCTAATGTTATCTCTGATTAAACTGAGGTTGGGTATTCTTGGCTAAGAAGGCTATGTAGGTGGTGATATGTCCTTTTGAGAGAATCACATTCAGAGTCATACGACGTCTAGTTGCTCCTACTTGTTGAGATTAATTCTGTTCATGAGGTCTAGACATTGTTTAACTTCTCAAATGAAGTCTGTAAAGTCTCTCTTTTATTCTTACAACTATTAAGCAAATTATGGAGAGATCACTTGAGACTGCAGTAGCTTCTTTCCTGTAGATAGCTTGTTCCTGATCAGATTACCTCCCCTCTTCCCACATGATTATTCATTATTAAATTAATCTTGACTGTCAGGATAGCAAAATAGTATGTTTTTATATTTCTAACTGCTGTTTTTCTGCATTTGTCATTCCATTTCTCCTGTTTATTTAACCTATATAACTACAGTGTGAACTTAGATGTCTGTTTTACTCGATGGGTTATGATGCAGTACTGTTTCCTTTCTTTTGGTGATCAAACTGTTACATGTTAGCCAATGGGGCTCTCATCAAACCTGTTCCTGTGCTTTTTTGGAAATGGATTCATCATGGTGCAAAATGCCCCAGGCTCATCTTGTACTTCCTATAATGTGCCATTTCTCCATGTTTAGAAACCAAGAAGTAGATAGTAGGATGTGTGCCTATTGCTACTGGACTTATAAGACTTGTAGTAGATAGCTAGAAACTATCCTTGTGAACACAGGTCTGTGACTCTTAAATGTATTTTTTTCTTCTTTCTGGATTACTAATCTATCCCTTCTCATTCTGAGTAACATTGTAGCCCACATCATCATTGTGTACTTAGTAAGTTTTAGAAAAAAAATTCTGACCTCCTTTTTCAGTGACTTTACTGCTTGGTCAAATTTAGTCTTTTAAAACATTTCATCATACTGTTTTCAACAATTTCTAGTAAATCCTCACCTGACTCCAGTATTTAAGGCCTTAAACAAGCATGCTTCAATCTTTCTTTTTTGTTTTTTTTTTTTTTTTTTTTAGAGACAGGGTACAATCACCCTGTTGCCTGGGCTAGCATGCAGTGGCATCATCATAGCTTAACTTAGTTCAATCTGAAACTCAATCTGTCTTCTGCCTCAGCCTGTCACGTAGCTGGGACTATAGGTGTGCACCAGCATTCTCAGCTAATTTTTCCTATTTTTTGTACAGATGGGGTCTTGCTCTTGCTCAAGGTAGTCTCGAACTCTGGACTCAAGCTATCCTCCTACCTTGCCTTCCCAAAATGCTAGGATTACAGCTGTGAGCCACTGCACCTGGCCATTTTTTTTTTTTTTTGAAACATCAGAGTTGACACCAACAACTTGACTTTTCTTCCCGTTCCACCACTATAAACTCCATTTTTCTGCAGTTTTTATTGTTCCCATAATAATTCAAATCCCCTTTGGCTCTCTGTTCTTTTCTTATCAAGCTCTCTTGTTAAGCCTATCCTTAAGACTTTGCCCCATGAAGCTTTCTCATTGTTTATCTCTTTTTTCTTTTCTTTTCTTCTTTTTTGTTGGGGAATAAAGTCTCACTCTTTGTCACCCTGGCTAGAGTGCCTTGCCATCATCATAGCGCATTGCAACCTCAATCCCCTGGGCTCAAACAGTCCTCCTGCCTCAGCCTCCCAAGTAGCTGAGACTCCAGGTGCACCACCACACCTGGCTAATTTTTCTGTTTTTTAATAGAGACAGGGTCTCTGTCTTGTTCAGGTTGGTCTACAACTCCTAACCTCAAGCAATCCTCCCACCTCGGCCTCCCAGAGTGCTAGGTTTGAGCCTCTGCACCCACCGTCATCATTTATCATTTTTAAGATTCATCCAACGTATACTAGTATTGTAAAAGTTAAGTTTTACTATGTTTTGAGAAAATAATACAGTTTTGTGGTGATTTCTGTTAATTTGATTTTACTGTTTTCTCTCGTATTCTGATTTCCATTGATTGTATTTAAGAATAAGTGTAAATAATATAGAACTTCCAAAGACTTCCACCATGGAATGTAATGTTTAGAATGAATAGGGCATTTTCTGGATTAGAACAAGTTTTTAAAACAAAATATCTTTTGCTTCTGCCCACTATTATTGTAAGAGAATTCTATCCAAATGAAATTTTAGGCTTGGAAAATTTTTAAGTGTTATTTAAAGGAATGTCTGAATTATCCTTTTTATTTTTTTAATTATGCTAAAATACACATATCATGAAATTAACCATCTTAACTAATTTTAAGATATAGTTCATTAGTATTAAGTGCATTCACATTGTTTCACAACCATCACTACTGCCCATCTTCAGAACTCTTTTTAAAACCTTGAAAAGTGAAAGTTTCCCATTAAACAATATATTCAACTTAGCAGTTGAGCATCCCTAGTCCAAAAATAGGAGGTGCTTTGATGCATGTCTCTCTGAACATCATGTTGACACCCCAAAAAGTTTCACGTATTTTTGGATTAGGGATATTCAGCCTTTTTGTCCCTCATTTCCTCTTTTATTGCCTTTTTTGTTGAGTTCATTTTTTTTTAATAGTAACACGTTTCCTTACCATTCTCTTTTGTATATATTCTATAGCATATGTATTTCTAATTTTCGTGGGTATTACATATAACATCTTAAAGTTAGTAACAACTTATTTACCTTGATACCTTTAATTACATACAAAATCTTTTTTAGGCCGGGCATTATGGCTCATGCTTGTAATCTGTCATCCTAGTACTCTCAGAGGCCAAGGCGGGAGGATTGCTTGAAGCCAGGAGTTCGAGACCAGCATGAGCAAAAACAAGACCCTGTCTCTACAAAAAATAGAAAAAATAGCCAGGCAAAGTAGCATGTACCTGTAGTCCCAGCTACTGGGGACGCTGAGAGGCTGGAGGATTGCTGGAGCCCAGGAGTTTGAGGCTTCAGTGAGCTACCATGATGGCACTGCACTCCAGCCTGGGTGGACCCCATCTTCAAAAAAAACTTTCAGTTAGTTCCTCCCCTTTGTTACTGATCTGACAAATTTTTCATCTTTCTATACCTCTTTTTTTTACTGTGTACCCACTAATGGGTTTATAGTTTTATACTTTTGTCTTTTAAATCCTATCAAAAGTGAAAAGTGGAATTTTGAACCCAAATTCCAGTAATAATGGTTTTTATATTTGTGCATTTACTTATAGTGGAGAACTTTTTATTTGCATCTGGCTTATTGTCTAACATCCTTTTGTTTCTATTTGAAACATTTTAACATTTCTTTTAGTGCAGCTCTAGTAGTAATGGACCTTCCTCATGTTTTGTTTATGTGGGAAAGTTTTCATTTATCCTTCATTTCTGAAGGACAGTTTTGTCAGATATTGAATTCTCAGTTTACTGATTGTTTTCTTTCATCATTTAAGTGTGTTATTCTACTGCCTTCTGGCCTCTTGAGAAATCTGCAAATAATATTATTGAGGATTGTTTGTATGTGATGAATCACTTTTTCTTATTGCTTCAAGATTTTCTGCTTGTCTATAACTTTACATAATGATTATCATGTGTTTCTATGTGGGTCTCTGGGTTTTTCATACTTAGATGTCTTTGAACTTTTGTATTTGGGTATCTGTGTCTTTATATTTGGGGAATTTGGGAGCATTATTTCTTCTAATACATTCTCTACCATTTTGTCTGTCTCTTCTCCCTTAGGGACTTTCATAGTGGATGCATTGAATAGTATCTGTAAGTTCCTCAGGCTCGGTATACTTGTCTTGATTCTTTTCTCTCTTTGCCCCTCAGCTTGATAATTTCAAAAGACCTGAATTTAGATTTGCTGATGCTGCTTCTGTTAAGGTTTGCTTTTGAATGCTTGTAATAAATTGTTTCAATTCAGTCATATTTTCAGCTCTTTTTAGTTATTTTTATAATTTCTTTCTCTGTTGGTACTATCATTTTGGTTATTCTTTTTTTTATTTCCTTTATGTTTGTGTCCGTCTTCTCCTTTAGGTCTTTGAACATATTTAAGATAAGTATTATAAATTTTCTATTGAGTAAATCTGAGGCCTGTGTTTCTTCAGAGTTGGTTTCTAGAAATTTGTTTGCTTCATTTGAATGGGCCATGTTTCTCGCATTATTTGTGTGCCTTGTCACCTTTTATTGTAAACTGGGCATTTGAAAGGACATCTCCCTCTAATCTTGCAGACTAGCTCTCTGCAGGGAATGATCTTCTTTAATCAGCCCATAATGAAGGCAGAGGATCTCCAGCTTTTTCTAGACATGTGGCTTCCCTGGGTCTGTGTGTGTTTTTTTCCCCAATTCTCTCATATACATGGCTACCAAAAAAATGTCTTCCCCCCGAGAGTCACTCACTTGGTGCTGTTTGAACCTAGTTGTTCTGTGATATTCCTGTGCCTGTATTCTTTGCCCCCAGATGTAGATTCCCTTGCACTTCTCAAGCTTACAGCCCCACCACTCCTTTCAGAAGGTTCCAATCTGATATCTGTACTATGCCAGTTTCTGCCAGGGCTTCAAAAAAGCAAAGCATAAATTAGTCCCTTGGGCAGGCTGCAGTTAAGCTAAAACTTTGAAAATGAGTTCCACTCTTTTCTTTCTTCCCTGAGAAAGGAACTGAGAATTGATTGGCTTCTGCTTCACGGGGTTGCACTTGATAGATGGTGAAACGAAGGTGAGCAAAATGCCACAAAAGTTTCTACTATGTTGAGCATAGCTTTTTCTTGGTTGAGTATTTGGTTGATTACTGCAAATCCTTAACTAGTTTCTAGATTTTCCACAAAACTATTTTGACCAGTATGTTGTTGGTTATTTGGTGTTTCTGTAGGGGGAACAATGCCCTGGAGCCTTCAAGTCCTCCACTTTGCTGATTTTCCTCTTTCTCTTTTAGTCTTTTTACAATTGTAGTTTTTACCCATGTTAAGGTAGATTTTGCTTTTGCTAAATTACTGGCCTGGTCATTGACCAGTGCAAGCTTTAAAGTAGCTATTAAGAAGCATCTGCTTAGGGATTATATGATCTTCTAATTCTTATTTTTTTAAATCCATTATAATCTGTCAAGATGCTGTAAAAGTTGGGGAAAAAATTTTGCATTTTTCATGAAGGAAGGATAGATAATGAAATTTTGTTTAATTAGTCTGAAGTGTTTTATATATGGGCATGGGTCCTTAAGGGGACTTCGAGTGCTCTTATTTGCTGGTTCTGAACGAGAACGTATATTGCATTAGAGGAAGATGTGTGTGTGTGTATAGCAGCAACATCTTGTTTGCTTTTCTTGTCATTTATGCTGTCCAGCACTTATATATAAGGTTCCATAAATCTAAGGAGATGATATGGTCATTTCTTTATATAGGAACATGTTATGAGAACAAATTTGAATTTAGAATTAGGCAAGCAAAAGCAGTTAATGTCATGATTTTATGTGATAATGCAGATCAAATGGATTTTAAATTTATGATTTGTTTTATGCTCACTTTACAGTTTAATTGGTTGGGGTCAGATAAGAAGAGGAGTGACCATCAAGCCAACAGTAGACGATGACTGAAGAATCACAGTTAAATATTTGAATGAAGTCAGAATTTTTCTTAGCAACCTAGAGTTATATATTTTCAAAGCAAATAAGGGAATAAATTCCACTGCCGATAACCTTAGCCAAAGCTATCAGATTATTCTCATTTTTTTGTTGAAAATCTTATTTCCAATTAAACATTACAGTAGTGTCTACAATAAATGTCAGAACTGACATATTGATTAATTTAATGTATACTTTATTAGACATTGATCTTTGCTAAACATTTTCAAATTTGTACATCCATGCGGCTTTGAAATGAAATTGCTTGTTAACAACTAGCCTTTGCTGTATAACACATCCCAAGAGTTTGAAATAAAAAGTTTTTCTTTTTATTCCTTCATAATTTGTTTTTGAGTTTCCAGGCATAAAGGACTGTTGGACTAGTAGAAACTTGAAGACAAAAGGTGTCTTCAGAGACTGGCTCCCATTTTGTCCCAGATTTTATGTGGCCTTATCTTTAAAATTTAGGATGAAAGGAGAATTAACAGATTCAGATTAAATTCTCCTTTGGAGCATAAGTGCTCATTTACAGGGACCTTTTCAGAAATCCCCCTAAGATTCTGTTCCTAGGCTGGAACATTAGGAAGCTCAAGATAGTTCTCGTCACCCTGTCCCTAGATACCTTGCACTTACTGCTCATTGGTTAGCCCTAAAGTCAACACACTTTTTCTTTTGGAAAATACTATAACACCAAATGCCTCCACATAAGTGATGAGGGTCATTCCAGATTTTATTTTATGTTTATCTTAACTATATAATTTATAATGCAGTAGAACATAGATTTTCAAATGCTAGCATTTTTTTCCTGCTGTGAAGTGTCAAATATTTTTGTCTTTTTCTTCAAGTAATTAGTGAAGTTATTAACGATCTAAAAAAATAGGAGCTCATATAATAAAAGGCAAGTTGGTGATATGAAGTAAAATTTAATTATATTTAATGATTCATTTTTGTTAGGTCACATATATTGAATGATTGTGAATCTGCTTACACTTGACTTGTTGGTTAACTCACCAGTCAACAATAATGATAACTTGTGTTTAGAAAATTGGTAATTTGTACTAGTACTCTCTCAGGAGTGGGGAACCTACGGCCTTGGGGCCACATGTGGCTGTCTGGATACTTGAGTGCAGCCTTTTGACTAAATCCAAATTTTACAGAACAGATAAAGGGAATTGTTTTGTGAAGTTTGGATTGGGTCAAGGAGCCTCTCACTTGGAGATCCGGAGGACCACATGTGGCCTTAAGACTGCATTTCCCACCACAGTATCAAAGTTATCTTTCACGGTATTGATTGTGTTATGCAAAAAGCTTAAGAACAGCATTAACATTTATGCTTTTAGGAGCACAGATATCATAAATTTTTTTCAAGAACAAATATATATGACTTTTTAAAGGTAAATTTAGTCAGTTTTACATAGAATTTTCACAGAGCTAGAAGATTCATTCCATAAATTTCATGTTAATAATACTTATAATTTAACCATTTCATAATGTGTGCATATATCAAAACCACATTGTACACTATGATTATATATAATTTTTGTTTGAACTATATCTTAATTTAAAAAAAATTCCTATAATCTAACCTGTCCCTAAGAATATTACTACTAAGTATTTATTAAGTACTTTAACCTTCTGCTTGGCGCTATTCTAAGTTACTTGTGTATATATAAATATAATAATTTTCTAAAGCCAGTAAGCTAGGTTTATTATCTCCAATTTATCATTAAAGAAACTGGAGCACAAAGAAGATAAAAATGTGCCTAGGTAACGGAGTAGAATTCAAACCTAAGCAGTCTGCCTTAACCATGGAGTTATACTGTCTCTCTTGGACTCTTCTTCATTAATTGGGTACAGTGACTTATATCTTCCAATAAGATAGAACCTCCTAGTTACAGTTAAAAAGTTTTTTATTCTTTTCTTTTCCTACCCTTCCCCAGCCCACACTTGTTCTATTACTGAGAGAGCTCTAAGATCTCGCACTGTTGATGGAAGGGTCATCAATTTCTCTTCATTGTTGTTTTAGCCTTTGCTTTACATGTGTTGAAACTAAATACACGTAAGTTGACAAACTATCTCTTCATGAAACAAATGTCTTTCTAATAACTATTCTTGTCTAGGGAAACATCTGCTAAGAATATAGCTACACAAGCATAATTTTGGTTTGTATCTACCTAGCGTTATCTTTTTTATTCTTTAGCCTTTGATATAAACTATTTAATTTTAGGCAACATTAATTAAAGCATGTGGGGATTATAATTTTTATTTCTATGTAAGATGAGAGGATATTTGCATTCATGTGAGCACGGTATGATACAACAAATAAAAAGTACTTTATACGTTTGGTTTTTATAGCATAACTGGAGCATAGCCTATGATGTGTCATGGACTTCTTATGATGGATATGCTATGGATCGTAAACTCCATAATATTAGCAAGATAGGACTTAACTCACAATATTGTCATGAGGAGAACATGTGGAACTACTCAGCCACAAAAAACAATAATGATTTAGCACCTCTTGTATTATTCTGGACAGAGCTGGAGCCCATTCTACAAAGTGAAGTATCTCAAGACTGGAAAAACAAGCACTACATGTACTCACCATCAAATTGGAACTAATATATCAACACCTACATGCACACACAGAAACAACATTCATTGGAGGTCAGGGGGTTAAATTCACACCTAAGGGATCTATCATCTCAAACCCAAATTTTACAGGACCTAAGAAATATGTTAGTCCACATAGGAGTATTTTAGAAGCATCCCTAACATAGATGTTTTTTCAAATCATGCTAGTGATCTGTTTTATAGAGTTAGCACTCTGCTTTAATTCAACGCATACCTGGGGTGCTAGATGATGGAATTGCTACTACTCACTGAACATGGAGGAATTTGTACAGTTGATGACACTTACTGATGCACATAGATAAAATGGGTATTACACAGCAGCTAGTTGGTTAATATGGGCAGCCTCCCATCCGGCTATTTGATTTTAGTTCCATTTATGAAGACCCTATCTAATTAGCATACTATAAACTCTTGGTATTATCCTCCTGGTGGTCATAATACTAGTCTTCCTGGTGTGCTGTATCCGCTCAGGAAGTTTTAAAGGTTTCCCTGTAGGCATATGTCAAATGGTCTCTCCGACTAGAACAACAAAACTGAAAGGAACACGTGATAATAGAGGATACCATAACCTATAAATGACATGTTGAGAGCAGAAAACCAAAATGATGGTAACTGAGTGGCACCAATGCCCCTGGAATTGTGAAATAAAAATTGTAGAAGGGCTTTGTTTTGGACTAGCTTCGGCACTTGGCCCCAGTAGGCTAGACTAAAAATCAAAATGGAGTGACCCATGCTAAAGTTCCACATCATCAAACCTGAGTAGGTTGTCTGACCTTGAGAGAAATCATGAGAAAGAGGTAATAACCAATTTTCCAAGCAAACCGGTTTAAAATCTTTGATGATTATTATAGTGAAGTTCTCTGTGCTTTAATTGTTACCCAAGAGAAGTAGCCTGAATTTTCCTGATGCTATTTAATCAGTGTTTCTCTATTGTTCTGTCTTCTTGTCCCTGTCTTACAAGAAAAGTAGCTTTGAAACTAAGCTGCCCTTTGTTCTCTGCTTCTTTCTTTTCTGTCTATAAAACCAACCTTATCTGCTCAGCTTTTTGGGACACATTCTATGTTATAACATACAGTGATGTTGATTCTAGTATCACAGTGAAACCAATTGAGATCTTTAAACTAAATTTGTTGTAATTTTGTCCTTTGACAGATCTGGCAACCAATGAAGGGATCTGAAGGAGACTGCTAATGACTGAGATCCCTTGTGTGTGAGACATTTTCTTTGTCCATTCATCTATGGATGGATGTTTGAATTACTTTCACCTCTTGGCTGTTGTGAATAGTGCTGCTATAAATATGCATATGCAAATATCTCTTCCACACCCTGCTTTTCAATTCTTGTGAATATACAGTCATGTGCCAGATGTTTCTGTCAATGATGGACCACACACACACACAACAGTGGTTCCATTAGATTATAACAAAACTGAATATTGCCTATTGCCCAATGACACTGTGGCTATTGCAGATCTTAGTGAAACTCATTACCCATGTGCTTATGGTGATGTCAATAGAAACAAACCTGTGTTGCCAGTCATGTAAAAGTGTAATACATATACTCATGCCTAGTACATAATGCTTGATAATGACAACAAATAACTATGTTACTGATTTATGTGTTTACTGTACTATATACATATACCTTTTGTTGTTAATTTTGAGTGTACTCCTTTTACTTACGTAACTGAGTGCAAACTCATACCACTTACCGCACAGCAGCCGGTAAGTTGAGAGACAAGGTGTTATTCAGGAAGCCAGCAAACTGAGAGGATGGCAGACTAATGTCCTAAAGAGCCATCTTAAGTTGATATGAATTTTAGGCTCCCTCTTTTCTTCCTACTCTTCTGCTTCTTCTTCTTCTTTTTATTTTTATTTTTTTATTTTTTGGACACAGGGTCTCATGCTGTCACCCATGTTCGAGTGCAGTGGCATCATCACAGCTCCTCACTGCAATCTCAAACTCCTGGGCTCAGCCTCCCGAGCAGCTGGGACTACAGGTGTATAACACCACGCCTGGCTAATTTTATTATAGTTTTTGTAGAGATGGGGTCTCACTACTTTGCTCGGGCTGGTCTCAAACTCCTGGCCTTGAGTGATCTCCCTGCCTCAGTCTCCCAAAGTGCTGGGATTACAGGTGTGAGCTACTGCGCCCAACTGGGTTCCTTTTTATTTTAAGGGAAAGAGAAGAAGGAAGTTGCAAGAGGTGACCGGACAACTGTGGACATCTGGGCATCAGGGAGGGTCTGAGGATGTTATGAAACTTCTCTGTCCTTGGTCGGTTAACTTTGGATGATGTAGATCAGGTCACAGCTTTCAAATGCTATGTTCAATGCTATGTCAAATAAATCTTTCACATAGCATTGTTACTTGTGTGCAACCTTTCCTTATTGCCCAAGGAGTTAGTTTTGGGAAAGGGATGGTTAAAATTTTTCTTGTAAAGTTGAACTACTAACTAAATTCCTCCTATAATTAGCTGGCCTCCATGCAGAGCTAGGAAGCAGCTGTGAACCTAAGGGATATTGCCACCAGAGGTCAAAAACAGAAATGGAGTTGTCATGCTAAGCCCCACTTCCACTACTGCACTTACTGGAAAAGTTATAGTTGAAAAAGTTACATGTAGAACAGCCTCAGGCAGATCCTTCAGGAGGTATTCCAGAAGAAGACATTTATCACTGCGGATGACAGCTCCAAGATGTAGAGGTAGAAGACAGCGATATTGATGATCCTGGACCTAGGCTAATGTGTGTGTTTGTGTCTTAGTTTTTAACAAGAAAGTTAAAAAAGTAAAACAGACACACAAAAAGTACAATTTAAAGTTTTGAGAAGCTCATAGAATAGGGCTATAAAGGAAGAAAATAATTTGGTACAGCTGTACTATGTGTTTATGTTTCACCCTGTGTCAAAAAGTTAAAATTTAAGAGTTTATAGAGTGAAACAGTTACAGTGAACTCAGGTTAATTTATTACTAAAGGAAGAAATTTTTAAAAATTAATTTAGTGTAGCCAAAGTGTCCCTAAGTCTACAGTAATGTGCAGCAATGCCCTTGACCTTCACATTTATTCACAAACTTAGTCAGAGGAACTTTCAGTCTCACAAGCTCTATTCATGGTAAGTGCCAGCTGTACCATTTTCTCTCTCCTCTCTTTATTTTATTTTTTTCTGAGAGATAAGTTCTTGCTCTGTCATCCAGGCTGGAGTACAGTGGTGCCAATTGTAGCTCACTGCAGCCTTGACCTCCTGGTCTCAAGTGATCATCTTGCCTCAGCCTTCCAAAGCACTGGGGTTATAAGAATGAACCAGCATGCCTGGCCTAGGTGTACCACTTTTTATTTTCTATGCTGTATTTTTACTGTACCTTTTCTATGCTTAGTTCCAAGCAAATGTCATAGTGTTATAATTGCAGCGCAGAAACATGCTGTACAGGTTTGTGGCCTAGTAGCTACATATTTTATTTATTTATTTATATACATACCATATAGCCTAGGTGTGTAGTAGGCTATGTCATCTAGGTTTATGTAAGTACCCTTGGTAATGTTCAGACAACAACGAAATCTAATGACCCATTCTTCAGACGGTATCCCTTTCCTTATGTGACGCGAGTGTATACCCAAAAGTAGAATTGCTGAATCATCATTATCATCTGGTAATTCTATTTATAGTTTTTTGGGAAAGATTTTTGCTCCCTTTTGAGGTCAGTTTAATGTATGGTGGGAGTACAACTTAATATATTTTATGTAGATATACAGTTATTTCAGCATCATTTATTGAAGAGGTTATTACACTTTCCCCATTGGGTGGTCATGGAATAATTGTCAGAAGTCAGTTGTCCGTAGATGTGTGAGTTTATTTCTAGACTTGAAATTCTGTTTCATTGATCTATGTGATTATCCTTTGCTATTACCACACTTTTTTTTAATTTTTATTTTATTTTTATTTTTGAGATAGAGTCTCGCTTTGTTGCCCAGGCTAGAGTGGGTGCCGTGGCATCAGCCCAGCTCACAGCAACCTCAAACTCCTGGGCTCAAGTGATCCTCCTTCCTCAGCCTCCCGAGTAGCTGGGACCACAAGCATGCGCCACCATGCCCGGCTAATTTTTCTATATATATTTTTAGTTGGCCAGATAATTTCTTTCTATTTTTAGTAGAGACGGGGTCTCGCTCTTGCTCAGGCTGGTCTCGAACTCCTGACCTCGAGTGATCCACCCACCTCGGCCTCCCAGAGTGCTAGGATTACAGGCGTGAGCCACCGAGCCCGGCCTACCACACTTTTTATCAGTGTAGTTTTGAAATTGGGAAGTTTGAGTTTTCCAACTTTATTATTCTTTTTCAAAAATGTTTCACTATTTGAGGTTTCTTTCATATGAACTTTGGGATATGCTTTTCCATTTCTAGAAAATTTCTGATACACATTGCATTGAATCTGTTTATGTCTGTTGGAAGTACTACCATCTTAATAACATTAAATTTTCCAAGCCATAACATAGGAAAATTTTGTAAATTTTAGTGTACAAGTTTTAAACCTTTTTTTGTTAATTTATTCCTAAGTAAGTTAGTGTATTTTTTGAAAATATTGTAAATAGAATTATTTTCTTAGTTTTGTTCTTTCTTACTTTTTATTGCTAGTATATAGACTTCAACCTACATTTGCATGTTTTTTTTCTATCCTACAGCATTGCTGCATTCATTTATTGTATCTAATATTATTTTTGTAAAATTTTTAGGCCTGTATATATAAAAGTTTGTACCATCTGTGATAGATTGTTTATCTCCTTTTTTCCTAATTGAATGTGCATGTGTGTTTGTTTTATTTATTTATTTTATTCCTCACACTAAAACTTCCAGGACAGTGTTGAATACCACAGGTGATGTGCAAACCTTTGTCTTGCTCCTGATCATAGCGGGCAAACTTTCAGACTTTTTCAAATTAGGCGTGGCTTTTTTTTAAAAAAATAAATAAATGCCGTATATAAGGTGAGAATGTTAACTTATAATCTATTTTGTTTACAGTATTTATCATAAAAGTTTTGTTGGATTTATACATATATTTTTCTTCACCATTTGAGATTACTGTAGCCTCTGTCACCCAGGCTAGAGTGCAGTGGTGCCATCACAGCTCACTGACTCCTTGAACACCTGGCTTCAAGCAATCCTTCCACCTCAGCCTCCAAGTACCTAGAAGTATAGGCACATGTACCCCATGCCTGGCTAATTTTTTTTTAAATGTTTTAGAGATGACAAG